>NC_064641.1:495320360-495625963 GCF_023864345.2 Schistocerca serialis cubense | reverse complement strand
GTTCCAGCCTTTGGTTTTATTTTATTTTTCGACTTAAGCATATCTGCTCTTAATTCTTACCATTGCCTTCTCGCAATGTAATTTTACGGTTTCTTAGAATTTCATTCTGATGAAGATGTCCTAAGAGGTATCAAAACCCAGATCAATGTACCAGATAGTTATTTGCAACCGGTCGGCCGTGTGATTCCTATGACGAAACTAATACATGGAAGCTGAGAAACAGCTATGTTTAAACGTGTAATATACAGATTACTTGGCTTGCGGAGTATAAATGTAGATGTAGATGTAGAGTGTCACGAAAACAGGTTGTAACTGAGACGCACGCGCAACCCGCTGGGTAGAACAGGTGATCAGGATTGTGGAAAGGGCCAAGTAAGGTGTCGGTCAGTTTCACCTAAAAATTGTAATTTACAACCAAAGCGGTGCATAGCCGAACTTTTACAACTACGAGTTTCAAACTCCAAATCTTTCACGGCTGAAGGCCTCCAAACAAAAAAAATCTTAAAAATCAACAAGATAAAAATGCAGTTAAAATAACAAATAAAATCTCACATTTAGGATGAAAGTCTCTAGGCAAAAGTAGATAGACAAACATAAACAAGATACAATACAAAATTTTCAAGATTTTAAAATATATTACCATAACCTATTAAAGGCAGAAGGCCGCAACGTTTTTGCTTAAAGAGTGATTTTAAGAATAAGGTTTTAAGTGGCTGACGGCCCACAATTTATTTTCCAAATTTCAAAAATACTATAAACCCTTAAGGGCAGAAGGCTGCAATGTTTAAGCTTGAAAGGTAATTTTTAGAATAAGTTTCCAAGCGGCCGTAGGCCCACAATTAATTATCCAAAATTAAAAAAAAAATATAAACATAAGCCTTAAGTTCTAAGTAGCTGAAACTTCACTAAAGGGAAAGACAACTCAACGGCAATAACCTTTCAGCAAATATCCACATGCAGGAATTCAAACTTGCTTATACGCGGGTGAAGACCGTTAATTTACATAAAACACAGTAAAACCAAGAATTTTTTAAATCATTGGCTGTGATAGATTATAAACAGACAATTAAACACCGGTGAGAAAGACAGTAAAGACAACGGCACTCAGAAGCCTCCTGGGTGTCGGTCTGCCCCCGTTCACTTAGGTGATACAGGTGGTGAGCCCAGCTACACTTGATCCGTCGGAACCCAACCAAGGGACAGCCACGGACCGACTGACAAAACGACTTGCTTGCCACCAATCGGTACATGAGAACTCAAACACAAAATGTTGCGGACGTAATTATCCACAGTCAAATATGTATATGTATTAAGCTGTCAAAACTACACACCGTGTTGGACAGCGACAACAGGTGACGAAACGACTCTGCCTGAAATTACGTTAGTGGCCAGGGCAAGTAACGAGAACACTAACAACCACAAGGCAAGAAATCCCGCTGGTGCACTTGAATTGTAGTCAACCAATGTAGTTAACTTCACCGGATGGCGGCTAAATTTCAGCAATACAAACACTCGGTGTTGTTAACAAGAAAACCTCCCCAACAGCGAACCACCGAAACGAACCACACAACATGAATGGACGTGGCTTGAGTACTTAAAACACCACTCAACTTTGACGTCCTGGGTCGGTGAGCCACGAAGCTCGTAGCGATCGGACAGCTCCACACACTCTCCGACACAGCGAAGGGACCGCCCGAGGACCAAGCCAACTGCACCGCATGGAGATATCCTCCCTGGTCCGCACCAACAGACCGACTCCCCTCAGAATGCCGACAACATCTAAAATAGTCGTCAGTGGAAATAACGCCAACTACACACACAACCTGACAAACACTTGCACGAAGACCTGAACGATACCCAACAGTAACTAAGTGCGCACGAAGACAAATCGGGAGTCGATGCACACACACACACACACACACACACACACACACACATACAGCCGACTTATGAACTATCGACGAGCCAAAACGTGTCGTCCGGTAGGACGACTGACCAACGATCCAAGACCGTGGCCCGGCTCAAGTGATGCGTGGCGGCAATGGTCAGGCGAGCCATGTGGACGCAGACCTCACAGCTCCAACCCGACTACACTAGTGCTGCATTGCAACTCCCCGACTGGCAGGTCCGGACTGCGCTTCGACGCGTTCCAACTGACTAACAGACCCGAGCTCGCGACCCGAACTGCCTTACGACAGACAACGTCCGGGAAGTAATAGTACTCGAGCAAAGATACTACGAGAGGGGATCTATCGATACGTGCTGCCAGGGCCGGTCACGGTCAGCCAAAGCAGCAACAAAGTGACAGTAGTAATTTAAATTAACGTAGTGAGGTGGAAGTACGTTAAAAACAGGGTGTAAAATACATGATGGCGGGAATACGAGCCAAGCAATGCTCAGTAACGTTTCTGGCTTCAGGAGCCGTAACATTCATACATTCATAGATCACTAGTTGAAAGTGCATTAGCTGATGTTTGATGAAAGAGGTGGAGTGGTGTGGAGACAACAGATTGTACAACAGGTACCAACTCTATGGGAGATCGCGCCGACCAGGCAGTCCAATAATATGAGCTGCCACAACAGGGTATGTAGCGATTGGTCTTGGAACAAGGCGCCAAATCTAGAATTTTCTTTATTAATACGTGTATATGCTGACTGATTCGACGAATGAATATTTGTACCAAGGCCAGGTTTCGAACCCGGGTCATCTGCCCACAGGCAGATGCGCTATCCACTAAGCCGCCCTGGCACAGTGGCTTTGCGGAAGCGCACCGACTACCCTAGCGCGCCTCCCCCTCAGTCGAAATTCCTCTCACGCCTCAGTGTGACGCAGTGGTTAGCACATCTAGCAGGAGACCCGGGTTCGAATCCTGACCTTCGTCGCTTCAGTCTGCATGTATGCTTCATAGATACTTGCGAACTGAAAAAGTCTCTGGAACCATATGCCTGGGTTTCAGGCGGGATCCCCAAGCTTTGTTCGATGCTGATGTGCTATTCCATTACACCTGGAGAACCTCTGCAATGCTGTTCGAGGCCGGCCGTTGTGGCCGAGCGGTTCTAGGCGCTTCAGTCTGGAACCGCGCGACCGCTACGGTCACAGGTTCGAATCCTGACTCGGGCATGGATGTGTGTGATGTCGTTAGGTTAGTTAAGTTTAAGTAGTTCTAAGTTCGACGGTACTGATGACCTCAGATAATAAGTCCCATAGTGCTCAGAGCCATATGAAGCTATTCGAGATTAGGAAAACACAAAGTGGGTTGAGGTGTGAATGGGAATTTGGATTGAAGAGGGAGGCGTTTTAGCGTAGTCTGTCCAGTGGCCCAGAGCCACTGCGGCAGGGTGGCGCATCTGCCTAATGAGCAGGAGACCGGGATTCGCATCCCAGAGTTGGTATAAATTTTCAGTCGTCGCTTCAGTCCCCATATTAAGTCTTGAAAAAGAGTCTGGAAATAGTAGTTCATTTATTAATATATTTTAAAGTACAAATCAGATTTAACAGAGAATCATAACAGCTATCCTCTCAATGGTAAGCTGTCAACTACTTTCACTAACACTGGAATATTATGAGGTGCAAAGAATTTTTGTGCGTCATCGGAACTGAAGAAACACGCCCACGGAGTGTAGTGATTCAGGCTGCCCAGTTCACTTCTAGACGAGCTGCTTACAGGATGGGGCTAACCTATTACTATCTAAGTAGCGTGCCGTATAACGGTGATCTGGATAATTTACGACTCCGAAGGTAATGCAGAGAAGTAGAGAGTATATGAGGTACAGTTCAATTCGTGACTACAATGTCTGCAATGTGTATAATACGACGGGATTACGAATGTTGACTGTCTGAACTCTTTCACGCTTGACTTTGCAGGGGGACGTTTGTTAAATCGTTCGTTAGCAGTTTTATAGCTTGTATTGTTGCGTGTATCAAATAAAACAAAAGCTATTGGCATCCCATTTTAATTCGAATATTTATTTAGTGGCATATTGAGCCTTAGCCAAATTTAGTAATTCTTGCAGCCTCACCTCAAGGACACGTATCTGGGACTTGAGCATGACTTCTGAGCAGGGTCAAGGACAGCATTAGAAGACAGCAGGTGAGTGGACAATTTGCGAATCTCTGCAGCAGAGTACAAACAAGCACGTCACATGTCCTGCTTCTGCACTGCCGGTATAAACGGGAGCAGTTTTATGCAACACAGAGGAGGGAAGAATACGCAGAGAGCATGTATCTCTGTATGCTGACAGATGTCACATTTGCCAATAGTTCTCTTTGAGAGTATTTAAGTCGCTGCACAGTGTTTATTACACAGGAAAAAAAAAGTGTGTGAAATCTTAACTGCGAAGGTCATCAGTCCCTAAGCTTACACACTACTTCATCTAAATTATTCTAAGGACAAACACACACACCCATGCCCGAGGGAGGACTCGAACCTCCCCCGGCATCAGCCGCACTCTTAGACAGCAATATCCGATTGGGAGAGAAATGTGGAAATAGAGGACAGCACCTAACCTACATGTAGAATCGCTCCATCTGAGGGCGAGAGACTCACAGTATTGCTCACTTGTTCGCCCTCTGAGGACAAGTAGCTATAGATGGGGCAGTAACTGCCCTGTATCGAGAAGCTCAGTCTCTTTGCGAAGTTCTCCTTCCCGAACAGCATCGGTGGTAGCATTCTGTGCATTCTGTCAACCCACACTCTTTCCAAGCTGTCTATTTTCCTATCTTATTAATACATAAATTGTTAGTTTTAAGCATTTCCGTTTCCTGGTTTTAAGTTTACAAGTGTCGAAAGCTGCAACATCGTTAAACTTAGTTGAAACAACAAGGAATAAAATAAGCTTCACATTACCTATATGCACAACTCAAAATTGCTAAAACACAGCTTTTCTTAGTAACTAGGTGGCAGGTTATTTGTGAATAGAAGCAAATCAAATTAAATAAAAATGTCATGAAGGTTTCTGACGTTTTCAAAAACAAATAACACATTATTTTATCCATTTTAGTTGGAGAATATCGCAGCTGTTTTCGTAAGTTACACTGTGGTCAGTTGCAGTATTTCCCACAGCGTAATTTAACAAACAAGACATCTTGTAAGTACGAACTAAGACTGCTGTGTCATTATCTAATGCAGGTTGTGTAACACAAACTGTAAAGCATGCATTCATACAATCATAATTTGGTGTCCAATAAATTTGCTACTTTTTTTTTTAATTTTTGGGTTGTGCGGCGCTCAGCTACACGGTTATCAGCGCCCGCAAAAATTCGCAACCTATGCTCAGTCTACTCTCGCCACTTTCGTGAATGATGATGAAAACGCAAACAACCGGTCATCTCAAGGCAGGTGAAAATTCCTGAAACCGCCGGGTACCGAACCCGGGATACCGTGCTCGAGAAGCGAGAACGCGACCGCGAGACGACGAACGGTGGACGAATTTGCTACAGCTAGAATAATCTATCCTAAAAACCTACTACCTAATTCTTGAACCTCAACATAAAGATTACGTCACTTTAAGTATCTGTGCTATATTATGTGTGACTTATCACCTATTCCTGTAGAAGCTGCTACTCCGGGATTCGGATTCTTTACGTAACAATTGAATATAAACGAAGATTAACTACTCGCTATGACTTTTAACTATGCACTACATTAGTACAATCAGAGAGATGTATTCTGATTAAAGGCGGGCGCTAGTAACATCGGCGTTGAGCGCCCGTAAGCTCCTCACACACACACACACACACACACACTGAAATTACATTATTGAGTTCACTGGACGAGTTTGTGACACGAAATGATTCCCTTTCTCTGGGTATGAAATGACCACCGTGTCATCAGGAAAGTTTTCCTGGTATGACATCAGCGGCTTTGCACTCTCAGAGTGGCGCTATACCACCATCCAACACAGTGACCTCACCAGACTCATCAGGAGCCACCGCCCCCTTAAACTGCGATGAGAATGTGGCACTGGACGTTCGCCCACCCTCCCCTCGGTCCCTCGGTTACATTCACAAAAATGCTCTTACTACTAGTAGTTGTTTAGCCAACGCGGTTGCCGCAGTGACAACACCCCCCGTTATATCACCGAAGGGCTGTCGGGCTTTGCTAGCACTTGGATGGGTGGCCCTTCAGGTCTGCCGAGAGCTGTTTGCAAGCGGGGTGCACTCAGCTCTTGTGATGGCAACTGGGGAGCTACTTGATTGAGAAGTAGCGGCTACGGTCACGGAAAGCGACAACGGTCGGGAGAGCGGTGTGCTGACCACTTGCCCCTCCATATCGGCATCCAGCGACGCCTATAAACTGA
Source organism: Schistocerca serialis cubense (assembly GCF_023864345.2). NCBI lineage: Eukaryota > Metazoa > Arthropoda > Insecta > Orthoptera > Acrididae > Schistocerca > Schistocerca serialis. The sequence continues at coordinate 495,619,663 of NC_064641.1, read as the reverse complement.
GGATGACACGGCGGCCGATCGGTGCCGCTGGACCTTCTGAGGACTGTTTGGGTGGGTGGGTGGGGGTGGAGTTAGTTGTTCTTTACTCGCTCATCAACTTTAGTCTTACTACTCACATTATTGTAAAGGTCATATCTTGATTTTATTATAGAACCTAATGATGTCTGTCCATCGGCAGCAGTAGTTCAGACTTCTTCATCTCTATTTCACAAGGAACTGTTTTGACTGCTGTTGACTTCACTTTTTTGCTCAAAACCTCTTGTGTTTTCGTATTCATCTAGTTTTACTTCATATATCTTATTTGCAAGAGTATCAAATAACTACCACCCTTCTTCATTAAGGACTAAACTATCAGGTGAAATATCCACTCTCTCTCTACATTCTGTATACTGAACTCATAAGAAATGGTACAGATTGCTTCACGATTCTGTATCAGTTCCGTTACATTTCATTCACAAATGAAAGCAGGCAGTACAATTTGATGGGAGGTGATTGGAGGATTTTCATGTAATAAATCAGATTCCGGGACATCCCGCGTTTACTGTCTGATTGTGTCGGAAATCCTCAAGACTTGCATGTATCCTGTGGAAGTCCAGCTTGGATTGCTTGCTGGGTTTCTGAGGTAGCGATATCCGAGAGCCAGTCTCTTACGCGGAGCCGCAAGGATATCTGAGCTCCCAAGGCCCACCTAAGCAGCGACACATTTCTATTAAGCATGGATGTCAATAAAAATCCCGTCTTTTTGTTCCACAGAAACGTGAGAAGTTTCGCACCATCTCAACAGATTTCCTGTCTGTCCAGTCTTGTGTATCGCTTCTCCTACCAGACACTGTTTGCAACCTCCACCAACAGTAAAAGAGCATACAGACTCGGTATCAATCTAATAAATTGTTCATGTGTGCCTGTATCCGATGCCAGAGAAAATTTTACAGCGTGCCGTTCAATATCAACCACCAAGGAACATTCAAGTTTCACGTCGCCTACAAGGAAGCTATTATCACTCCAACAGCGCTTGGGCTGAGAACAGAAAACGCAAAAATGTTATAGAATCGCTTCCTAATTATTGACCCGTGATGCTTGAAGATGTGTCACTTCTTGTTGATAGCCTGAGGTATTAGTTTCATATTTAAGAGTAAGCAATGTCAGCAGCTCGTACGTAAGCCGTTCTTCTTCATCGTAGATGTGGAGTTAATTGCATTGTTTTCTTGTTTATTTGAAAATGCGAGTTGTACTGACGAGGAACTCGTCTTCCAGTCTTGCTAACGACGTCAGTCGAAGTCTCACATAATTCGCTTCAGTATTTCAAGTTAGTTTTCTGCATTTTTGTTTTTCAAGACTTACGTTACAGTAAGATGCCACGTCGCTTTTTAGTTGTGAATAAAAGTTTGCTTATTGTGAAATCGACTTCCATTTACGAACCCTACGTCTTACAACTCTTCCCATGATTATGCAACTCTTGAGTAACAAATATAATACACTAAGTTTTCGTTTCATTGTGACGGTGTTTCCATTGTATGCAGTGACCAAAAATATGAATGGAATGTTGCATAAAATTGAAAACCCACCCGGCTAGCTGTACGGGTTAGAGCACAACTTGTGGTACGGGGAGGTTGGGCGGCCGTGGATCGAATCCGCCCGGCGATTTAACGACGAGCGTCAGTGTTCAGGCCGGCCAGTACGTGGTTTTTAAGCGCTTTCGGCCAATCCGAGTAGGTGGATACTGGGCTGGTACCCAAGTCCCGCATCAGTTACACGATTCCCAAACATTTCAAAAACTTTCGCCCAAAAAAATGGTTCAAATGGCTCTGAGCACTATGGGACTTAACTTCTGAGATCATCAGTCCCGAAGAACTTAGAACTACTTAAACCTAACTAACCTAAGGACATCACACACATCCATGCCCGAGGCAGGACTCGAGCCTGCGATCGTAGCGGTCGCGCGGTTCCAGACTGTAGCGTCTAGAGCCGCTCGGCCACTCCGGCCTGCACTTTCGCTCACTCTCACATGAATAATTTGCCTAAAATGTCCGATACTATTGTTCTAAATAGTGTTTAAATGAATTAGAGTAAATTATTAACCAAAAAAGTAGAGATGAAATTCGCAAAGCTTGGAAATACGTGTTGAACAATAAGCAAATGTCAAAGAAATAAAACGAGGAAAGAAACAAGATTGAAATTCTATAAGGAAACGGTAATTGCAATGCTTGTTTATGCAAGCGAATCGCAGGTTATAAACAAAGGCCAAGAAAGTCACGTGCAGGGAGTAGAGATGGGATTTCTAAGAGCAGTAAAGTGATGCTCAAGAGCCCACATATTTCGAAATTCCGGAAAAAGGAAAGAAATGAATGTATTTAATATCTTCAATAAAAAGCAAGACAATGAGAGAAACTGGAACGAACATCTCGAAAAAATGAGTGGAGAATGATTACCTCTCTAGATACGATTTACACCTGATCGGACAAGTCGCGGAAGGCCTTGAAAGCGACGGGTACCATAACAAGCAAAACAAAAAAAGGGCCCAATGCTTGAAATAAAAATCTTGAAGATTGTTGTTTTGGTATCCACTGGCGAATAAAGTCCCTCTCTAAACTTTTACGATCCTCATTATCTTCAGCTACTTGCATCCGTCTTGCTCTCGATTGTTTTCTCCATTAATTTTGCTACATGCTATACGTATACTATCTCCGACTCGTCGCCTCTTCAAAAGTAGCGAAGGAGGGGGGTCGGGCAGAGCACGTGACACAACCGGTCCGCCAGTTTCCTGGTACGTACTACGTACGGCCGGGACAAGAACGAGAGGGGGGGGGGGGGGGGGGGCAGGAAGCGACCCCGCGCAGCCAGCTGTTCGCCCGCTGCCTGCTGCTGCTTCTGCCCCGGCTGGCCGCGTCCATTCTCCGCCCGCTGATTTATTCCTTCCTTTCTTTTCACGGCGTCCTCTCCTCCGCGGCATCCTCCTCCACCTCCATCTTTTCTTCGTTGCGCGGTATTCTTTTCTTTTTTTTTTTCCTGCCCTGCAGTCTCCCCCTCGGCGCCGCTAGCAGCGTGTGTTTCCTTCCCTTTAAAGAGGACCGAGTGAAATACGAGCCCACGTGCCGCTTTAGCTAGCCTCACCTGCCTCCCCACCTACTCCTGCACTGGAATCCGCGCCACCCCCCCCCCCCCGGTATCATCCTTATCACTTATCAGCCGTCCCATTCCCCACCCCCCACCCACAACCCACACCACCCACCATCACGCAGGTAGCTGACTGCCTGTCCACACCGACTGCTCTCATTAGCTTTCTCGTCATGAACGCCGCGTATGACACCGCGTCATTGATCAAGGAACAACCCACTGGAGTTTACACTACTGGCCATTAAAATTGCTACACTAAGAAGAAATGCAAATGATAAACGGGTATTCATTGGACAAATATATTATACTAGAACTGACATGTGATTACATTTTCACGCAATTTGGGTGCACAGATCCTGAGAAATCAGTACCCAGAACAACCACCTCTGGCCGTAATAACGGCCTTGATATGCCTGGGCATTGAGTCAAACAGAGCTTGGATGACGTGTACAGGTACAGCTGCCCATGCAGCTTCAACACAGTGCCACAGTTCATCAAGAGTAGTGGCTGGCGTATTGTGACGAGCCAGTTGCTCGGCCACCATTGACCAGACGTTATCAATTGGTGAGAGATCTGGAGAATGTGCTGGCCGGGGCAGCAGTCGAACATTTTCTGTATCCAGAAAGGCCCCTACAGGACCTGCAACAGGCGGCCTTGCACTACCCTGCTGAAATGTAGGGTTTCGCAGGGATCGAATGAAGGGTAGAGCCACGGGTCGCAACACATCTGAAATGTAACGTCCACTGTTCAAAGTGTCGTCAATGCGCATAAGAAGCTACCGAGACGTGTAACCAATGGCACATCATACCATCACGCCGGGTGATGAATACACGCTTCCAATGTGCGTTCACTGCGATGTTGCCAAACACGGATGCGACCATCATGATGTTGGATTCATCCGAAAAAAAGACGTTTTTCCATTCGTGCACCCAGGTTCGTAGTTGAGTACACCACCGCAAGCGCTCGTGTCTGTGATGCAGCGTCAAGGGTAGCCGCAGCCATGGTCTCCGAGCTGATAGTCCATGCTGCTGCAAACGTCGTCGAACTGTTCGTGCAGATGGTTGTTGTCTTGCAAACGTCCCCATCTGTTGCCTTAGGGATCGAGACGTGGCTGCACGATCCGTTACAGCCATGAGGATAAGATGCCTGTAATCTCGACTGCAAGCGATACAAAGCCGTTGCGATCCAGCGCGGCGTTCCGTATTACCCTCCTGAACCCGTCGATTCCATATTCTGCTAAGTCATTGGATCTCGACCAACGCGAGCAGCAATGTCGCGATACGATAAACCGCAATCGCGATAGGCTACAATCCGACCTTTATAAAAGTCGGAAACGTGATGGTACGCATTTCTCCTCCTTACACGAGGCATTATAACAACGTTTCACCAGGCAACGCCGATCAACTGCTGTTTTTGTATGAGAAATCGGTTCCTCTTGTCAGCACGTTGTAGGTGTCGCCAGCGGCGCCAACCTTGTGTGAATGCTCTGAAAAGCTAATCATTTGCAAATCACAGCATCTTCTTCCTGTCGGTTAAATTTCGCGTCTGTAGCACGTCATCTCCGTGGTGTTGCAACTTCAATGGCCGGTAGTGTAACTAGGCAGGTAAGGTAGTGCCGATTACAGAATCTCTGAAGGTTTCACAGAACGAAGAAACCTGGTTAATTTTATTTGCTCCATTTTGTGAATGGATCTTTCACAAGTCTGTTGTATGTAACGATATTTATTCTGCTTTGTCGGCAATTGATTTATGCACACAATCCAGACATCACCTTATTACTCAGTTGGCATTTGTTAAGGGAAGTCGTTTCCCGTCGTAGACTCACCTTTCATTTTGAAATAAACATTTTATTCATTAACAAGTTTGTTGTTCTGGCCATTTTCGCAGCAGCTGTGTATAAATTACAGTAATTCAAAAGAAAATGCCTTTTGCAAGCTGCACATCAAGCTTTTTCCACTTATCTTGTGCACCCATACGCGTTCCCTTTTAACTACAATGCATCTTCAGTGGCTGCCAGACCAACGTCTAGTTCATTATTTCTAAGCCAGACAGTTTTCTCTCTGGTGGCAAACTGTTTGAAAGATTGCCGTTTTCCTTCTCGTCACTCGTTTCAACGTCGAAAACTTTGACCCAAAGAAAAATTTAAAACTTTCAACCAGTTTGCCGACAGAGAGATCGCTATTTGGCTTAAAAGTAATGAACAGGACATTGATCTGACACCCACTGAAGAAGCCTTGTAGGCGAAATGGGTCTGGGTGCACAAGATAAATAAGAAAATGTGCAACATGCAAAAGGCGTTTTCTTTCGACCACTGTAATTCATATTTTATCCATTATTTATCCATTACCTAATATGGTTCCCTTGGACTTTATCAAGCTACATCACAAAAAAAACTATATGGTGCACACATCAGCGTTGGGAGAACGTAACATCTGACGGTGTCCACAATAAGAATTTATTAGGAACGGACATAGCTATGACCTACGTAAATTTCATATGTAGAATTGGAAAAAGAACTTCATAATACCCAAGGTGGCAGAGTTAGATAATTGCTAATTAATGAAATGAAGTGTTTATTTCGAAATAAAAGAACAGCCCACACAGGAAAACGATATCATTTAAGAAATTACAACGTTGCAGATCCTCACACGAAAGGACTATTTCGCTCGCCAAGCAAAACAATAATTTCAATTTTAATGAATTTAAAACATTAGTGCGAGTACTGTATCTACAGATTGCACTGACTACCTGTGACAGTAATAGACAGTAAGTATGTGTTCTGTAGACTACTTATACTAAGTAAAAACATATAAATGTAAGATGAAACCGACATTATGGTCTGATATGATATTTATGAAAGCTTGACATGACGTTAAGTAGCGATAAATTTGCGTCAACTGAATTGTTATTCTAGTATTTTTGTTGCAGTCTATGATACATCTATACAACTCTGCAGAAAACAATACTGCTTTGTTAATTAATAAGACTGAACATGAGTTGGATATGGTAGGGAGATTATCGGGTCTTGGAACACTTTAAGGACTTTCGCCTCTTTGCAACAGATGTTTAATATATGATCTTATTCATTTTAAATGATAGCATTCACTTTTTGTACGCTGCAGTATTTTTCTGGAACTACACAACTTACCCCCGAACAGCAAGATTTCTGCAGATTTAAAAAAAGTGTTCCAGGGTGGGGTTTCGTACTTGCAATCGAAGAAATCTTGTCAATACTGTATTTAATAGTCTATTTGATGTATTATTACTTTGACACATACAAGTAAGTAGGAAATGAAAGGAAGTTAAGTAGAAATATTATCAAAAACCATTTACAAGGTTAATTCATTCTGAAACAGAAGCTATTGAAAACTAACACAAATTTTCATCTTCAAGACAAGTTACACTGTTAATGTAGTAAAGACTCTCAGTTCATTGGCAAATATCACATGTCCAGTGACAGAAGACTTCCTTTCGTTAAAGTGTACGAGATGATGCATGGGCGGCAAAGTATGACTTAACGATCCACACACAAGAAAACTAGTTTTAAAAGTATATAGAATTTAACTGAACATAAAATTCTGGAACAGAAGAATTAACAATTTCTTCCAAATAGTTTTAATACGCTATACAACAAATAAGTGAGTAGAAATAAAAATATTTACAAATGCTGCACAAAAACATCCTCATGTCTTACAACAATAAAAACTGCTTTTGGCAGTCTCTAGTGTGGATTCCTTCATGTGACTCTGAAATCGGTTACTAGACTGCAACACCGACCAGGAAACGTCGTGTGTTTGTAGATATACTATCCTAAAGGTCAAATTCGCTATCATCTTCCACTGAACTCTTTTGTATTCTATTAATATACAGAGAGTGCCAAATCCTTAGGGCCCAAATTTTACCAACTGAAATCCGAGGGCCCGCATCTCGTGGTCGTGCGGTAGCGTTCTCGCTTCCCACGCCCGGGTTCCCGGGTTCGATTCCCGGCGGGGTCAGGGATTTTCTCTGCCTCGTGATGGCTGGGTGTTGTGTGCTGTCCTTAGGTTAGTTAGGTTTAAGTAGTTCTAAGTTCTCGGGGACTGATGACCTAAGATGTTAAGTCCCATAGTGCTCAGAGCCATTTTTTTGAAATCCGAGGTAAACTAAGTACTTTGAGGCATCAAATAGTTCCGGGGGTATGAGGTCTCGGATAAGCGATAAGACATATGCACATATTTTTAAACGGCTTATGTTTCTGCATTGGCGTTGAGGACGCTGCCTTGTAAACATGAACAACACTACTTTCATTGAGGCTTCCCTCCACCATTATTCACTCAAGCCTTTTAGTCCTACAGCAGAAAAACAAAAGAAATAACCACACTACAAAACGAAAAAAACCAGCACACTATAAAAAATGATAAAATAACACATAACAAAAGGCACAATAAAATATGAAAATCAGTCAGTCACAACACAGGACAATTTACTGCAGATCGTAGTCCAGCGATTCCGGTCTCAAATTTCATAGTCCACTGCTGTCGGCTGCTCTTGTTTCACGACTGTTAATACTCGTTCCTTCCATCGCATCCTTCGACATCCCCTTGGTCGTTTTCCTGCAGGCTGAGAATCGAGGAGCTGTTACGGAAGGGATCCATCAGCTCGAAGGATGTGACCAAAACTGTGTATAATATTCGGCCAATTTGTCGCATCCTAACTGCTGGTATGGTCTTCTTTCGTACCCATCTACCTTCCATGGCATTGTAGACCGTACCTCCAACTCGAAGGGGCAGATTGCTTCTTCAGTTGTTGCTGGTGTTGTCCAGGTTTCACAACCATATTCAAGTACTGACTGTATTATTGTCATGTACAGCGATGCACGTATTCTTAAACAGGAGTTTGCTAGTGCCATATTGCACTGTCGAGTCTAATTAATGTAGCCACCTGTCAAATGTCTGGATAACAAACAGCCTTTCTGAGCGCGGACTGTTGCGAGACGTGCAGGAAGAGAGTGAATGAGGTTCTGGAAGGTAACGACAGCCGGCCGCTGAGGCCGAGCGGCCCTAGGCACTTCCGTCTGGAACCGCGCTGCTGCTACGGTCGCAGGTTCGAATCCTGCCTCAGACGTGAATGTGTGTGATGTCTTTAGGTTAGTTAGGGTTTAAGTAGTTCTAGTTCTAGGGGACTGATGACCTCAGATATTAAGTCCCATAGTGTTCGGAGCCATTTGAACCATTTTGAAGGTACCGACAGGGATGTGGATCCATGTCGACTCCAGATCCATGGCCAGGTGCTATCTTTTTTGGTTGAGGATGCATGGCAGGTAGAGCCCGATCGAAGCGGTCCAACAGATTCTCGATTGGATTTAAATCCAGAAAGTTTGGCGGCCAGGGGAGTGCGATAAACTCATCCTGGTGCTCTTCAAACCACGCTCTTACACTGCGAGCTGTGTGACATATTGCGCTGTCCTCCTGGTATATGCCCTCATACCGAGGATAGATGCATGTTCGCGTTGATCCACCGTGACTTGCAGAATGACGAAATCACCCAGGGTATGCTACTAGAATATTCCAAAGACCATAACGCTCCCCCTCCGGGCTGGACCCTTCCGACAATTGTCGCAGGGTGTCTGCTTTCAGATGTTTCCCGCCCTACACGCCAACGGCGGTCTGTCCAGTAGAGCACAAAACGTGATTCATCTGGAAAGGCCACCTGTCGCTTTTCAGTGGTCGCTCAATTACGGTTTTGGTGCGCAATTTCCAGCCTTCGTTGCCGACGAACACATCGGCGATAGTGCATGAATAAGGCGCCTGCTGTGGAGGCCCACATGCAACAACGCACAACTCTCGTTCAAATGGTTCAAATGGCTCTAAGCACTCTGGGACTTAAGATCTGAGGTCATCAGTCCCCTAGACTTAGATCTACTTAAACCTGACTAACCCAAGCACATCACACCGCTACGGTCGCAGGTTCGAATCCTGTCTCGGGCATGGATGTGTGTGATGTCCTTAGGTTAGTTAGGTTTAAGTAGTTCTAAGTTCTAGGGGACTGATGACCACAGCAGTTAAGTCCCATAGTGCTGAGAGCTTTATTTGTTCATGAGACCCAGAAAATATTAGATGCTATTTTCCTTGACCTCCGGAAGGCGTTCGATACAGTTCCGCACTGTCGCCTGATAAACAAAGTAAGAGCCTACGGAATATCAGACCAGCTGTGTGGCTGGATTGAAGAGTTTTTAGCAAACAGAACACAGCATGTTGTTATCAATGGACAGACGTCTACAGACGTTAAAGTAACCTCTGGCGTGCCACAGGGGAGTGTTATGGGACCATTGCTTTTCACAATATATATAAATGACCTAGTAGATAGTGTCGGAAGTCCCATGCGGCTTTTCGCGGATGATGCTGTAGTATACAGAGAAGTTGCAGCATTAGAAAATTGTAGCGAAATGCAGGAAGATCTGCAGCGGATAGGCACTTGGTGCAGGGAGTGGCAACTGACCCTTAACATAGACAAATGTAATGTATTGCGAATACATAGAAAGAGCGATCCTTTATTGTATGATTATATGATAGCGGAACAAACACTGGTAGCAGTTACTTCTGTAAAATATCTGGGAGTATGCGTGCGGAACGATTTGAAGTGGAATGATCATATAAAATTAATTGTTGGTAAGGCGGGTACCAGGTTGAGATTCATAGGGAGAGTTCTTAAAAATGTAGTCCATCAACAAAGGAGGTGGCTTACAAAACACTCGTTCGACCTATACTTGAGTATTGCTCATCAGTGAGGGATCCGTACCAGATCGGGTTGACGGAGGAGATAGAGAAGATCCAAAGAAGAGCGGCGCGTTTCGTCACAGGGTTATTTGGTAACCGTGATAGCGTTACGGAGATGTTTAACAAACTCAAGTGGCGGACTCTGCAAGAGAGGCGCTCTGCATCGCGGTGTAGCTTGCTCGCCAGGTTTCGAGAGGGTGCGTTTCTGGATGAGGTATCGAATATATTGCTTCCTCCTACTAATACCTCCCGAGGAGATCACGAATGTAAAATTAGAGAGATTAGAGCGCGCACGGAGGCTTTCAGACAATCATTCTTCCCGCGAACCATACGCGACTGGAACAGGAAAGGGAGGTAATGACAGTGGCACGTAAAGTGCCCTCGGCCACACACCGTTGCGTGGCTTGCGGAGCATAAATGTAAATGTAAATGTAAAAACATCACACACATCCATGCTGAAGGCAGGATTCCAACCTGCGACAGTAGCGGTAGCGCGGTTCCAGTCTGAACCAGTTGGCCACAGTGGCCGTTCAAAAAATGGTTCAAATGGCTCTGAGCACTGTGGGACTCACCATCTTAGGTCATAAGTCCCCTAGAACTTAGAACTACTTAAACCAAACTAACCTAAGGACATCACACACACCCATGCCCGAGGCAGGATTCGAACCTGCGACCGTAGCAGTCCCGCGGTTCCGGACTGCAGCGCCAGAACCGCACGGCCACCGCGGACAGTGGCCGTCATAACTGTCGTCTATGGCCCGCTGTGCACCACATTTGCCTTGCGGCCGGTTTTGGATAGCGCCATTTCACCTTGCACGGCGGCATGTGCACAGTTTACAAACTCAGGTGTTTCGAAAATGCCTCCACTCTCGGCCCGAAAGACAGTCATCATGCCTTTTAGAAAGTCAGAGAAATCGCTTCGTTTCTATGTTGACATAAATACACAGGACAGTACAGTTAATGTGACCACCGTCTATCTTCGACGGCAGGTGGCAGAACTACCAGTGGAGAACATAAAAGCAGGTTGAGGGGACGCGGAAAAAAGGGCAGTTGTTGTCGTTATGCGGAATCGGAGAAAGAGTGGCAGAGGACTTGGAACAGCGGTTGAAGAGAATGGGCAGGCCAGAGTGTCCGAGCGGCTCTAGCCGCTTCAGTCAGGAACCGCGCGACCGTTACGGCCGCAGGTTCGAATCCTGCCTCGGGCGTGGATGTGTGTGATGTCCTTAGTTAGTTAGGTTTAAGTAGTTCTAAGTTCTATGGGACTGATGACGTGAGATGTTAAGTTCCATAGTGCTCAGAGCCATTTGAAACTTTTTTTTTTTTTTGACAGAATGGACAGTGAAACTTCCTGGCAGATTAAAACTGTGTACCAGACCGAGACTCGAACTCGGGACCTTTGCCTTTCGCAGGGAAGTGCTCTACCATCTGAGCTACGCAAGCACGACTCACGCCCCTTGGTCACACAGCTTGGTCACTCCGTTGCAGAGTGAAAATCTCATTCTGGAAACATCCCCCAGTCTGTGGCTAAGTCATGTCTCCGCAATATTCTTTCTTCCAGCAGTGCTAGTTCTGCAAGTTCGCAGGAGAGCTTCTGTGAAGTTTGGAAGGTAGAAGAGGAGATACTGTGGTGGTGGTGGTTAGTGTTTAACGTCCCGTCGACAACGAGGTTATTAGAGACGGAGCGCAAGCTCGGGTTAGGGAAGGATTGGGAAGGAAATCGGCCGTGCCCTTTCAAAGGAACCATCCCGGCATTTGCCTGAAACGATTTAGGGAAATCACGGAAAACCTAAATCAGGATGGCCGGAGACGGGATTGAACCGTCGTCCTCCCGAATGCGAGTCCAGTGTGCTAACCACTGCGCCACCTCGCTCGGTATGAGGAGATACTGTCAGAAGTAAAGCTGCGAGGACGGGTCGTGAGTCGTGCTTGGGTAGCTTAGATGGTAGAGCACTTCCCCGCGAAAGGCAAAGGTCCCGAGTTCGAGTCTCGGTCCGGCACACAGTTTTAATCTGGCAGGAAGTTCCATATCAGCGCACACTCTGCTGCAGATTGAAAATCTCATTCTAGAATGGATAGTGTCTTGAAAACAGGTTATAAGCCGAGCATTAACAAAAGTAAAAGAAGAGAAATGGAATATAGTCAAATTAAATCAGATAATGCCGAGGAAATTAGAGTAGGGAATTGGGTCGGTTGGTAGGACACATTCTGAGGCTGCAAAGAATCGTTAACTTGGTAATGTAGTTAGGTTCCGGAGGGGGAGGGTAAAATTGTAGAGGGAGACGAAGACTCGAATACAGGAAGCAAGTTCAGATGGATGTAGGATGCGCTGGTTATGTAGAATGGAGACTAGCTTCGAGAGCTGCATCAAACCAGTCTTCAGACTGAAGGAAGACCACATCAACAAACCTCAGAGCTATTAGTTTTAAGTTGTAAAGATAATTTATCGACACACTGAATATAAAGACTGATCAGTGTGTGACTGGTTACATTTTCGTCACAGTCACGGACACTCAAATTTGTGTGAATTCCTAAGGGAGCAAATTGCTGAGCTCATCGGTCCCAAGACTAACACACTACTTAAACTAACTTACGCTAAGAACAACACACACTCCCATGTCCGAGGGAGGACTCGAACCTCCGGCGGGAGGGGATGTGCAATCCGTGACATGGCGCCTCAAACCATGCGCGCGGCCACAGACAATCAAAAGGCAGTACGGCTGGTAGTGATGATGTCACCTGGATCATTCGAGAACCTGACAAGTTTGGATATCAGTGGGTACATATTTCGACACAGCGGACGCTGGCCGGCACATTGTGAGCCTCAGCGCCGTCCGCGCGGCTTTGTGCCTGTGTCTGGCGGCGGGCCGCGGGGACCGCAGAGAGCTGTTGTCGCAAGCTGGCCGTCCGGCGCGTCTCCGGCTGAATGCTGGCTCGCGGCTCGGCCACCCACGGCGCATTGTGTGCGCGCCCGCTCTGTACTTGTAGGGGCAGCCTGTTCCCTCGGACTGCTCGCTATAACTGTAAAGCTGCCTCCTGCCGTCTGTTCGACCGGAGCGGCTGCGTGACGGCCCTTGTTGTGGCTCTTGTTTTTGCAGCTGTATCCAGTATGTTGTTTTCGTGGAAGATCAAGACAAATAACTGCGGACTGGAAATGCAAATGCGCCGCGACGTTACGCACACGTATGTCTGCTGCTTTCGCACAATATTTACTCGGTCTACTGAGTGAACCAGTTGTTATTAGGCCGTAACTATATCTCGAAATAACTGAGTTGTCGCACATGACAGAATTAAGTTTTATTGTTGTCCTCCTCAGTCCCAAGACCAGTTTTATGATGCTCTCCACGCCATCCTACACAAGCCTCTTCATCTCTGCGCAGCTACTGTAACAACAGTCTAACAAAATAGTCGTGACACTACAACTTGTTTTTGCTACCCACTGCGATAGCAGCGGGCCAAGCAGCCACCAAGTGACATTCTTTGTACGATATCGAATGAGTGCAAATACTACCACCAAAACTTTATACCCCTCTCTAACAGCTATTACATTCTTAATCAACACTATACAACTCTAACCACCAACACGCCCCACCCTACCCTGCACACACATGCACACACACGCACACACACACACACACACACACACACACACACATACACGCAGATATAAAAAAACATATACACACTCTTCAGCGCTCTCTCTCAAACATAACCACCCACACCCACACACACACACACACACACACACACACACACACACACACACACACACACACACACACACAGGTATAAGCATCATGAATAGACGTTACTTTTAAACATATACTTTGTTAGGTTGGACCACCTGTTGTGGCCGAGCGGTTCTAGGCGCTTCAGTCAGGGACTGCGCTACCGCTACGGTCGCGGGTTCCAATCTTGCCTCGGGCATGGAAGTGTGTGATGTCCTTAGGTTAGCTAGGTTTAAGTAGTCCTAAGTTCTAGGGGACTGCTGACCTCAGATGTTAAGTCCCATAGTGCTCAGAGCCATTTGAACCATTTTGTTAGGTTGGGCCGGCCGGGGTGGCCGAGAGGTTCCAGGCGCTACAGTCTGAAACCGCGCGACCGCTGCGGTCGCGGGTTCGAATCCTACCTCGGGTATTGATGTGTGTGATGTTCTTAGGTTAGTTAGGTTTAAGTAGTTCTAAGTTCTAGGGGACTGATGACCTCGGAAGTTAAGTCCCATAGTGCTCAGAGCCATTTGAACCATTTTTTTTTTGTTAGGTTGGCAACATGTAGGTAAACAAACCAAACAGGAGGAGACGTAATGAACTCCCAAGTTTTACGCCTCTAAAAGCACAGTTTTAGAACAAATATCTACAACTAGTGCCAAAAAAATAATAATGCACTACAAAAATAATGTTAAACACGGTGACCGGTGTGAACGAAAAAGTTCAGAACAAAAAATTGTGTATATGTTTCGGAAATGAAGTGGCAGGACGACATCCAAAGCAGATGAGAGGAAACGCAGGTGCCAACTAACTGTAAATAATTACTTATCTATATAAAAAAACGCCACGTAAACTGTTTAATAATCTAAAAATACAGTTGCAGCAAGAAACGCGGTTTTATTTATAAGACAAATATCGCAAATACTGTCATTTATATCTTTGAGGTTCGCCGATGACATTGTAATTCTGTCAGACACAGCAAAGGACTTGGAGAGGAGTTCAACGGAATGGACAGTGTCGTGAAAGGAGGATATAAGATGAACATCAACAAAAGCAAAACGAGGATAATGGAATGTAGTCGAATTAAGTCGGGTGATGCTGAAGGAAATAGATTAGGAAATGAGACACTTAAAGTAGTAAAGGAGTTTTGCTATTTGGGGAGCAAAATAACTGATGATGGTCGAAGTAGAGAGGATATAAAATGTAGACTGGCAATGGCAAGCAAAGCGTTTCTGAAGAATAGAAATTTGTTAACGTCGAGTATAGATTTAAGTGTCAGGAAGTCGTTTCTGAAAGTATTTGTATGGAGTGTAGCCATGTATGGAAGTGAAACATGGATGTAAATGGTTTGGACAAGAAGAAAATAGAAGCTTTCGAAATGTGGTGCTACAGAAGAATGCTGTAGCTTAGATGGCTAGAGCACATAACTAATGAGGAGGTACTGAATAGAATTGGGGAGAAGAGAAATTTGTGGCACAACTTGACTAGAAGAAGGGATCGGTTGGTAGGACATATTCTGAGGCACCAAGGGATCGCCAATTTAGTATTGGAGGGCAGCTTGGAGGGTAAAATTCGTAGAGGGAGACCAAGAGATGAATACACTAAACAGATTCAGAAGGATGTAGGTTGCAGTAGGTACTGGGAGATGAAGAAGCTTGCATAGGACAGAGTAGCATGGAGAGCTGCATCAAACCAGTCTCTGGACTAAAGACCACAACAACAATATCGTTTATATTGATTTATAGCATAGTTTTTATACAATACGGAGCGAGTGTAGTGCCATAAAAATCAACGATAGTTAGAATATGGCACCACATTTGTCATTATTTAGTTTCCTGAGATCCCTGGGGGATATGAAACGGTAGATTACGGGAAGGTTTATTTACGATTCTCTTGTAACGTACCGATACCTACTGAAGAATGTCATTTTCCTTTAACAACAAAAAATTTCTAGTACACATCAGAGGACCTACTTTTTGCCGAAAGACGTCACATACCTACCGAACAACGCGTAGTTTCGTTCGCTATACTTCCAAACAAATCAGTGAATGTGGAACGTAGGAAACCTGTATCGTATGTAATAATTATTTAACGTACCAAATATGCTATCACATCTGTAGCTAAAGGGAACACCGCACAGATGTCATAGAAAAATGTCATAAAGCAATAAGCCCGTCTCATAACAGGAAAGAAACAATTTCCATAAATGTTGCCACATCTGAGCCACAATCGGCAACAATCTTCAACATATTCGCTTTTGAAGCAAAAGTAATTACCTTTACAAAAACATTCGGGTATGAGGAAATCGAGTGAAGTGTAAGAATGGGCGAATCATTACACTCCAAAGAAACATTTTTTACGTATCAAGTAACGTGCCTATCATAGTAAAATAAGTCCAGACAACAATAGAAATGTATACTTCTCACACGTCGAAAATGTTTTTATATTCTCTTGCTGGCAATTGAGTAAGTTGCAGTTATGCACAAATTCGAAAGAATTTCTTCATAAAGAAGATGTAGCTTATGTAATTGTATCAGTGAAATTCGGTTGTTTTTACATTTATTTCAAATGAGTAATGTCCGTAGGTAATTTTGGTTATGTATGGAACGCCAAAACATAACAATTATTTCGTTAATTAAGTAGAAAAATAATTAAAACATTCATTATCCTTGCGACACATGTCACGTTCTGCTTCCTCACCACCTGGGGCGCTAGTGTCCCTCCACCTGTCAAAACGGTCTAGGCGCTCAGTCCGTAATCGCGCGACTGCGACGGTCGCAGGTTCGAATC
The DNA here is from genome assembly GCF_023864345.2 of Schistocerca serialis cubense. Taxonomy (NCBI): domain Eukaryota; kingdom Metazoa; phylum Arthropoda; class Insecta; order Orthoptera; family Acrididae; genus Schistocerca; species Schistocerca serialis. The sequence continues at coordinate 495,603,300 of NC_064641.1, read as the reverse complement.
CTGCCCCGGGCATGGATGTGTGTGATGTCCTTAGGTTAGTTAGGTTTAAGTAGTTCTAAGATCTAGGGGACTGATGACCACAGATGTTAAGTCCCCTAGTGCTCAGAGCCATTTGAATTTGTCAAAACGGTACCAACTTTCACACCATAGAGTATTGCGACTGTATGTATTACACTGTGACTGTAACTTTCATCCGTCTGAATCTGCTTACTGTAGTCAAGGCTTGGTCTCCCTCTACAATTTTAACCCCCATCTACACGTTCATGATTACTCTGCAATTCACAGTCAAGCTCCTGGTTCAAATATTTCAAATGGCTCTATGCACTATGGAACCTAACATCTGAGGTCATCAGTCCCCTAGACTTCGAACTACTTAAACCTAACTAACTTAAGGATATCGCACGCATCCATGCCCCTTTCCGCAGTGGTAACACCGGTTCCCGATCACCGAAGTTAAGGACTGACGTGTTGGGCTAGCATTTGGATGCGTGACCAAACGATCTGCCGAGCGCCGTTGGCAAGGAGGGTGCACCCAGTCCTTCTGAGGCAAACTGACTAGTTATTTGATTGATAGTGACGGCTCCGGTCTCGTAAACAGACGTACAGCAGGGAGAGCGGTGTGCTGACCCCGCACTGTTCATTATTTAGAGTCAGTTGCCACTTTTCGCACCATATAGGCATCTTGTCTAAACTATTTTTCAATTCGCTTTGATTACCTGATAGTTTTACAACCAGTTAAATGGCAGCCTCGTCTGTAGTAAGTCTCATAGAGCTGCTCAGATTGTTTCCTAAGTTGTTCGTATAGATTGGGAACAGCCCAGTTCCTTGAGGAACACCAGATATTACTCCTGTATTTCTCGAGTTAGTACGAACTGTGACCTTTCTGACAGGAACTCAGGGATCCAGTTGCACATCTGAAGCGATACTCTATAGGCAAGCAGCGTGATTAGAAGTCGCTTGTGAAGAACGGTGTAAAAAGCCTTCTGGTCGTGTATACATATGGATCAATTTGATATTCCCTGTCGACAGCAGTCACTACTTCGTGAGAATAAACAGCTACTTGTGTTTCACAAGAACGATATTTTCTGAATCCATATTGGCTGTTTCTCAGTAATTCGTTTTCTTGGAGGTAATTCACAATGTTCGACCACACTATATGTTCCAAAATCCAACTGCAAATTGACGGTAGTGATATGGGCCTATAGTTCAGAGTATTATTCCTATTTCCTTTCTTAGGTACTGTTGTGACTGGCGCACCTTTCCAGTATTTAGGCACGCATCTTTAGACGAGCAAGCGATCTATATGACTTCTAAGTATGAAGCTACTTTATCTGAATAGAATGAAAGGAACCTAGCTGGTGCACAATCTGTACCGGCCGCTTTGCCTCTTTTGATATAAGCTGTTTCATCACACCGAAGATATCTGCTTTGAGGTTACTCATGTCGGCAATAGTTCTTGATTCGAGTCGAGGAATATTAACTTCGCCTTCTTTGGGGAAGGAATTTCGGAAAACTACGTACTAACTCTACCGTAGTGGCACTCGCAGTGAAGGTACTGATTGCCTCTTGCTGCTTGTGTACTTTATATACGACCAGAATCTCTCTCGTTTCTCTTGTAGATTTCGAGACAGAGTTTTTTGATAAAACTATTAAAAGCATCTAGCATTGAATCTCGAGCTGATTTCGAGCTTCTGCAAAACTTTGCCAAATTTGGGGGTTTTGCTTTTATATTCGACATGCTTTTTATTCGTTGTTTCTGCAACAATGTTCTCAGCTGTTTCGTGAATCCTTTGGGATCAGTACTATCTCTCACATCCTTACAAACTAAACTGTCGATTGCTTGATACCTCAGAAGGTGTCCTGCCTCTTCTCTTAATCACTTTGTATCAGTTGCTTGATGCCTCAGAAGGTGTCCTGTCTCTTCTCTTAATCACTTTGTACCATAAAGTTATCTTCTCCCCAGTTCGATTCACTACCTCTTCATTCGTATTTTGATCTATCCACCTCGTCTTATGTACCATGTTTCAGAAACTTCCACTCTTTCTTTGAACAGATCGTCCATTTTTCACTTTCGTACAACACTTCACTCCAAATACCTTGCGGAAGGACTTCCTGACACATGACTTGTAATGGATTGAACAGCACAGGATGGGACGTGGGAGCGGTGTGGTGTCGTGGGACACACTTCGTCTGGTTTATCTGCTGCGATCTGTTGCACTAGGGAGACCCTACTATCGATGAACATCATAGGTTAACGTGGATATGCAAATATCTCCACCCCCAAGGTGACTCTTCTGATACTGCGGTGTCCCGGAGGCGCTCAAATCATTAAACTGGGATGAAGAAGGAATCAGCTTAAACAGATCTTATCTGATCCCCTTCGTTTCGCATGTGACGTTGTTTTGTTTGCTGTGTATCCATGAGTCCTTTTGAAATTGATGGCGGAATGAGCAAAGCAAAATATACAGAAAACCCGAAGATTAACTACAGACAAACCATAATAATGTAATGTCAGTGCGCTGATAGGAAGATTATGACGATTAATGATAAAGTTCAGCGAAAAATCGAAGGATTTGTATACTGAAGTCAACTGAAAACAACAAGCCTTTGGACATTTAAGAAAATGAAAAGGAGGATAAAAGGGGCATGGAGTTCGTTTGAGAAACAGGATGCCATTAAGACAATTTCCATCGTGCCGTAAACTGGAAGTCTGCAACCAATGTATACCACCAGTAACAACATACATAAGTGAAACACAGACATTAACTCCACAAACTGCTCAAATGTTGTGTTGTCCCACGAGCACCGGACAGTTGCATGTTGGCCGTAACAAGAGGGGGAAGAAAAACAAACGAATGTATAACAGGGAAGACAAGAGTGGCGGACGTGATAGTGATGTTGTTGTCGCTGTGGTCATCAGTCTCGAGACTGTTTTTATACAGTCTGTACCGAGAAAGCTTCTACGTGTCTGCGTAACAACTACAACCTTCATCCATTTGAAACTGCGTACCGTAATCATACTTGGTATCCGTCTGCAGTTTTTACTCCCACATAACCCTATTGTTATCGAGCGAGGTGTAGCAGTGTTTAGTACACTGGACTCGCATTCGGGAGGACGATGGTTCCAACCCGCGTGCGGCCGTCCCAGTTTAGGTTTTCCGTGATTCCCCTAAATCGCTTCAGGAAAATGCCGGCATGGTTCCTTTGAAAGGGCACGGCCGACTTCCTTCCCCGTCCTCCCCTAACCCGACGGGACCGATGACTTCGCTGTTTGGTCCCCTCCCCCCGAATCAACCAACCAACTCAATTATCAAGTTTACGATTCCTTGATTCCTATTCCTGTGTCCCATTAAAATAACGCTTCTTTTGTCATCTTATCCATACTGGATCTTGTTGAATTCTGTGGCTGTTTTCCAATTATCGATGTGGGTGCAAACGCAACCAGGCACAAATACTTTAAGAAAGCTTTATTTTACCAGCATGATCGGTTTCACGCTACCATGGCCCTCTTCAGACGAGTAATTATAGTATTATATTCGTCGCGGGGTCGTCCACTCCTGCAGTGTGACAGTATTTGATTAGTTAGTGTCACTTCACAGGCGATATGAATGTCTCGAATAATACAGAGAAGTATGCTAATGTGCATGCAATTGATAGCCTGTAACGTGAGAGAGTTATGTTTTCTTATATTCTAGTGAAGAGTTTTTTTTTTTTTTTTTTTAGTCCTTATACGTTTGAGGAACGGCGTTCAAAGTGTTTCAGTGAAAACAGCACATACGTAGTACTCTAATAACAGTGTCACACGAACACTTCCTCATATCAATTTCAGCATCAGATACGTGCTTCACATGTCACGTTTTCGTTTAAACGCAAGAATTAGGCACGAAGCAAAGATATCATTCGCGTAAAATCTCTAGCTGATATCGAGTTGCTCATTAAGACAAACTGTGTCATCAGTCTTTCTCCGAATTTGCTTTTATACCTCCTCATTAGTTACCCGATCTACCCATCTAATTTCGGAATTCTGCTGTTTTTGTGGATTGCAGGCGTGTACTGAAATGAAACGTGGACTATCAATCGTAGAGGCAACAAGAGAATATTTATAAAACAATTTTTCAGCTTCAGCCACTTTTATTTACCGATATTTGCTGGCACGACGTGTTTCGGCAGTATGCTTCCATCTTCAAGTCATTTACAGTTCAACGTACGTTACTTTTTAATTATAGCTTCCTTTACAGTGTGATGAGGTATTTTTGCTGGGTATGTGAGTGAGATGGCGTACCGAACTTTGACCATGGCCAGAAAAATTGTTTTATTCCAGTATGCGCTTTTTTGTAGGTTTTATGTTAAAATCATCTCAGTGAGGCCATGATTTAAATTTTTGCTGAGTACATCCCCACAGGGCACACAGAGCACAAGAACAAACAGAACGCCATCAGTTCCTTCTCTCGCAAACAGATGTATACATTAGAAAGGCTCTTAAGTGGTAAGATATAACTTATTTCAGTTGCTAAGATAGTACATACATTGCGAATACAGTCATTTTTGATAAGATCTGTATGTGTGTTGCAACAAAATAATGCCGTAAACTCGATGGATAGTTTGGATAACTAAGAATAGGGGAGAAAATGAGTCTATAGCACAATCTGACTAAAAGAAGGAATCGCTTGATAGAACATATCCCGGGCGGGGTTGCCGAGCGGTTCTAGGCGCTACAGTCTGGAACCGCGCGACCGCTACGGTCGCAGGTTCCAATCCTGCCTCGGGCTTGGATGTGTGTGATGTCCTTACGTTAGTTAGGTTTAAGTAGTTCTAAGTTCTAGGGGACTGATGACCTCTGAAGTTAAGTCCCATACTGCTCAGAGCCATTTGAACCATTTGAAGAACACATCCTGAAAAGTCAACGAGAAATCAGTTTGGTAATGGAGCGGAAGTTGAGGGTAGAAATTGTAGCAGCAGATCAAGGCTTGAGTAGAGTAAACAAGTTCAAAAGGATCGTTGGATGACAGTTGCCATTATACATCGGCCAGTCACATTAATGTGACCACCTGTAAAAACCAGTATACCATATTCTCCAGCGCGGGCTGTTCGAGACGTGCAGGTAGAGTGTCACTAAGGTTCTGGAACGTACTGACAGGGATGTGGAGCCTTATCGACGCCGTGGCCAACAACGCTAGGTTTCTAGACCGACGATCCAAGCCGTGAACGGCCCCAACGAGGCGTCCCACAAATTCTCGGTTCGCTTTAAACAGGAGGTGTTTGGTGGCCATGATAGTACCTTAAATTCATCCTGGTGCTCTTCGAGCCACGCACGTACACTGCTAACTGTGTGGCACGTCGCATTGTCCTGCAGCTAGATTCCGTGGTGCCAAGGAAAAACAAACCGCATGTAAGGGTGGGCATGGTCCCCAAAGATAGAAGCATACTTGTGTTGGTCCAATGTGCCTCCCACAAAAACAAGTTCACCAGACCGTAACGCTACCTCCCCAGCCTAGACCTTTCCGACATTGTATGAGGGTGTCTGCTTTCAGACGCTTCGCGCTGTATCATCATAAAACGTGATTCGTCTGAAAAGGCCACCTGTCGCCACTCAGTGAACGTCCAGTTGCAGTACTGGGGGTGCAAATTCCAGCCTTCGTCGCCGATGAACAGCAGTCAGCATGGAATCATGAACCAGGCTCATGCTGCCGAGCCCCATATGCATCAACCTTCGGTAGAAGGACATTGAGGAGACATAGCTGGAGCCCCTTGGTTCATCGGGGCGGTCATTTGCTTGACAGCTGCGCGTCTATTCGCCCGCACATCTCCACAGCCGTCGTTCACCTTTGTCATCTACGGCCTGTAGTGCACCACAGTTAGCCGGCCGCTGTGGCCGAGCGGTTCTAGGTGCTTCAGTCCTCAACCGTGCTGCTGCTATGGTCGCGTGTTCGAATCCTGCCTCGGGCATGGATGTGTGTGATGTCCCTAGGGCAGCACGGGATTAGCCGATCGGTCTGAGGAGCTGCAGTCATGGACAGTGCAGCTGATCCCGGCGGAGGTTCGAGTCCTCCCTCGGGCATGGGTGTGTGTGTCCTTAGGATAATGTAGGTTAAGTAGTGTGTAAGCTTAGGGACTGATGACCTTAGCAGTTAAGTCCCATAAGATTTCACACACGTTTGAACATTTGATGTCCTTAGGTTAGTCAGGTTGAAGTAGTTCTAAGTCTAGGGAATTGATGACCTCAGATGTTAAGTCCCATGGTGGTGAGAGCCATTTGAACCATTTTTGGACCACAGTTGCCTCGACACGGGTTTTGTATAGCGCCATCTTGCATCCACGGTCTATATAAGCCACAGCGGCACACGAGAAGCTTACAAACTCAGCCATTTCAAAAATGTTTCCACCATTGGCACGGAAGCCAATGATCATGGCCTCTTGGTCGTCAGATAAAGCCCTCTGTTTTTGCGTTTTCCGTGCTGTACACCCGAAGAAACTGACATAGGTAACCGTATTCAAATACAGAAATACGTAAACAGGCAGAATACGGCGCTCCAATCAGCAACGGCTATACAAGACAACAAGTGTCTGCCGCAATTTTTAAATGTTACTGCTGCTACAATGGCAGGCCATCAACATTTAAGTGAGTTTAAACGTGCTGTTATACTCGGCGCACGAGAGGTGGCATACAGCACTTTCGAGGTACCAATGAAGTGGGAATTTTCCCTTACGACCATTTCACGACTGTACTGTGAATATGATTCCGGTAAAACATCAAATCTCCCACAAAAGATGGTGCAAGAGCGGGATCAACGACGACTGAAGAGAATCGATCAACGTGACAGAAGTGCAACTCTTCCGCAAATTGCTGCAGATTTCATTGCTGGGCCTTCAACAAGTGTCAACGTGCGAATCATTCAATGAAAAGTCGTCGATGTGGGCTTTCGGAGCACCTGGGCTCGTCAACACAGACATTGGACTGTTGATAGCTGGAAACAAGCTGCCTAGCCGGACGAGTCTCGTTTCTATTTGTATCGAACGGATGGACGTTTATAGGTATGAAGACAACCTTATAAATCCATGGACCCTGCCTGTCAGCAGGAAACTGTTCAACCTGGTGGAGGCTCTGTAATGGTGTGGGGCGTGTGCAGTTGGACCTCTAATATGTCTAGATACGACTCTGATAGGTGACACGTACGTAAGCATCTTGTCTGATCACCTGCATTCATTCATGTCCATTGTGCATTGGCAATTCCAGCAGGACAATGTGACACCCCATAAGTACAGTAGATAATTGCTACAGAGTGGCTCCAAGAACACTCTTCTGAGTATAAACACTTCCATTGGTCACCAAACTCCCCAGACACAAATATTATTGAGCACGTCTGGGATTCCTTGCAACCTTCTGTTCAGAATAGATCTCCACCTCTTCGTACTCTCATGGATTCAAGGTGTCAGTTCCCTGCAGCACTACTTCAGACATTAGTCGAGTTCATGCCATGTCGTGTTGCGGCTCTTCTGCAGGTGTACCAGTTTCTGTGGCTCTTCAGTTATACACCTACTTCTACATAGTGCTGCTACCTACGGTTATTGCACCTGACTCGAACACATGCGGTGGTCACATTTATTTGACCGGGCCCTGTATCCAACAGCGGCCTGGCGAGCCGATGTGTCGCGGCTCGTGTGTGGCGGCGAGCCGGCTGGTGGCTCGTCTTCATCCCGGGGTTCGGCTGCGGCGTCCGCAAGCCCTGTGGCCGCCCTTGAGCTGCAGCGGCGGCCGGAACCACCGCTGGGCGATCCCCGGCGAGGGGCGCCGGCTTTTGACAGCCCGCCGTGGGCTCAGATTTCCCTGGGGCCGAACAAGAAACCATTTCGCGCTCCCGCAGTGCAGCCAAGGCGGGCGGTGTCCCACCAGGCCGGCCCCCCGCGCTGGAATGTCTTGCTCAGCGATGCCTCGCCCCACGACTACTTGCGACGCAAGTGGTCTGCCTTCTGCTCGTCAGATTTGTTGTTATACAGTGTTGTTTTAAAAGGTCTTTGGACGACTTAAGATCAAATAATGCAGAAGGGATAGATAACATGCCATCGGAATTTCTAAAATCATTGGGTGAAGTGACTACGAAACGACTATTCACCTTGTTGTCTAAAATATGGAAGAGTGGCGGTATACCATCAGAATATGTATTAAGAATAAATCTAAGAAAGGCTAAAATAATGAGAGGGAGCAGAAATGAGAACAGAGAGAAACTTAACATCAGAATTGGGGATGACGAAATACACGAGCTGGAGGAACTCTGCTACATGGGCAGGAAACTAACCAATCATGGACGGAGCAAGGCGGGCACAATAAACAGACTATCACTGGCAGAGAGAGCGTTCCTGGTCAAAATAAGTCTACTAGTATCAAACATACGCCTTAATTTGAGGAAGAAATATCTGAGAACATCGAGCACAGCATTGTATGGTAGTGAAACACGAATTATGGGAAAACTGCAACAGGAGAGAATCGAAGCATTTGAGATCTTGTGCTACAGAAGAATGTTGAAAATTGGGTGGACGGATAATTTAAGGAAAGAGGAAGCTCTCCGCAGAATCGACGACGAAAGGAATATATGGAAAATACTGAGAGGAAGAAGGGACAGGCTGATAGGATATCTTTTAAGACATCAGGGAATTACTTCCATGGTACTAGAGATAGCTGTAAAGAGCAAACACTGTTGAGGAAGAGAGAGATATACATGAAGCACGTAATTGAGATCATAGGTTGCAAGCGCTACTCTGAGATGTAGAGGACGTTGGCGGTTGGTATAAAACAGGAATTCGTGACGGGCCACAAGAAACCATATCCGCTGCTCGTGGTCTCGCGGTAGCGTTCTCGCCTCCCGAGCACGGGGTCCCGGGTTCGATTTCCGGGGGGGTGGGGGGGGGGTGTCAGGGATTTTCCCTGCCTTGAGATGACTGGGTGTTGTTGTGTCGTCTTCATCATCATCATTCATTCATTCATCCCTATTACGGCAAACCACCTCCACCACGCCTAGTACGGCGGTGCGGATCTCCCGCATCGTTCTCCTACGCTCTGTCACAGAGTATGGGACTTCATCATCATCATATATATATATATATATATATATATATATATATATATATATATATATTATTCAAGAGAATCAAATGAAAGTAAATTTACAGCAAATGTTGATACTTTACTTAGATGGCCAAACGACTCGAAGTCGGTTCATTGCCTCACTGTTCACCCTCCTCCACTGGTCTCTGGCGGCAGTCATGCTCTCCTGTGCTCCCAGGTCCTCCACGTCTTTCTTCGCACCATCCATCCACTTCTATTTTAGTCTGCCTAGGGATATCGTCCGTTGCGGCTTCTCTTAAAGCACTAAGTTGGTTCGAGTAACGATCACAACGAGCCATGATCATGAGAATGTGTTCGATCGAGACGTTTTCCCAGTGTCAGTAGGTCACGACTGCCTGAAAGCTGTTCGAGTGCTGGCCAGTGGATGGTCATTACTAATCTCTATTGGTCACAAGAACTTCTTCTCGTGCTTCCAAAGCGTTTCATGACTTTGCTCCAAAGATAAGTCCACACATTCTCACAGCCTTTTATTTATCCAGGAATCGCAGTGTTTGGACATTTGCTATATTGCAGTTTGTGAACAGTGACAGTACATAGAAGGATAATTAGTACCAATCAACAACAAAATTGTATTTTACCAAAATCAATGAAACAATCGTGTCAAATTTGTCAGGATATGGATATAACCAAAATATTTAAAAAATTTATAGGATGTTAATGACGACATTTCAATAGCGGTAGTACTCTGTCGGTAAATTTCGATAATGTGAACTTTTTTGCATTCAGAAACTGTACCACACAACGAAACTCACCCTAGTGGAATCGTTAATTTTCTCACAAACACTCAAGCCGCAGAAATAAACAGTAAACGGCCGTTCTTATCCGCTGTTTACCGCATACCGGCGCCAACGGTTAGAAAGATCACGGAGGTGGGTATGGGCAGGACCACCTGGTATGGGGCAAAAATTACGCTGCTCCTCAGACCAAAATGTTCTTTATCTTCAGCATGACCCTCTAGCTCGTGTGTAGAGATTTTCTGATTACCTTCCAAGTTAAATATTGTGCGAAATATATGATCTACTGCATTGTGAGTATTCGGTATTGGCTCTGATCTGTCGTTGTTATTGTTAATAAATACTGTGAGCTACAATTTTACCTCACGAAGATTGTTGTCATTGTCTGTTCTGGACGTAAGCCGGGACAGTTAAATAATGTGTTGGCCCCGAACGTAAGACCAACTTTTCTTCAAAATTCGACCAAGATACAGATTATCTGCACGACTATGTAAATACCGTTATTTTTGCGCGTCATAGAAATTCAACTGGAGTGTTCGTTCTTTAGCACCAATTAGAGTAACAATGTCAATAATATTTGGAAATTATTTGTTATATATTATGGTCTCCGAGCCTCTGTAACACTAATTTTAAACCGAAAAGCAGTCATCAAAAACTATGGAAGACGTAACGTAAAACCACAAGAGAAAAAATCTATCATTTCAGACTAAGAAACAACCAAGACATCAAACAGTACTAAACGTGACAGTGTCATGACAAAATGGGGATTAAAGTGTTACTTCCACATCAAGAGAATGAAACCGCATATCTGCCTATGTTATCGTCTAACAGTAGACCACCTGTTTCTCTTATTAGAAGAATGTGTAATCCTCTCACTATCTCTGATAATCACTATTATCGGCCGTGATTACGCGTACCTACGTTATGCGAAAGGCACGGATTCTGAAGAAAATGATGTACAAAAGTGTACAGTCAATAGTTAATGAGACAAGTAGATACACTGCACTAATAACGAATGAGTGTATAATAACGTAATTAGAATGATTAATTTTGAATAGTTATTCGAATTTATTGTTGTTGTTGTTGTTGTGGTGGTCTTCAGTCCAGAGACCGGTTTGATGCAGCTCTCCATGCTACTCTATCCTGTGCAAGCTTCTTCATCTCCCAGTACCTACTGCAACCTACATCCTTCTGAATCTGCTTAGTGTGTTCATCTCTTGGTCTCCCTATACGATTTTTACCCTCCACGCTGCCTTCCAATACTAAACTGGTGATCCCTTGATGCTTCAGAACATGTCCTACCAACAGATCCCTTCTTATAGTCAAGTTGTGCCACAAATTTTTCTTCTCCCTAATTCTTTCAATACCTCCTCATTAGTAATGTGATCTACCCATCTAATCTGCAGCATTCTTCTGTAGCACCACATTTCGAAAGCTTCTATTCTCTTCTTGTCCAAACTATTTATCGTCCACGTTTCACTTCCATACATGGCTACACTCCATACAAGTACTTTCAGAAACGACTTTCTGACACTTAAATCTATACTCGATGTTAACAAATTTCTCTTTTCCAGAAAACCTTTCCTTGCCATTGCCAGTCTACATTTAATATCCTCTCTACTTCAACCATCATCAGTTATTTTGCTCCCCAAACAGCAAACTTCATTTACTACTTTAAGCGTCTAATTTTCCTAACCTAATACCCTCAGCATCACCCGACTCAATTAGACTACATTCCATTATCCTCGTTTTGCTTTTGTTATTGTTTATCTTATATCCTCCTTTCAAGACACTGTCCATTCCGTTCAACTGCTCTTTCAGGTTCTTTGCTGTCTCTGACAGAATTACAGTGTCATCGGCGAACCTTAAAGTTTTTATTTCTTCTCCATGGATTTTAATTTCTACTCCGAATTTTTCTTATGTTTCCTTTACTGCTTGCTCAATATACAGATTGAATAACATCGGGGAGAGGCTACAACCCTGTCTCACTCCCTTCCCAACCACTGCTTCCCTTTCATATCCCTCGACTCTTATAACTGCCATCTGGTTTCCGTACAAATTGTAAGTAGCCTTTCGTTCCCTGTATTTCACCGCTGCCAACTTCAGAAATATATATACACTCCTGGAAATTGAAATAAGAACACCGTGAATTCATTGTCCCAGGAAGGGGAAACTTTATTGACACATTCCTGGGGTCAGATACATCACATGATCACACTAACAGAACCACAGGCACATAGACACAGGCAACAGAGCATGCACAATGTCGGCACTAGTACAGTGTATATCCACCTTTCGCAGCAATGCAGGCTGCTATTCTCCCATGGAGACGATCGTAGAGATGCTGGATGTAGTCCTGTGGAACGGCTTGCCATGCCATTTCCACCTGGCGCCTCAGTTGGACCAGCGTTCGTGCTGGACGTGCAGACCGCGTGAGACGACGCTTCATCCAGTCCCAAACATGCTCAATGGGGGACAGATCCGGAGATCTTGCTGGCCAGGGTAGTTGAATTACACCTTCTAGAGCACGTTGGATGGCACGGGATACATGCGGACGTGCATTGTCCTGTTGGAACAGCAAGTTCCCTTGCCGGTCTAGGAATGGTAGAACGATGGGTTCGATGACGGTTTGGATGTACCGTGCACTATTCAGTGTCCCCTCGACGATCACCAGTGGTGTACGGCCAATGTAGGAGATCGCTCCCCACACCATGATGCCGGGTGTTGGCCCTGTGTGCCTCGGTCGTATGCAGTCCTCATTGTGGCGCTCACCTGCACGGCGCCAAACACGCATACGACCATCATTGGCACCAAGGCAGAAGCGACTCTCATCGCTGAAGACGACACGTCTCCATTCGTCCCTCCATTCACGCCTGTCGCGACACCACTGGAGGCGGGCTGCACGATGTTGGGGCGTGAGCGGAAGACGGCCTAACGGTGTGCGGGACCGTAGCCCAGCTTCATGGAGACGGTTGCGAATGGTCCTCGCCGATACCCCAGGAGCAACAGTGTCCCTAATTTGCTGGGAAGTGGCGGTGCGGTCCCCTACGGCACTGCGTAGGATCCTACGGTCTTGGCGTGCATCCGTGCGTCGCTGCGGTCCCGTCCCGGGTCGACGGGCACGTGCACCTTCCGCCGACCACTGGCGACAACATCGATGTACTGTGGAGACCTCACGCCCCACGTGTTGAGCAATTCGGCGGTACGTCCACCCGGCCTCCCGCATGCCCACTATACGCCCTCGCTCAAAGTCCGTCAACTGCACATACGGTTCACGTCCACGCTGTCGCGGCATGCTACCAGTGTTAAAGACTGCGATGGAGCTCCGTATGCCACGGCAAACTGGCTGACACTGACGGCGGCGGTGCACAAATGCTGCGCAGCTAGCGCCATTCGACGGCCAACACCGCGGTTCCTGGTGTGTCCGCTGTGCCGTGCGTGTGATCATTGCTTGTACAGCCCTCTCGCAGTGTCCGGAGCAAGTATGGTGGGTCTGACACACCGGTGTCAATGTGTTCTTTTTTCCATTTCCAGGAGTATATATATATCCGAAGGTTGCAGTTTTAATAGTGGCAACTGTTTATTTACAGCTCTTACAAAATAGATACGTGTTTCAAAGTAGTCACCAGAATTGTGTATAACCCGTTGCCACCGACGTGGAAGTCGTAGGATACACTTAGCAGTGCCCATTGTGTTGACAGTTCGAGCGGTGCGGTCTATTGCCCGACGAATTTGTAGCAGTTCTGAACCGAACGCCTTGAAGTGTTTCCTTTAGTTTAGAAATCGAGTTGAACTCACGAGGGCTTAAGTCAGAGGAGTGCAGTAGGTGGTATAGCAGTTAGCAGCCCCATCAGTCAAACAAATCAGTAACAGCTTTCACTGTACATGCTTGAGCTTGCACAGGATATAGTAGCATGGAAAGCTGCATCAAACCAGTTTCAGGACTGAAGACCACAACAACATATGTGTGTGTGTGTGTGTGTGTGTGTGTGTGTGTGTGTGTGTGTGTGTGTATTCGCATATTGTGCTTCCCATATTAACTGTTTTGCAGATTGTACCATGTGATAGCTTTAATAGCAAAGTTGCAGGTCAGCTACATCATGTAATTGTGTTAATAACACAGTACAGTTTCCTTACTATATGAATGTTATACAACCATATAAAAGGGCGCACTGAATAATAATGCCTCCGTATTTTTTATGTGAAAGCTCTCAAAGCTTTATAATAAAATAAACGATATTAACATTCTACAGCCGACGCCACGGGTTCGCTTTCATTGCTCATCCGCCGCCCGCTCCCGACTTGGCCCCATCCGATTTTCAACTTAAAGAACACCTCCGAGGACTTCAATTTTATAGTGATGATGGTGTGCAAGCAGGGGTGAGGTTCTGGGTCTCTCATCAAAGGTAAACATTCCATAGTGACTGCATCAACAAAATGGTTTCTCGTTGGGAAAAAGGCGTTCATCGGCAGGGTGACTAAGTTGAGGAATAAATATGTACACACGAATAATAAAGATGTAGAATGCTAGTAACATTTGTTTTCTTTAAAAAACTGGAAGAGTTCTCACATAACACATTCGGAGGCATCACTTTTCAGCATGAAGTCGTACATATGAAGTTGTCCAACATGAAGTACACAGTACACCTGAGAAAGCAGTAAAAATAAAAAGAGGTGGACTTAAAATTTTCGGAAAGATCTCGAAGAAGAGCTGGCTTACTGTTGTCTTGTCATGGAAGCTGTCTTGTTTTGGATTACTTTTAGTAAAGTGTAAAGAATGACCATACAAATGGCAGAGTGAAATAACGTTCAATAGGATGTCAAAGACAAAATTGCTGAGAAAAATTGGGTTAGTCTTTCTCCTAGAAGTCTACTGTAACAGTCTACAGTAGGGCTCTTGGGTTCAGCAAAGAACACACAGAAAAACTCTGTAACCTTCTGGAAAACGTTATACTTTAAAACTAGATTGGTTTTTCTCTCATTTAATCCCTTATTCTAATTTTGTTTAGTGTTGTTTTGATTTTTTACAAGGGCCCCGATTTCGGAAGCTATTTTGTAAGTGTAAGTTTTAAGAAAATATTTTTTATATTTTATATTTGTATTATTTGTATTTTTCTATTTTATAAGAGTAAACTACAGATGTTGCACAACTTTGTAAGGTAATTATTACATGTTGTTAAAACTTAATATTTTAGTTTTTCTTCTATTTAAAAAAATGAAAAACAAGAAATGTGTCTATTTACGTACTCTGCTCTGGTGTCGACTACAGTAAAATGAACGACATCTGTCATTCATTTTGTGATCTGTGCCTCCTGCCCAGGTCCCTTCCCTACAGCCACCAGATGGGTAGA
Organism: Schistocerca serialis cubense; assembly: GCF_023864345.2. Lineage (NCBI taxonomy): Eukaryota > Metazoa > Arthropoda > Insecta > Orthoptera > Acrididae > Schistocerca > Schistocerca serialis. Next base: position 495,588,094 of record NC_064641.1, on the reverse strand, counting down.
GGTTTCACTGACTCTTCCACTTCACAGTAATATCATTTAAAGGCGGGAAGGAGCGTGTATAACTCGGATGATTCATTTACATATTTTTTTTATCCTAGTGTGATTAGGGCCATCAGGTCCTCAATTACATCAGACCAACGTTTCACACATACAGCACCTTTTTTACATCATAGCTATCTAAGAAACAACGATTTTAATATAACAAATGGTATTAAAATGATTCGAGTGTCTATAGTGACAATGTGAGTAAACAATACTGGCTATAAACTAATGAAGTTAATAGTGGCTGTACTACTGCTGCTGCTGGCACTAATAATGATAACAGCAACAATACTAACAATGACAATTTAATGTCAATAATAAAAATAAAATGGCAGAGATAAAAAGTATTTATACGTTTCCTAACATAGCAAATTCTAGGCAAAGGGAATTGAAGAAGACTGCACCAGATAAGAATATGGGAAATGACGAAGATATGGTTCGAAAGAAGGATGAACAAGGGTAACGACTACTTAGAGGGTCAGTGGTAGTCATTATTGTTGCTTAGATGTTATTCAGTTCTGTAATATAACGCGGGAGGTTACCCCACAAACGGGTCCCTGCTACGGGGAATCACTTCGAGAAAATGCCTGAGCTACTGAGTGGCACAAAAGGAATTTGCTCTGTTGGAAACGTGTTGTTCAGACAAGAGCGTTGGGGTCGAGAAGAAATACATTGGACTGTGTACGTTCATAAGACAGTTGAGACGACAGACTAAACTCTACCAAACTCCATCCGAATAGGTGACGGAAGTACCTAACGCTACTGACCGACCGCCGTGTCATCCTCAGCTCACAGGAGTCACTGGATGCGTATGCGGAGGGGCGTGTGGCCAGCATGCTGCTCTCCCGGCCGTTCTCGGTTTTCGTGACCGGAGTCGCTAATTCCCAATCAAGTAGCTCCTCAGTTTGCCTCACAAGGGCTGAGTGCACCCCGCTTGCCAACAGCACTCGGCATACCGGACGGTCACCCATCCAAGTGTTAGCCAAGTCCGACGGCCCTTATCTTCAGTGAACAGAAAGGAACCCGTGTTAGCATTGCGGCAATGCCGTCGGCGTACAGAAGATAGAGAGTATGGAAATCTCTGCGAGGTTCGCAGGAGAGTTTCTGTAAAGTTTGGAAGGTAGGAGACGAGGTACTGGCAGAAGTAAAGCTGTGAGTACCGGGCGTGAGTCGTGCTTCGGTAGCTCAGTTGGTAGAGCACTTGCCCGCGAAAGGCAAAGGTCCCGAGTTCGAGTCTCGGTCGGGCACACAGTTTTAATCTGCCAGGAAGTTTCAGAATGCAGGTAGTCCTTCTACGGCGTACGAGTATGTAGCAAGACATCCCAGTAGCCGTCAACAATCTCGGCAACTATTTATTATCCTCTGCAGCTGGTTACGTGAAAGTGGTAGTGTAATTCCTGGACAAAGTAACAGAAGGAAACAAGTGACGACAGAAGAAGGGGAAACTAATGTTCTTGTTTTTGTTGCAGTTGATCCGCACGTTTGCTCCCGCGCAGTCGCTTGAGGAAGTGGTAGGAGTCAGATAACTGTCCTACGCATTCTTCATCGACATAGGTTCCATCCCTATCACATCTCTTTCCAACAAGAGCTGCATGGAAACGGTTATGAGAATCGTGCTAACTTCTTTATACGGGCATTAAGACAGAATACTCCAGATGTATCATGTATCTTGTTCAATGATGAAGCCACACTTACCAATCATGCCCACGCAAACCGCCAGGTAAACCGTTGGCTTCTTCGTGTGGAACATCAGCGTCCATGGAGTGTAAATATGTGGTACGGAATCATCTGCTCAAGGGTCTATTTTTCATAGACGGAACGTTGAAAGAAAACGAGTATCTCGGGCTCCTAACAGACCATCTTCGACTAGGAGGTACCTGTGGTACCAATACGATGGCTGTACGAAGTACTACAGCCTGTCTTCACGACTTGTTCCCAAATCGTTGGATTGGATGCGGAGAACCTGTACGCTGGCCGGCCTATTCCCCGAATTTGACCCCTGTAGACTTTTTTCTGTGGGAAAACCTGAAAGACGCTTTCTACAAGGACATACCAAGTACACTAAATGGTATGCAATGACGTATTACTGCAGCCTGCTCGGATATCTCCGCTGAAATGCTAGCACAAGTGCAGCAGTCGTTCCGTAGCAGACAGGAAGAGTGTATTCTTGCTGCCGATGGTTATCTTGAACACAACCTGCGATGGCCAGTTGTCTCGTTACTGGCCGGAATCCACATAACTAGTGCAGGCACTTGTGTTGTACTTCAGAGTGTGCTACCACGGGTATTGTACATGTGTCAGTGTGCAAACTTTTAAAATACGATACCTCCTAAACGTCTCTCACTTGCATCCTGCAACAAACAGCACTGACATTCTGATTTACCGTACTTATAATTCGTCAATGTCAATAGGCATTGACCCATTTAAAAAATGTATGTTTGTACAAAATATACACTTTCTGAGTATTATCAAAATCTGTTTATCGGCTAACAATACGAGCCCCTGACTACTAACTAATCCATTCGGTGAAAACCGCACATCTATAGCACTTTCCATTTCCGCAATATTTGCGGTGCAGGTTTTGGGTGACTCACCCTGTATATTCTAAGACTTGGAATTGCCTGGAAGTTGGTAACCATCCTGGGCTCCAGTAGGTCGTAATAGGCGATGTTATTTCCAGAGAGGATAGACATTCAAGTGAAAGCTCGAACTTCTGAGTGCGTACGAATACGCCGTGTTCGATCTCAATCACTTCTCGTAGTCGACTCATTCGGTCACAAAACGCTTCTGCGATGCTGACGCACCGTGTCTGCACTCAAACCCCTCTAAGCGTATTGTCTGACGTCACACAAAACCCTTTCAGCGGCGAGTCCGGGAGCTTCAGCCCGAGTGGTGCAGCAGCGTCTGCTCTGAATGAATCAGTGTTTCGCTGTGACGCGTAATTCTCGTATCGAACGCCAGCGGGCGGATCGCACGTGAGGCCGCGGAAGAGTAGCGCTCAGTGGCCGCGGAAGGCCGGTGATGCACGCTTTCCGCGGAGCGCTGAGGTCAGCGGCTGACGCACGCTGCTGGTCTCCCGCCAGCATGCATTAATGCGGACGGGCCCCTGCGGCGTCAGCGGCCCGGCTAGCCCTCTGCACACTAGAGGTGGCCCAAACGGTTATTTCCACGTATCAATTATCCTGGTTACAGTTATTTTTAATACTAGTTACTTTTAATAGTTATTTACAATAACGAAGCTGCACATACTGTCACAGTAACTATAGAATTCATCTACACCTACATCATATTCTGCAAGCCACCCAACGCAGAGTTCCGGAGGGTACGTCTCGTACCATTAACTGAACCTGCCCCCCCTTCCCACCCCCCACCCCCTCCTCTCTTACGCTGTTCCAAACGGTTATTTCCAAGTACCAGTTATAGCGGTGACGGTTATTTTTTTATACCAATTACTTTTAACAGTTATTTATAATAACAAAGACATTCACACTGTCGCAATACGTACAGTATTCCTCAAAATTTACATCATACTCCGCAAGCCATCTAACAGTGAGTGGCGGAGAGTACTTCTGGTACCACTAAGTGACCCCTCCTCCCGACCTTGTCGGTATGCCTCTGTATTAGCTCTAACCTATCGAATTTTCACATCGTGGTCATTTCGCGAGAGGTATGTGGGAGAAATGTTGAGCGGAATACTCTACTAGAAATTCTGACGGTAGCAGGGGTAAAATACAGTGACTGAAAGGGTATTTACAATTTGTACGGAAACCAGATGTCGGTCATAGGGGTCAAGGGGTTTGAGAGAGCAGCATGAACGAGAAGGGTATGAGACAAGGGTGTAGACTATCTCCAGTGTTATTCAGTTTGTACACAGAGCAAGCATAAAGGAAACAAAAGGAAGATTTAGAGGAGGGATTAAAGTTTAAGGAGAAGAAATAAAAACTTCGAGGTTTGCCGATAACATTACAATTCTGTCAGAGAGAGCAAAGAACTTGGCAGAGCAGGCGAACAGAATGGAGAGTGTTTCGAAAGGAGGATATAAGAAGAATATCAAAGGAGGCAAGACAAGGGTAATGGAATGTAGTAGAATTAAATCATGTGATTCCGATGGAATTAGACTAAGAAACGAGACACTTAACGTAGTAGAAGAGTTTTGCTGCTTGCACCGAAAAGTGAGTGATGATAGGTGAAGTAGACTGCCCATGGCAAGAAAAGCGTTTCTGCGGAAGAGAAATTCGTTAACACCGAGTATAAATTTAAATGTCTTGAAGGCTTCTCTGAAGATATTTCTCTGGAGTGTAGCTATGTATGGAAGTGAAACATGGACGATAAATGATGTAGACAAGAAGTGAATAGGGGCTTTTGAAATAAGGTGCTGCAGAAGAATGCTGAAGATAAGATGAGTAGATCGCGTAACGAATAGGTAGTAATCAATAGAATTGGGGAGAAAAGAAATTTGTGGTACAACTTGAGTAAGAGAAGAGACTGAAGGATTCACCAATTTAGTATTGGAGGGAAGTGTCACGGATAAAAATCGTACAGAGAGATCAAGAGATGAATGAAGCAAGAAGATTCAGAAGGATGTAGGCTGCAAAAGTTATTCGAAGATGAACAGCTTTGCACAGGATAGAGTAGGATGGACAGCTCCATCAAACCAGTCTTCGGACTGAAGACCACACCAACAACAGCAACAACACTGAATAAACAGTCAAGGGTACTGAATCATACTTGATAGATAAGTGGAAACTGTCAATTGTTTTTACTACCAAATCCCCCAAACGAGGGTAGACTTAACCGTGAGCACAGATGTAAAAAAAGTCCGGTCTCTTAAGGTAGTCAAATGGCAGTGCCTAGTCGCTTATCATTCCAGTTATGTGATGTCATAGCCCATTTTGAAGGTTTTTTATTAGTTAAAATCTTTCTTTTTTTTATTTTATTGCGGTCCGATAGTCAACTCTACGAAACGTACGCTCAGATATTTAACTATTTTTATTTGATTTGGTAGTCGTGCAAGTTGACACTGGTGTACAATGCCGGGCTAACAGCTACTGCACACAGATTAACGGCAACTGCGTGTGTGGTGCAAATGGATTAAGTTAAGGGCAATAATAATCCAGTTAACTCTGTAGAACCCCTTGTTTCAGTTGAATATCTATCCTTTCTGGAAACATCGTCTTCTATTACGACCTACTGGAGTCCGGGAGAGTTACCAACTTCCAGGTTACCTGTAGTGGCATCCCATAACTACGAGAAAACAACAACTGTGAGCGAATAGTATAGGTGCCACAAAAAAATACCGATACTCATGTACTGACGGTTATTTCCATTGTCGTACGAGAGCGGCACTACGTAGTTAGATAGCACGAAAACAAAATACACGCTTCAATAAACAGTTGGCGCGCAGTCTGACATCTATTTCCATGAGCTATAGAATACCTTACAGATGGTCCGTCCTTCTGCTCTGTCCATTCGTCCGTAGTCAGACCTCAAATGACGCGAAAGCGTAGTACGCACTTCGGTAAACAGATGGTGCCATGCACTATTTGTAGTTATTAAGATAACTGATACTAACAGACGAGCGGTTATTATAGGTGACTGTTACTTCTCAGTAACCAGTTATTTCTATCAGTTATTTTCTGCCACCTCTACTCTGCCACCACCACTTATGCTGCATCAATCGCAGGGTTGTCACCGAGCGAGGTGGCGCAGTGGTTAGCACACTGGACTCGCATTCGGGAGGACGACGGTTCAATCCCGCGTCCGGCCATCCTGATTTAGGTTTTCCGTGATTTCCCTAAATCGCTCCAGGTAAATGCCGGGATGGTTCCTTTGAAAGGGCACGGCCGACTTCCTTCCCCGTCCTTCCCTAATCCGATGAGACCGATGACCTCGCTGTTTGGTCTCTTCCCCCAAACATCCCCATCCCATCGCAGGGTTGTCGAACAGATGCACACTTCTATAGACTTATATGGGTGACAACAGTCTGCTGGGAAATTCTGCAACACGATTTGAGCATCAGTATTATGCACTTTCTCACCGTCTTGTGATAAACCTTTTGCATTTCTTCTATGTTTTCGTCTTCTTTAAAGGCAAAGAGAAAAGATGAAGCGGTAGCCCATCATAGAACCTATGCCTACCGTCAGGTTTTTTTGATTTTCAGTTGTTAAAAAAGAGAGGAATTTTTCTTGTACCAGTAGGAGGAAGGAAGGATTCGCGCTCAGCTAGTGAACGAGTGAGAAGCACGCCATTTTTAGCGAGAAATTGTAGACCGCCATTTTGAGGTCGCTATGAATAAGTGAGGAGTATGTATTTCTTATGTACACGGTTTAGAAAAATATAGTATTGTTTTATTAACAGAAAGGTCGTGTGAGTTGTTATTTCAAATAGTACGAAGGAGATTGCTTCTGGAATGAAATATCTTCATCAACACAAGATTATTCACCGAGATCTTAAAAGTCAAAATGTTTTGATTGGAAGAGGAGAAATAGTGAAGATAAGTGACTTTGGAACAAGCCGTGAATGGAATGAAAATAGCACAAAAATGACATTTGCTGGTACTGTAGCCTGGATGGCTCCAGAAATTATACGAAATGAACCATGCTCTGAGAAAGTAGATATTTGATCTTACGGTGTGGGAACTGCTGACCTGTGAGGTGCCCTACAAAGATGTAGACTCATCAGCAATTATGTTTACAGTTGGGAACCATTCCTTACCCCTACTGTATACTGTCGGAAATAAGTCTCTTTATTTAGGGAGACAGTATAGTCTCCGTAGCTGAGTGCCGAAAGCGGTGAACCGAGTTCGATTTCCGGTATTGCCAAGGAGTTTTCCGTGCTGGGAGCGCTGGTATGGTGCGTGCTCAGCCTTGTGATGCTATTTGAGGAGCTACTTGAATGAGCAGTGGCGGCTCCGCGATCTGGTAAGTCGGCAACAGGAAAGCGGAACGCTTATCACATGCCCCTTCATGCTGCATTCGCATGACGCTGAATAGCAGTGGATGACATGGCGGCCGGTTGACATCCCTTAAACTGAGAGAGCCTGCACGAGGAGGTCAACATTATGATCTATCTGGAGAAATTTCCTCTGTACAAATTCAAATGATCCCCACAAACAACGATCTTGTGAAGTCCAGCTCACTCTGTTCATCCACGACGCCCAGAAGGTAGCAAATACTGGCGGCTGATTGACGTCATATTCCTGAAACGCTCCCTTTGTGCGTTCCTCGGAGCTTCCGTAGCGTCGCACCAAATCCCTGTTAGCAGCGTGCGGTGCACAGACAAATTACCCGACATGTGTATGCATTAGCTGTTACCCTAGTACTGCGCACTGGAATCAACTTGCACGAGTACCAATGTACGTTTCGGAGATTTCGCTATTGGAGTATAAAACAAGAAACTGAAAAATGTTAATTAACAATAAAGTTTGAAAATGTGCTGTGATGTTGAACAGCTGGGCTGGCGCGCGACGATGCACTGTCAGTTGGATACCTTAAGAGACGAGACTTCGTTTCGCCGGCGCTCAATGTTAACTGTACTTCCGTCCGCGGATTTTATGGGAAACATTTATTGGCGACACAGATGACTACTCTGCACTGTCACACCACCGTGTCAGTTTAACCCTTACACCAAGCGGGGACCTCTAGGCACCCCAGACGGTATTTTTGGTGATACTGTGCTGCTGCAACTGGAAGGACCAATTTATTCTTGATTTTTGTATCTGTGTACGACATATATCACATAATTAGATTATGAATTGTTCGTTAAAAAATTAAAACAAAAAAAACTCACTTTAGGTCCTGGCAGGACCCGGCTTGCCGCACTAAGTTACATATTTTGATGGATGTACAGCTTTGTTGTTTTTCATAATCAGAACTCCATGAATTTTCAAAACTGGCCCGCAAGCAAATATTAGATGATGACATTCTTCGGCTGCTGGATGAATGTGATCTCAGTGAGTGATAAGATGTCTGGAGCGAACCTGATGAGAGCATTATTGAAGAACAAGATACGTCAGAATCGGAAGATAACCTTGAAGTGAATTCAGAAGAAATTGGCACTGCAAGTGAAAATTCCGATGGGCATTCCGATGAAGAAGACGAGTTTATTACAAAGTCAGAACGAAAATGGACAAGTTCAGTCAACGAACGCAAGTTTTCCTGCACCCACAAGGTCCGATTACCAAATTGTAGATACTATGTGCACCTTTGTCCGCAGCTCGTGGTCTCGCGGTAGCGTTCTCGCTTCCCGAGCTCGGGGTCCCGGTTTCGATTCCCGGCGGGGTCAGGGATTTTCACCTGCCCCGAGATGACTGGGTGTTGTTGTGTCGTCTTCATCATCATCATTCATCCCCATTACGGTCGGAGGAAGGCAACGGCAAACCACCTCCATTAGGACATTGCCTAGTACGGCGATGCGGGTCTCCAGCATCGTTCCTCTATGCTGCATGCATGGGACTCCATTTCCATGTACACCTTCACCAATGCTGAAGCGTCAAGTCTTGTTCAGCATCACAGTGGAAATACTGCTCTCGGCAGAATGAGAATTAAGACAGATGTAGATACCGCCAAGCCGGGAGTATTTTTTGGCGTGCGACTGATAGCTGGAGCTCTTCGCTGTCGAAAAGAATCAATTTCTGACATGTCGACAACAGACGAAAGTATTCGCCATGCAGTCTTTACTGCTGCCAGGGCACGGAATCGATCTGAGCATATTTTTCAGTTTATCAGGTTGAGCGCAAAAATAACAAATCAGCAATGCTTATTTAATTTAAATACACTTTTACACATCCAAGGAACTTAATATGAGTAACCTTCTAGACTGCTTTGTTGAGATGTTAAGAAAAACATCGGGTCCTCAGAACCCAGCTTGGCAAACAACGTTGGTTACTTAGGGTTGGTACGTTAAGTGTTAAGTTAGGGTCCCCAGCCTCGCTTTGAGTCACGGTTAGACTTCTCACTACTCCCAAGACAACACTAACTAAAAGCCCTGTGGAAACCCAAATACTCTCAGAAAAAAACCGTGATTGGACCACTGTACTGGAATACGTGCTTTGCTGGTACTTCTTACACCATCTTCAACTGATACCCACCGTCTTCCGGCTATTATCTCCACTACAAACATAATGAAATCAGGTAAAAGTTTATAGGGAAACAACGATCCAAAACACTACACTCAAATTTCGATCGAAACAAATGTAATTAATTGGCTTCAGACAAAACCTTACCAAGTCCTTCTCGTTTACTAGAGCACCAAGTGTCCACCTAGCTATTTCGATCCGCAACTTAGTTTGAGTACTATGCCTGCTCGGTGTGTGCACACTCGCTAAATCGCACTCTCTCCTTCCAGAGCTGACTGTTGAGTACTCAGCACCCACGCACAGGAAATGATCTTGCCCTTCCCCCACTTTTCTGTACCGGAAGAAATACTTCGTGGATCACAGATTCTCTGAACGCAGAAATCAGTCATACTCGTGAATCAGCACCTCTACTCCAGAGAGTCCACGACTGCAACATTTAGGAGGGCTATCGATCGATTGCTCAATTTCACGGCCTCCAGACGTATCCACGAAACTGTCTTACAATGGCCGCTTTCGCCAACCTTATTCAGAAGCAGATTGTAGAAATTTCCCTCGCCCATGTCCTGCTCCTCCCTACCGCGCCTCTGTAATGTGGTGCTTAGTGGGAGGACTTTTTGAGGTTTGTCTGCCACGGATGTTAGGAGACACCAGTCATCATTGGGATATTACTCTTTTCTAAATTCAGCGTATTCGCTTCCGATCATCGCCCGTTTACAAAGGTTAGAAAAGCCCAGCCCATCATCTTCAAGCAAAAGTAAAAAACTCTTCAATGAAAAGCAGCTCCATTTTTTTCATTAGAAATTCATTAAGTCCACAATGACTACTTTAGCCTTTGTTTTACACCATTATCGGCTGTATCTGAAACTGCCAAATGTAGTAGGACAGGTATCTAGAAATTCTTTTGCATAATAGGAATTGAGAGACAATGTTTATGCAAGGTAATTCAGCTGCCCATACTGATGGATTTTATGCAACTCACAATGCCTTCAAATACCATTCACAAGATTTTCACATTATCTCACTTACTAAGTACAAATTATTAGTCCTACAGAAAAAATGAACAGTACCTTTCCGTAGGAAATATAATGCAGTTGAATTGTCTACTGGGATGAGTTTTCAATGGAGGCTGTAGTTTTTGGAAACGCATTTGAAGATAGCTTTTGTATGTTTTTCTTGAATAACAGCAAAAACGTATCCCAGTCCACACTTTAACTACGTTAAACTTCCTACAAAAAAGGTCTTGTTCATCTTTTTCTTTGGACTAGCAATTTGTTCGTAGTGAGCGAGAGAATATGGAAATCTTGTATATAGTATTTGAAGGAGTTTAGATTGCATAAAACCCATCGGTAGGGGCAGCTCAGTCACCCTCTGCATGTACAGTACAAGTGCAGAAAGACTATACAACTTACGTTATGCCATAGACAAGATACATCAAATAATACCAACAGTAGAAATTAGGTGGATTTAAAAAAGTCTCGCAGCAAATGAATTAATGAGAAAAATGAATGAGAAGATACATCAAATAATACCAACAGTAGAGATCAAGTGGATTTAAAAAAGTCTGGCGCCAAATGAGTTAAAGAGAAAAATGAATATGTACTAATTATAATAACCGTACAATCCAATACATTAAAACTGTTAACATGGTTTTGACAAAGAAGAGTTAGCTGACGCGTTGCAAAATTTCATTGCATGTATTTCAGATAAAATGCTAATAGTAAGCGATAAAATCACACTTTTATTAATTCCAAATCATTGTTTTCAGCATTTTATTAGAAAAACATGCAGTAGTAATTCTGAAACACGTAATAATCTAGCTCGCCCAAGCTGAAGCAAGTTAGCAGGTTAAATGTATTGAATTGTACAGTTGTTATAATTATATAATTGGGCGATAATTATATAATTGGGTTCGAAACTTTTCAAATCTACTTTACTTTTGCCATTTTATCATTTACTACTAGCATTTTATATGAAAAATGTCATCTGTAATTTTGAAACAAATCAGATAGCTCTTTTTCAGCTAAACACTGGATTTTATAGCTTTTACAATTATGACACGTCCATTTTTCTCATGACGTTATTGGGTGTGAAACTTTTAATTCCGCTCATCACGGAAATACATTAGATCTAATGGCAACAAACAGGACTGACTTCTTTGAGGATGTCAACATCGAAAATGGTGTCAGTGACCATGACAAGTTTGTGATAACAATGATTACTAAAGTACTGAGGATGAATAACAAGTAGAAAGATATACATGTTTAGTAAACTAGATAAAAAAAGCAGTAGCGTCGTATTTCAATGATGAACTTGAACTTATCAGCGCAGGACAGGAGCGTGTAGAGCAACTATGGTTCAAGTTTAAAAGAATAGTTGACCATGCACTGGATAGATATGTTCCCAGTAGCACACGTCATAATGGGAGGGCCACTCCACAGTGTACCGTCACTGCAAAGAAACTTCTAAAGGGACAGATGATATTGCAGACTAGGTGTGAAACAAAGCATAGGGCTATAGATAGGGAGATGCCTAATGAAACGCGTTTGGCAGAAATTCTGGTCGTATGTAATGGCTGCTAGTGGCATCGAAGTTAGCTCCAGTCACTCGCGAATGAGACAGGAAATGAAAGTGAGGGTAGCAAAAAAAAATCTGATGTGCGTAACATCGACTTCAAACGTTCATTTACAAAGGAAAGCCCAGGAGGATTGCTTCAGTTTAATCCTTTGAGCACAGAAAAGATGAATGAAATAAGGGTTAGTGTATTTGGCGTTGAGCAACAGCTGAAATCGTTAAAAGTGAACAAAGCTCGAGAATTCAATGGAGTCTCTATCACATTCTATTGAATTTGCGGCAGATTTAGCCCCTCTTCTAAGTACAATCTATTGCAGACCCCTCGAACAACAAACAGTGCCCAGTAATTGGAAGGAAGCACAGGTCACACACAGCCATTTACAAAAAGGAAAGTAAAAGCGATCCACACAATTGCCGTCCAATATCCTTGACATCGATTTCTTGTAGATTCTTGCAATATCTTCAGAGCTCAAACGTAGTTGAGGTATCTCGAACAGACTGACATCCACCACGCCTACCAGCATGGAATCCGAAAACAGTCGTGTGAAACCCAACTCACACTTTTCTCACATTACATACTGGAAGCTATGGGTCATGCAGTATTTCTTGATATCTGTAAAGCTTTTGCCTCATTTCCATATCTACGCATATTTTCAAAAGTACGATCGTCTGGTGTATGAAGAAAAATTTGTGACTGGACTGAGAATTTTTTCGTAGTGAGGCAGCAGCATGTTATCTCGGATGGACAATCATTATCAAACGTCGAAATTACTTCGGTTGTGCTGAAGTGAACTGTGTTGTGACCCTTGCTGTTCATGTCGTATATTAATGAACTTGCGGACAATATTAACAGTAACATCAGACTTTTTGCAACTGGCGAACTTGTTTATAGTGAAGTGCTGTCTGAACGAAGTTGCACAAGTAGTCAGTCAGATCTTGATAAGAGTTAAAAATGGTGCAGTGACTGGCAACTTGCTTTAAGTGTTCGAAAATGTAAAACTGTGCACTTCATAAAACGAAAATAAGTGGTATTTTATGACTGTAACATCAATGAGACACACTTGTAATAGCCTTTACAAATATCTGAGTGTAAGACTTTGCAGGAATATGAAATTGAACTATCGTATAGGCTAGTTGTAGGTAACGTAGGTGGCCGAACGATTTATTGATAGCATACTGGGGAAGTGCGATCATTCTACAGAGGAGATCGGTTAGAAATGATTCGTGTGAGACATTCTGGAATATTGCTCAAGCATGTCTGACCCATTCCATATAGGACTAACAGGGAATAATAATCGTTTACAGAGAAGACCAGCACGAATGGTCACAGGTTTGTTTGACCCATGGTAGAGTGTCACAGAAATGCTGAAGAAAGTGGCAGACTCTTAAAGATAGACGTAAACTATCTCTAGAAAGCCTACTTACAAAGCTTCAAGAACCGACATTAAATGATGATTCTAGGAATACAACGTCCTACTTATCGCTCACCTAGGTACAAACGGCTCTGAGCACTATGGGACTTAACATCTGAGGTCATCTGTCCCCTAGAACTTAGAACTACTTAAACCTAACTAACCTAAGGACATCAGACACATACATGCCCGAGGCAGGATTCGAACCTGCGACCGTAGCGGTCGCGCAATTCCAGACAGAAGCGCCTAGAACCGTTCGGCCATAACGGCTGGCTGCTCACTTAGGGATCGTAAGGACAAGATTAGATTAATTACAACACACACAGAAGTATTTAAATAATCATTCTTCCCCTGCTCAAAACGTGAATCGAGTGGGAAGAAATCCTAATAACTGTTACAATAGGACGTACGTTTGCCACGCACTTCACTGTGGTTTGCAGAGTATAGATGTAAGACGTACTCGTAGGTAGATTGAGATTTGACGTTGCTTCTCTACAGCATGACGCAAGTAGTACATTCTTGCTGCACTTGTATTGGATATTTATATGCACTGTCTCTCATGTCCTATTATGTAGAAGAATATCTGTGTACCTGTCATATTACATTTGGCAGTTTCAGATACACTTAATAACAGCATAATATAGAGACCGAAACCGGGCGTGTGTGGGCTTAATGAAGTTCCGGTTATGCAGATGGACCGGATTTTCATTAATTGAACAACACTTGCGGAATCAGCATCATCCAAACACGCTGAACTAAAAAACACATTCCCCCCACAAAAACTAGCTGCGGTAGCTACAGTAACGAACAGGGTCAGCGCATATGGGTGGCCAGGAAGTGATACGTTACGTTCCTTGACTTCTGGAAAGCATACCATACAGTTCCGCACTGTTACCTAGTGAACAAAATGTACGCTTACGGAACGCCAGATCAGCTTTTAGATTACACTGAAGAGCACCTAGGTTTCTGTCAGTTCCCGATACGAAAATATAAACGATAACAGAGCAAGAGCCATCGTCGAATTAAGTTGGACATTAATAATATGGCGGTGCTACTGTACGGCCGCTATTCCTGCACCACTGCATGTACATTGTATGATCTATAAAATAACCTGCATTTATTATAAATTGTTATTACGAAGTCCGACATTTCTTAAAGAATCATTGCAATGCAAAGAAAATATTGCCATTGAAATGCTGATATTTCTTCTTACAGTCACGCATGACCGTGTTGTCAACGAGCCAGCAGTCATATATTGCGCCGATTTCTGTCACAGCTCCCGTCATTAGAATAATTTCGCTTTCTCTAGTTGCTAGTAATCCGATACCATCAACCATTAATATTCAAGTCATGAGAAAGAGGAATTATTGCATCATTATTCTTTCATTGCACTATTGCCGATCAATCGCGGTAAACAGTCAACTGCATTACAAATTTGGGATGATGCGTATGGGGGCATTTAAAGTGGAAAGACCACACGAAATTTACCCTAGTTAAGGTAGGTGACGTGCTGAGACCGTCTGGCTTGCATCGCTCATTTTTATTTTTTATTACTATTCATAAAAAAGTGATTAAAGCTGCCATAGACCTGGACGTTTGTTTGAAGACCACGCTGCTTTCCTTGGCATGGCCCTGCTGGAAGTTGTATGCCCTTGTCCTCCGTCAACTTTGTAACTACGAGGGTTGGAACTTAAATAGTAGCAACTATTCATTCACAACCGATACAAAAAAGTTACATGTTTGCACCTGTTACTGCCGGCCGGAGTAGCCGAGCGGTTCTAGGCGCTACAGTCTGGAACAGCGCAACCGCTACGGTCGCAGGTTCGAATCCTGCCTCGGGTATGGATGTGTGTGATGTCCTTAGGTTAGTTAGGTTTAAGTAATTCTAAGTTCTAGGGGACTGATGATCTCAGCAGTTAAGTCCCATAGTGCTCAGGGCCATTTGAACCATTGCACCTGTTACTGTCCTTCAAAGTAGTCTCCAGTGTTCGGTAGAACCCGTTGCTAGCGATGTGGAAGGCGTAGTATACCGTTAGCAGAGTCTGTTCTGTTGATGGTGCGAATGGAGCGGTCTAAAGTTACGGTGCTTCTCGTGTACGACTGTGATGGTGTTATCCTAACACATTACGTTCCTCCACGGCAGACCGTCAATGCACAGTATTCGTTTTTGGAGCATCGCCTGCGACCAGCTTTGCGAAAGAAACGGCTTCACTTTCTGCGCAACCCACTCATCATTTTGTACGACAATGCGCGGGCGCATACAGCGCAAGCTGTGGCTGCTCTGTTCGGTCGATGGGACTGGGAAGTACTGTACCATCCACCACACTCGTCGGACTTAAGTCCTTGTGACTTTGATTTGATTCCGAGGATGAAGGAACCACTTCGTGGCATTCGCTTCAGAACTGTTCCAAAGATTCGACAGGCTGTAGACCGCTCCATTCGCACCATCAACAGAACGGGCTCTGCTAACGGTATATTACGCCTTCCACATCGCTGGCAACGTGTCCTACACAACGCTCGTGACTACTTTGAAGGACAGTAACAGGTGGAAACATGTAACTCTTTTGTATTTGTTGTGAATAAATAGTTGCCACTATTTAAATTCCAACCCTCGAAACTTACCCAGCGTGTTACAGGTGGACCTACAGTTTATTATTGACTCCGAACCACGAAGCAACTCAGCATTCTTCACATGAACAAATTTTTTCGGGTATGGAGGGAGTATTAAATGGAATATAAAAACCTTAGGACCGATCGGACACTGAACCCGTAAATTACACTTAATGAAATAGCTACACAGTCACAATTTATTCCTTTGATTTTTTTCAATCTTTTGAGCTTTGTGGACAGTTTGCTATGGGTTCTATTATCTAAGACGGGCAGTGCGTAATATGGTAGGTAAGGAACTGTCTAGAAAATTTGATTGAGATTGGAGAGAAAAATAAACAAACGAAGCAGTTGTTAAGAATAAAACTTGCAAAAGACTTAAAAGAAGAACACTGTAAATACCTCTGAAATCCGCTTGGAAGTTACACAAAGACGAATGGATTTAGAAAATTAGTGTGGCAATGAAATACCTAGCGCCACCAGGACTCCTATCTCCTGTCCCTATCGAGCAATGAAATACCAAATTCTTTCTGTGAAAAGAGAAAGGTCGGGTGGAGCATTCTAGGAATCTGGCACTCGGCGTTCTGTTGCATGTCACGACACTTTTTACTCCTTTCCTAACCAAGATCATACACATTTCAGGGAACTTTTCCATGAACGTAAGGCAGTATAGGTTTTCATAGTCTATCGCTTTTGGACTAACGAGAAATCATGCACTGTCCCAGTAACAGCTAAGCCAAAGCCGTTACTGCGTTCCGCAGAATCAGATTTCTTCATTCTACCCGCGGGCCACACACTTCTTGGAACGACTGCAGCCGAGATCACAAGTGCCCTTCTCAACGCAGGTAGTCAGCTTGAGTGCAGCTGCCTCAAAACTGCACGGCCGAATATAATCGTTGTCATCTGTAGGTATAAGGGAGTTCTAGCCTGCCTTCCAGATAATTATCAATTCGCTCTCGCTCCCCTCACGCGATTTCAATTAGGGCCTTGCAAATAAACAAAAATCAAAATATAAAACATTATACTCTGCGTTCCAACCGAACTTGCAACTTGTGGCTTCTACTACTTTTTACACTTTTGCACATCTACAGATATATCTAGCATTACTATTTCTTCTGAATTTTATAGTAAGTTGTTACTGAAGCAGCATGTTATTACGACCACTACATGGAAAAGTTTCTATTTTTGCCTGTCTTATGTCGACATTGTGGACGAAATTACTCGTACTCAAGGCAGAAAGAAGAGGATACTACAAACTCTTGTCGTTGTTTTTAGGGTTCCGTGACTCAGTCGGTAAAAAATGAACTGTCTGTCAGACAGTTAAGACCTCTTTCCTCAAGATCGGACAGAGGCATTAAGTTGAAATTTATCTCCCATACTAAGGTCTACAGTCCCCTGGAGGCGCGAAAAATTTAATCCTCTAGATCAGGCTTGGGCAACCTTTGGTGACCCGCGGACCTGATTCGCATACTTACTTGAGCTCGCAGGCCGTCTAGTCAAGCGACGCGACAGCGGAACTCCTGTCAGCTCAAGAGTATAGCATCCGTGAAGTTAATGTTAATGAGGTAACGCCCTGACATGAATGGCGCCCCTTTCCCGACAACCCCCGCCAACAAATTATTCCTCAAAATGGTTCAAATGGTTTTAAGCACTATGAGACTTAACATCTGAGGTGATCAGTCCCCTAGACTTAGAACTACTTAAACCTAACTACCCTAAGGACATCACACACATCCATGCCCGAGGCAGGATTCGAACCTGCGACCGCAGAAGCAGCGCGGTTCCGGACTGAAGCGCCTAGAATATTCCTCAAAACACGCTTTTTTGAGAGTACATTCTTTTTATGTGCACCTCATCTTCAGAGGTTTACAAATATTTACACGTCGTGAACATTGTTTCCTTAATTACGAAGTTTTACAACAGCTATCTTAAAAACTTCCGTTGCAAGATTCTGCAATGCCTTCAGTAAAGAACTTCACTACACATAAATAAACGTAAACAGTTGAAGATGGGTGCCAGACATCTTGTAATGTCATCATGGAAAAACAGACGTCTGTAAAAGGAACTAGTTGCAGCTGAACGATTATAAATTACCTTCAACTTGAACGGTTACAGTGTTCTAATACGTCCGCAACGGACAAGAATTATTTACTAACGTTAATACAAGAAAAGATAGAAATACAAAATACTGCAAAGAGGTAGGCAATCCCAGTCGACAGGCAGTTGGGAGTAACTTCGAGATTTGGGTCACAGGCATGGCATTCGAGTGTTGTTCAAATCCAGCTGCAGCAAAGTCGCATTGCACATGCGCAGAGTACACAAAATGTGTCATGAACTGTAAACCAGAGGTAAGGCGAGCGTAGGCGAAAACATCCGAAAGTGCAACCTGTGTGGAGAGCAATGCGAGCGCGTCGCTCTCTCTCTCGCCATATCCAGTTCCGGACAAGGCGCGTAGTGCGGGATTTCGTCCTTGGGATGAGGAATACAATTAAATTCTCCAACAAAGACGCTCTGTTTGGCGAGGACACTGCAGCATAACGCCGCCAGACCCTGGACATTTACTATGAGCACTCAGGGACCTCGACGCACTACCCCCCATCGCCGACAGACAATGAGAAAGACAGCGAATCAAGGCTCGCATACAGTCGTTGATGATGCGTCACTTAGAAGGTGCCGTAGTCCGCTCGGCCGATGGAAAACCATAAGAACAACGGACATGTTAACAGGAAATCGGGTTCTGCTTTCGGTAACAGTTAATTGTATGGTGAAACGAGCAGTAGATGGAGCACTTGGCGAGAATGCAGCGGCAGACAAAACAGTATGCGATATGTTGGACATCGTATGAGAGCGTAGAGATGAAAAGATTGGTAAAAACTAGGGACAGAGACTGCATTAAACGTGGTGGAAGACGGCATTAAAAAAAAAAAAACATACTGATAACTATGCTTTGAAAGAGCCAGTGGGTACAGAGATGCCCTTGTGTTGTAAAGTAATTGCGTTTGGTACTGCGTCTGCATGAATGAGACAGAGCATTGTGCGTGGAGCTGGGAAGTGTGAAGTTGCTTGTAACCAAAACAGGCAGTCTCAGACAGTCGCAGGTAGTGGCTCTGGCACGCACGCGGTGTTTTCCGCGACTGCCCGTTACCACCTACGCCTCCGCCTTCGCTTCGCTTCGCACAGCCGCTTTCCCAGGAGGGCGCCTCACCTTGACACACGCGCCGCCAAACGACCGTCTGCGCCTCCCAGAACAGGTATTTTACTTGCCATCTCCCGTTTCCTTTCTCCAGCCAGTCGACCTACACAGAGGCTCCCTGTGTGCCTCGGCCGTTACACGTCTGCAGATCACTGTACTGTTTACAGACACGTGAATCAGCTTATTTCTTCTCCCTGAGCTATAAATCCCTCTCCAAATATTTCTTTGTTTTCTTTTAGTGCTGGCTCAATGTGCGCGCTGAATAACATCGGTGATATGCTTCAACCCTGCCTCACTACCTTATCCCATGTCATGTCCGTAGCCTCGTAACTGCAGTCTACTTTGTATAACAATTATAGATAACATTTCGCTCTCTGTATTTTATCCCTGCTACTTTCAAGATTTCAAAGAGTGTACTAGACTCAAATCTGTCAAAAGCTTCCCACAAATCCACAAATGCTGTAAACATGGGTTTGCTCTTTTCAACCTATCTTTTGGGACAAGTCTATGACGGACATTTTCTCTACCACAATCTAACAGTATGTGTAATGATGATTTTATGTAATTTATACGTCACTACTTTTTTATTTATTTAAATGTTTTCTTTAAATACGACGTTATGTGCTCTGTAACTTTGCTTGTATGTAATTTCTATGTAAAAGAGAACGTTCAAAAATGGTTCAGATGGCTCTGAGCACTATGCGACTTAACTTCTGAGGTCATTAGTTGCCTAGAACTTAGAACTACTTAAACCTAACCAACCTAAGGACATCACACACATCCATGCCCGAGGCAGGATTCGAACCTGCGACCGTAGCGATCGAGCGGTTCCAGACTGAAGCACCTTATTTTCAACATCCGTCTGTAGCATCACATCTCAGAAGCTTCGATTCTCTTGTGTTCCCATTTTCCACTAGTCAATGCTACACTAAGACACAATGCTATGCTCCAAACGTTATTTCTCAGAAATTTATTCCTGAAATTAAGGCCAATATATGATACTAGTAGACTTTTCCTGGCCAGGAATACCCTTTTTGCCAGTGCTAGTCTGCTTTTGATGTCCTCTCTGTTCTGTCCATTATTGGTTAGTTTGCTGTCTAGATAGTAGAATTCCTTAACTTTATCTGCTTGCTTCGTGAGCATCAATCCTGATGTTTAGTTCCTCGTTTTTCTCATTCTGCTACTGTACATTACTTTTGTTTTTTTTTCTGTTTACCCTCAGTTCATATTTTGCACTCATTAGACTCTTCATTTCATTCGGCAGATCCTGTAATTCTTCTTCCCCATCACTGATCATAGCAATGTAATCAGCGAACCTCACCATCGATATCCTTTCACCTTGTATTTTAATTCTATTCTTGACCCTTTCTTTTGTTTCCATCATTACTTCTAAAATGTATAGATTGAACCAGAGAGGCAATAGACTACATCCCTGTCTTATACCCTTTTTAATACGAGCACTTTGTTCTTGGTCATCCACTCGTATAATTTCCTCTTGGCTCTTATTCGTGTCGTATATTACCCGTCTCTCGCTATAGTTTATCCCTGTCTTCCACAGAATTTCGGACATCTTGCACCATTTTACGCTGTCGAACGCTTTTTGCAGGTCGTCAGATCCGATGAACGTGTCTCGCTTTTTCTGCCTTCTTTCCATTATGAACCGCAACTCGGAACTGCCTCTTTGGTGCCTTTACCTAAACTCAACCCGATCATCATGTAACACATCTTCAGCTTCCTTTTCCGTTATTCTGCATATTATTGTTGTCAGCAGCTTGGATGCATGAGCTGTCAAGCTTATTGAGCGATAATTCTTGCACTCGTCGGTTCTTGCAGTCTTCGGAATTGTGTGGATGATACTTTTCCGAAAGTCAGATGGTACACTGCCAGTCTCATATATTCTACCCACCAACGTGAGTAATCGGTTTTCTGCCATTTCCCACAATAACTTTAGAAAAAAATGTTATCTATCCCTTCAGCCTTATTTGATCTTAAGTCTTCCAAATTCTAATACTGGATCCCCTATCTTTTCTACATCGAATCCTATTTCTTCTTGCACCTCATAGAGGCCTTCAACGTATTCTTGCCGCCTATCCGTTCTCTCGTCTGCGTTTTACAGTGGAATTCCCATTGCACTCTTAATGTTACGGACCTTGCTTTTAATTTTATCGAACTTTCTTTTGACTTTTCTAAATGCTGAGTCTGTCTTTCCAACAATCATTTATTTTCGATTTCTCCACATTTTTCATGCAGCCATTTCGTCTTAGCTTCCCTGCACTTCCTTTTTATTTCATTCCTCAGCGACTTGTGTTTCTGTATTCCTGAAGTTCCCTGGACATTTTTGTACTTCCTTCTTTCATCGTTCAACTGCACTATTTCTTCTGTTACCCATGGTTTCTTCGCAGTTACCTTCTTTTAGCCATGAGTTTCTTTTCAACTTACGTGATTGCCGTGTTAACAGATTTCCATTCCTCTTCAACCCAACTGCCTATTGAGCTATTCTTTATCGCTGTATCTATAGCCCCAGGGAACTTCAAGCGTATCGCTTCGTTCCTTAGTACTTCCATATCCCACTTCTCTGCTCATTGCTTCTTCCTGACTACCTTCTTGAACTTCAACCTACTCTTCATCACTACTAAATTGTGGTCTGAGACTATATCTCTCCTGGGTACGCCTTACAATCTAGTATCTGATTTCAGAAACACTGTGTAACCATAATGTAATCTAACTGGAAACTTCCCGTATCTCCCTGCCTTTTCCAATTATATCTCCTCCTCTTGTGATTCTTGAACAGAGTATTCGCTATTACTAGCTGAAATTTATTACAAAACCCAATTAATGTTTCTCCCCTCCCATTCCCAGAAGCAAGCCCTTACTCTCCTGTAACCCTTTCTTCTGCTTCTTCCCCTACAACTGCATTCCACTCCCCCATGACTATTAGATTTTCATCTCCTTTTACGTACTGAACTACCTGTTCAAAATCATCATATACTTTCTCTCTCTCTTCATCTCCTGCTTGCGATGTCGACTCGTATACCTGATCTATCGTTGTCGGTGTTGGTTTGCTGTCGATTCTCCTGAGACAACCCTATCATCGAACTGTTCACAGTAACTCACTCTCTGTCCTATTTTCCTATTCGTAACGAATCCTAGTCCCGTTATACCATTTCTGCTGCTGTTGATATTACCCTATACTCATCTGACCAGAAATCCTCGTCTTATTTCGATTTCAGTTCGCTGACCCCCCACTATACCTAGGTTGAGCCTTTACATTTCCCTTGCTTCTTTCCTACCACGTTCAAACTTCTGACATTCCACGCCCCAACTCGTGGAACGTTATCCTTTCGTTGCTTATTCAATATTCTCCTCAAGGCCACGTACCTTTTGACAGTCGCTTCCCGGAGGTCCAAATGGGGGCTAGTCCGGAATCTTTTGCCAATCGAGAGATCATCATGACACTTTTTCAGTTACAGGCCACATCTCCAGTGGATTCACATGAAGTGTCTTCAATGCAATGGTTTCCATTGTCTTCTGCACCCTCATGCCGTTGATCACTGCTGATTCTTCCGCCTTTAGGTGAAGTTTCCTATCCCAAGGGCATTAGAGTACCCTGAACCTCTGTCCGCTACTCCGTACTCTTTCACAAGGCCGTTGGCAGAATGAGGGTCTTCGAACCCGGGTCCGAGGAAGTTTTGCTTACTAATCTTCGTCTACACATATTTACAGTCCTCTGCCACCAGAGTGCTCCGAATTGTAGTGCGTAATATGACGCTGTGTAACGCCGATATGTCGGTGCACGAGACACAGAATGCTGTAATCGAGTTTCGATTGTGCAGAATTCGTCCACACATGGAGCACCCTTTCTTCCAGAATGACAACGCCAGACAACGCATGACCGCAGTGACATCGACAACAATCCGACGCCTTGGGTTCATTATCATCGATCGTCCTCCATACAGTCCTGACGTCGTCCCATTCAATTTTCATCCGTATCCAAAACTTAAAAGAACATATTTACTGACTTCTCTTTGACGAAATGTAGCGATACAAGCAGAGGCGAAACAACATAGTGTCTTCATGGAAAAATGTTTGCAGTTGCCTACGTTACCGTATGAATGTATTAACAGATATGGCGATTATTTTTGAAATATAACCAGTTTACTTACGTTTTTCCCATCTGTCTCGTATTCATCTAACTGCCCCTACACACACACACAAACACACAAACAGAATATTTGTACGTTTTTCGAGGATAGGGTATCTAGTCTGCTGTGGCCTTATTGAAGGAACCACGCAGGCATTTATGGCTCTGAGCACTATGAGACTTAACTTCTGTGGTCATCAGTCCCCTAGAACTTAGATCTACTTAAATCTAACCAACCTAAGGACATCACACACATCCATGACCGAGGCAGGATTCGAACCTGCGACCGTAGATCTCGCGCGGTTCCAGACTGTAGCGCCCAGAACCGCTCGGCCACTCCGAACGGCACACAGGTATTTACCTAAATCATGGCGGCCGGACATAACAAACGTGAAGCAATAAAAACAATGCCTGCTGGAATATTATTTTTACAATTCATAATCAGCCGCAGTCCCGCACTCCATAACTGAAAGGCGGGTTTAGTTTACAGTACAAATTGCATCCTCCCGAATACGAGGTCAGTGACTTCAGCAACTGCCCCACCTTATTCTGTTGTACAATGTCCTTTGATTTACACAAATTTACCCAAATACCGTAGTACGAAACGTAGATTTGCACTTTACCACAGCACAAACTGAAAACAGCATCTGGTCACTCCTGGACGACGAACATTGTGCTATGCGCGTTTCTCTAACTCCTGACTGTTCGAACAACTTACTCCAGACCCGTAAACATGCAACAGTAGCCCACTTCATGTCCTCCCTTCAGACCACATGAAACACTGAGAAAGCATCTCCCATGATAAATGAAATGTTGAACTCAGCAGAACGGTAAGATATTCGGTCCCGTCAGATTAACGTGACCACCTGTCAGAAGACTGAATAACCTGCTTTTGCAGCGGGGACATGCGGGAAGAAAGGCAGTGACGTACTGGAAGGTATCGATAGCCACATGGAGACATGCCAGCTCCAGTGCCGTGGCCAGCTGCCCTAGGTTTCTCAGTTGAGGATCCGTGACGCGAACAGCCTAATCAGGGTGGTCCCAAAGATTCTCGATTGGTTTCAAATCCGGCGAGTTTGGTCGCCTGGGGAGTACAGTGAACTCATCAGGGTGCTCTTCAAACCACGCACGTACATCGCGAGTTGAGTGATTCGATGTGTTGTCCTACTACACTACTGGCCACTAAAATTGCTACACCACGATGATGACGTGCTACAGACGCGAAATTTAACCGACAGGAAGAAGATGCTGTGATATGCAAATGACTAGCTTTTCAGAGCATTCACACAAGGTTGGCGCCGGTGGCGACACCTACAATGTGCTGACATGAGGAAAGTTTCCGACCAATTTCTCATACACAAACAGCAGTTGACCGGCGTTGCCTGGTGAAACGTTGTTGTGATGCCTCGTGTAAGGAGGAGAAATGCGTACCATCACGTTTCCGACTTTGATAAAGGTCGGATTGTTGCCTATCGCGATTGCGGTTTATCGTATCGCGACATTGCTGCTCTCGTTGGTCGAGATCCAATGACTGTTAGCAGAATATGGAATCGGTGGCTGCAGGAGGGTAATACGGAACGCCATGCGATGGTGTGCTCAACGACGAACCTGGGTGCACGAATGGCAAAACGTCAGTTTTTCGGATTAATCCAGGTTCTGTTTACAGCATCATGATGGTCGCATCCGTGTTTTACGACATCGCAGTGAACGCACATTGGAAGCGTGTATTCGTCATCGCCATACTGTCGTATCACCCGTCGTGATGGTATGGGGTACCATTGGTTACACCTCTCGGTCACCTCTTGTTGGCATTGACGGCACTTTGAACAGTGGACGTTACATTTCTGATGTGCTACGACCCATGGCTCTACCCTTCATTCGATCCCTGCGAAACCTTACATTTCAGCAGGATAATGCATGGTCCTGTACGGGCCTTTCTGGATGCATTCGACTGCTGCTCTGGCCAAAACATGCTCCAGATCCCTCACCTATTGAAAACGTCTGGTCAATGGTGGCCGTTACAATACGCCAGTCACTACTCTTGATGAACTGAGGTATCGTGTTGAAGCTGCATGGGCGGCTGTACCTGTACCATGCCATCCAAGCTCTGTTTGACTCAATGCCCAGGCGTATCAAGGCCGTTACTACGACCAGAGGTGTTAATTATCTCAATTTTTTCCACAGTTTTTTAATAGATTTGGAAAATTCTAGAGTTTCATACACCTGTAACTACTGTTTGTATGCTATGAAATATTCATCAAAGAATCTCTCTTACTTATGAAGAAAAGTGTACCTATAGCAACAAATGCAGCCAGTAATAAGTGAAAAAATGATGAAATTTCACATATAAAAAAAGGTATTTTGCTACGTTTTTGAACTTACACTGCTATGAGTGTGAGTCTTCAATCTTTCCTGGTCATGGTGACAAAGTTTTATGAATTTATTTGTAAAAGTATAGACAGTAGAAAATGTCCTGTGGTGACTACTGCTCCAAGTGGGCCCGTTTGACGTCCTACCCCCCTTAGGCCTGTGGTACGAACCCCTCAGAATTCAGGGAAAGGCAGCCCCCAACCGGAAACGCAGTGTGCCGCGTCTTCCGATGCTCGCCTTGCACAGGCCACCGAGGGAAGTAAAACAACATGTACAGAAATTAAGTGAAAAGTATTTTTGAGCTCTCAGTACAAATACTATCACTACAATAATCTTATTCGGGCTGTTACTACCGTGCAATGACATAGAACATTAATAAAATTGATGAAAATGAGAAGTGACATGCAAAAGAGGGCATGGAACCTCTCAGGTTTACAGCCTTAGCCGCTTCGGAAACCCTTCCATCCTTGGCTCTAAAGCCAATGATCATGCCCTTTTGGACGTCAAAAATTCGCTCAGTTTCCACAGTACAACAGCGACCAAACTGTTCCCCATGTATGCCCTACATACTTATATGTACCGCCACTGCCAGTGCTGACAATTGCCGTCTGTCAGAGATTATTGCACACTGACGTGGAACACGGGCGGTGGTTACTTTATGTGACTGGACCGCGTAATACTATCATCCATTATAGATCTAGGCACACGACTTTCCTGTAAAAGCATTACCACCTTTTGCACCGCATTGCTCTGTGGCTGTTCTAATCATCGATGTTGGATTATCTCACACATACGCACAATCAAACTGTGGGCGAGGCCATTAGCGCCCACGCTTTGCAGGTCCTGTGTGCGCGGCCGCGGCTGTCAGCGGGGCTCGACTGCGTCACAGGACGCGCTATCAGGTGGGCTGCCATCGCCGCCGGGCCTGCCCAGGTACAAAAAACCTGCCGCCGCGGCGTGATTGAAACAATAGATGGCCGCGCGGGGGTGGCGGGGGCGTGGGCGGGCCGCGTCTTTATTTACGGCTGCCGGCGCTGTTATTAGCGGCCGTTCCGACGCGGGCGGCTCTGATTGGGGGCGCCTGCGCTGATTAGCATCCCCGGAATCTCCTCCCCTTCTGATCAGCCTGTTGCAACTAGGGGCAGCTTTCCGAGCTTCAGTTCTCGCCAGCATAAACGCTCGACGTTCGCTCTTCCATAGGATACGCTATCTGACGCCCGTTGGCTGCGCTCCACTTAACACTCAGTATACCTTCTCCTAAGAGTGCGAATCTAAAAAAAAAAAGGAAGTGTCATCTGGTGTATTAATAAACTGCTTCAGCTGTATTTATTCCTTTATTTTAAAATCACTACCAGTTTCATTCCACTACAAGCCACATCTTCAAGCGAAAATAGACTACTGGCCATTAAAATTGCTACACCAAGAAGAAATGCAGATGATAAACGGGTATTCATTCGATAAATATATTATACTAGAACTGACATGTGATTACATTTTCACACAATTTGGGTGCATAGATCCTGAGAAATCAGTACCCAGAACAACCACCTCTGGCCATAATAACGGCCTTGATACGCCTGGGCGACGCGGGCAGCTCTGATTGAGTCAAACAGAGCTTGGATGGCGTGTACAGGTACAGCTGCCTATATAGCTTCAACACGATACCACAGTTCATCAAGATTAGTGGCTGGCGCATTGTGACGAGCCAGTTGCTCGACCACCATTGACCCGACGTTTTCAATTGGTGAGAGATCTGGAGAATGTGCTGGCCGGGGCAGCAGTCGAACATTTTCTGTATCCAGAAAGGCCCCTACAGGACCTGCAACAGGCGGCCTTGCACTACCCTGCTGAAATGTAGGGTTTCGCAGGGATCGAATGAAGGGTAGAGCCACGGGTTGTAACACATCTGAAACGTAACGTCCACTGTTAGAAGTGCCGTAAATGCGAACAAGAGGTGACCGAGACGTGTAACCATTGGCACCCCATACCATCACGCCGCGTGATACGCCAGTATGGCGATGACGAATACATGCTTCCAACGCGCGTTCACCGCGATGTCGCTAAACACGGATGCGAACATCATGTTGCTGTAAACAGAACCTGGACTCATCCGAAAAAAATGACGTTTTGCCTTTCGTGCAGCCAGGTTCGCCGTTGAGTACACCATCGCAGGCGCTCCTGTCTGTGATGCACCGTGAAGGGCAAAAGCAGCCATCGTCTCCGAGCTTATAATCCATGCTGCTGCAAACGTCGTCGAACTATTCGTGCAGATGATTGTTGTCTTGCAAACGTCCCCATCTGTTGACTCAGCGATCGAGACGTGGCTGCACGATCCTTTACAGCCATGCGGGTAAGATGCCTGTCATCTCGACTGCTAGTGATACGGGTCCGTTGGGATCCAGCACGGCGTTCCGTATTACCCTCCTGAATCCACCGATTCCATATTCTGCTAACAGTCATTGGATCTCGACCAATGCGAGCAGCAATGTCGCGATACAATAAACCGCAATCGCGGTAGGCTACAATCCGACCTTTATCAAAGTCGGAAACGTGATGGTACGCATTTCTCCTCTTTACATGAGCCATCACAACAGCGTTTCACCAAGCAACGCCGATCAACTGCTGTTTGTGTATGAGAAATCGGTTGGAAACTTTCCTCGTCTCAGCACGTTGTAGGTGTCGCCACTGGCGCCAACGTTGTATGAATGCTCTGAAAAGCTAATCATTTGCATATCACAGCATCTCCTTCCTGTCGGTTAAATGTCGCGTCTGTAGCACGTCATCTTCGTGGTGTAGCAATTTTAATGGCCAGTAGTGTATAACTAAAACATTAGAGCTAGAAAGCTTGGTGCTCTGTACCCAACATTCGTTGTCCACAAGAACAAAACACCGCTAAAAAGCGACATGTCAATTGAAGAAATCAGCCAGAGTCCAATTCAATATGGGGAATGGGGCCGCTTCTCCCGACTATATGCAATCGCGCACAGGAGACACGGTAGCGTGCTGCCATGGCACTGGTAGTGATCTAAAAATAAAAGACTAAATACAGTTGAAGCGGTTTATTAAAACCAAAGATGGTTACTCAGACAGCAGAGGTTCCACTGCCTACAAGGTTGTCTGCAGCAACAAGTGTGTCTCACAGCCACAACTCGGCGCTATCTTTCCTTTTTCCAGAGATTTTACCACATGCCTGCCCATTATGCCGCTTTTCTTACTCCACCAAACGTCACCTTTTTGTGATGTGGTGCCAAGCGTAGCCTCACACGCTTCCGTGGTCAGTACCCGTATTCTAGCAAAGCTACCAAACATGTGTTGTGTACAAGCCAATTAGGTGACTTATTATTTTACTGACTAGTTAAAATAAGTTTAGATATTCCCGATATTCTGTGGGTTGGAACAGTGACCAACACAACACATAAGATCGTCAGAAACAGCCTGAATGGCTTGTAAGGGTGTTTGCAGTGTACGTTGTGCTGAGAAAGTATTGTCAAGAAAAATATTCGGCAAGTTACAGCAATTACGAGTTAATTAGTAGCTAACCAGGCCGTTGCATGCGCAATTTCATGCTGCCCGCCAGAGACGGTGTCTCAGAAGGTTTTCTTGGGTTCATTTCCTAAAACCAAACAAGAGAGCGATGCAAAAATTGAACGTGAGACAGTAATAAGAATCAAATCCGAGCCAAAGACTGAGCAGTCTGGTGCGCTATCATCTATACTGTGACAAGAAATGACACTTATTGTATCTGGCAGTCTCTTGAATTGGCGCATGCGGTGGCTTGATTGGTTAATTTCAATTATAATTAACTCGGAAATGGTGCAATGTACTGAGTTTCTTTGTTAAGAATTTTACCCTAGCACAACCTGTCCTGCAACACCCTTACAGGTTTCTCAGACTGTTGTTGACCACACTGTGAACTGGGCGATTCAGCTGCCCACACCTACAGGTTTTAAGCAACCCATAATGTCTTCAAAATCCGCCAATAAGATTTTCATATTATCTTGCTCGCTACGCAAAAAATATTAGCCTTACAGAAAATAATGAACAGGACTTCCTTATAGAAAATTAAATTTAGTTACATTTCGTACTGGGATACTTTCTCGCTAGAGACAGTAGTTTTCGAATTATTCAAGACCAACTTACGAAAGTGACCATCAAACGCCTTTTTCTTGAATAGCTCGAAAAGCGTGGCCTCTAGCGAAAACGTAAGCCAGCACAAAATTTAACGACATTAAATTTCCTACAAAATTTACTGCTCATTTTTTCTGTTGGATTAATAGTTTGTGATAGAGAGAATACGAAAATTTCGCGCGTAGTTTTGGAAGGTGTTGCAGGTCACATACAAGCCATAGGGAGCGGCAGCTGAGTCACCCTGGCCTCGTATACAGGGTGTCCCAGGAGGAATGATCAGTGTTCAGGGATACGACGGGAACGACCATTCGAAGCAAAAATGCCAGGTAGAGATGGGCTCTGTAGTGCATAACTTAAGAGTTATGAGCACTTCTTCATCATATGATTTTAAAATCCCAATAAATGGAATAATAACATAAGAGAAATGTACTGAACATTTTTTTTTCTATGATAGCTATTGTATGGTATAGAGTGCAACCATAAGATGCATAGATGACCCCCTTACTGCTGGCTTGCGGTTGTCGCACTCCTTACGCCAAGTAGATGTGCCAAATATTAAAACTAAAAATCGATACTAAGCTTTAGATAGATACAGATTGAGGCCAGCAGTGATAGGATTTCTTCCTTTTAAAGAGCTTCGTTTTTACTTCTTAAAAAAGATTCACAACGTAAAATATTGGTGAAAAATAAATATTGCATAAAGCAGGAAATTTAAGAAATTGCATAGCCAAACAAAGAATAAAAAAAGACCCCTGTAATACGATATTAAAAGCAAAATAGCATATTCGAGATGCGACAATAAAGTAATTAGACTGATTTTCATTGCAAGATGTGGCAATCCTGCAGGCTTTCGTAGGCACAATATCTTTGACCTTGGTCTATAAGTTGTTTCTAGTCCAAGCGGCACATCGATGCAACTGCGCAGTCGTGAGTTGTGCAATAATAATTTAACACGTGTTTCCGTCTCTCGTCACGGAAATGGAACCACATAATATTGCGCAACGATATGCCATATCTTTTTGCGTTAAATTGGGCGAAAACGCGACGAGAACTTAGGGTAAGCTTCAGAAGGCTTTTGGAGAGGAGGTTATGTCGAGAGGGATTAGCCGAGCGGTCTTAGGCGCCGCAGTCATGGACTGTGCAGCTGGTCCCGGCGGAGGTTCGAGTCCTCCCTCGGGCATTGGTGTGTGTGTTTGTCCTTAGGATAGTTCAGGTTAAGTAGTGTGTAATCTTAGCGACTGATGACCTTAGCAGTTAAGTCCCATAAGATTTCACACACATTTGAACATTTGTTATGACAAGAGCTCAAGTTTTACGTTGGCATAAAATGTTTAGTGAAGGCAGAACGAATGTTGAAGATGAAGACCGCAGTGGACGACCACCAACCTCACGGACGGATGTCAACTTGGCCAAGGTGCGTGAACTCGTACGATTTGATCGAAGATTGTCTGTGAGAATGATTGCAGAAGAACTGAACACCAATCGAGAAACGGTTCGTCTATTAATAACTGAAGATCTTAGTATGAGAAAGATTTGTGCAAAAATGGTCCCCAAAATTCTCACACCACAATAACGAGAAACACGGAAAAATGTAGCAGCCGATTTGTTAGGGCAAACGGAAATCAATCCAGAATTGTTGAGCCGTGTTATCGCTGGTGATAAAAGTTGGTTTTTTCAGTACGATCCAGAGACAAAACGCCAAAGTTCGCAGTGGTGCTCAAAGGTATCACCCAGACCAAAAAAAGCTCGCATGCAAAGTCAAAAGTGAAATTCATGCTTGTATGCTTCTTTGATTCCAAGGGAATTGTTCATAAAGAGTGAGTGCCTCCTGGACAAACAGTTAACCGATATTACTACAAAGAAGTTTTAGAAAGACTTCGTAAAAGAGTTCTTCGTGTCCGTGCCAACATTGCTGATAATTGGACAGTTAACCAATATCACAACAAAGAAATTTTAGAAAGACTTCGTAAAAGAGTTCTTCGTGTCCGTGCCAACATTGCTGATAATTGGATTCTGCATCACGATAATGCGCCATCCCATACTGCTCTTTCAGTACAGCAATTTTTAACCTCAAAACAAATTGCAGTACTACCACAGCCACCTTATTCACGAGAAACGGCGGTCAGGGGACACAATTTTCAAACAACACAAGATGTCCAAAAAGCTGTGACGAGTGTCTTGGAGAATACTACAGAAGATGAGTTCCAGAAATGTTACCATCAATGGAAGAAGCGCTGGAAAAAGTGTGTGCAGTCACAAGGGAACGGCTTTGAAGGAGACAACACTAAACTTGACTAAAACGGTTGAAAGGTGGCTACACTGAGCCACTGCGCCAGAGATTGCGCCAAAGAGTATTATTCAGCCGCCTCCACAGTGCTTGGGGAGAGCTCGTAGTAGTCAGTGCCTGTCGAGAGCTCGTGGTAGTCAGTGCTTGTTGAGATGTGCTAGTGAAGAGTGCCTGTTAAGAACTCGTAGCAGTCAGTTCTTGTTAAGAACTCGTAGCAGAGAGTGTTTGTAGGCAGTGCTTGCTGAGATGTGATATTGGAGAGTTCTGGTTGAGATGTGATAGTAACGAGTCGGTGTGGAGATATATTGTAAGGATTAGAGTGATTTTCATCTATATAAATGAGGTAACAAACTCCTTTTCTTTTTTCTCATTATTTCAATGTCCTGAATAATGCGTCATTACAGGTTCAGTCAACAAAGCATCTGGCTTGTGTTCTTGTATTAGAGTGTAATTCTGGTTTTCTTACGCAATTATAGTATTTCTATTTTTTAATTACTTCAGTATAAATGATATTTAAAATTTCTTGTCTTGTTGAAGAAGAACCGTGCCAGATGTGTACGTTGAGTCACACTCCCACACACAGAACAATTACACTTGTGCTTTGGTTGCGTTGGTTTTATAGTTGCTGGGGACTTAATTAATTAAGTGTGTTAACGAAAATTTCATTTCATTCTTTGTTGTTGTTCTTTGCAGTCAGATAGCGTAATAATACTAGTCAGGGCCAACCGTTTACGAGACTTGCGTAATCGGACAGACAAATACTAAAAAATATTTGCATTTTATTTAATTAAGCCCCCATGCTCGTGGCGACCGCTGCTTCGGATCGTCCCTTGGAATTCTTCTGATTGTAAAAATAGTAGACCGTAGTATTGTTATAGTAATTTGCGTTTAGTAATTGTAGTCTGTATTGCATGTGTAGATTTGGTAATTGTCATTCTTCTAATGGTATTTTTCAAAATTTAAATTTGTTGTCTTATCTACGGGTTTGACAATTTAGTGCAATTATTTCAATTGTTCGATTAATCGTGTTTGAGGGAAACTTTTCATGTAAATGGTATTGTTGGAGATAAAGAGTCATTGTGTGTAATTTTCCTACAGTGACGAGTTTTGTATATTTTGTAAATGATTACGCGATCAATGAAAAAGGAAAAAATGATGCATAGTGAGAATAACGAAATTGTTGACATGGCGAACTCGCCAACACAGGAGAACAGTATGATGAATAATGGAGTTGAAAACAATTTAATAAGTCGGGAAAATAGTCCGGAACCATTTCAAAATTTTTCTCAATCAGAAAATTCACAGAATACGAGATTAACGATAGAAGATTCTGAAATAGTATCGAACACAGATAGCCTTACAGCTATGACGAAGGAAGCTGGTTTTGTGGGAAATGTTAGGGGTGAAAAGAATTTTGAAACAGTTACTATGGAGCAGTTGATGAGTGCTATATTAAATATGGGAACAATGGAAACACGGTTTAGATCTGAATTGAAAACACAGATGGGAACAATGGAAAAACGGTTAGACTCACTGGGATCACAAATGGGAACAATGGAAACACGGTTTGGATCTGAATTAAAAACAGAGATAGGAACAATCAGAACTGAGATGGGAACACTGGAAACACGGTTAGACTCACGAATAGGGACATGTTTCAAAAATATGAAAGATGAGTTAAAGAAAGAAATCAGAGAAGTACAACCGATTTTGAATTCTCACAATAATAGAGTAATTGTAGTAGAGATTAGACAAAGGGAACAGGATAGAGAACAGGAAGAAAGAGATCGCGTGATAGTACAAAAATTTTCAGAGTTAAATTTACAACGTGCACACGATAAGAAAGAAATATTTGAGAGAATCGAGGAATCCGTACCAAATGACAGAATAAATAATCTAACGCAACAATATGAACAGTTAACTACCAAATGTGTCAATACTGAAACCCGAGTCGCGACACTTACGGAAGACGTAAATAAACAGAAAGAAAAAATAGGTGATTTAGCGGAAAGAGTTGAGGAGATTTCAGATAAATTGACAAGTCTTAGTTTAAATGGGAACAGAGATTCGGATGATACAGCTCCATTACCATTTGCAGAAACCGAAGAGTACCAGAACATAAATAGACATGTTGAAAATCAGGGAAAATTTAATGAACGCGTTAAAAGGGAAGTTGAGGCATTACGAAAGCAAGTCAAACAAATTGAAGGCGAAATCGTAGGAAAAGACAGCAAAAGAAATATGGAATCACAGATAGCAGAGGGGTTTGAAGAAAGTAATTTGTTTCATGTACGGGATGCAACAAGAGAGCGCCAGACGCGCGAACTTGACAATAATCGTCATTGGGACTGGGACAGACGCGGTAGGTCTTTGTCGCCACGAGGCGAAAACTTTGACTATAAACACTTTTTGACTGTTCGGAAATTTAAGATCTTCCGCAATTCTAAGAATGACATACATCCATGTGCATGGTTAGACCAATTTATGAACGCACTTCCGCCAAAGTTGCCATTAAGACACAAACTGGAAATTATGTGCGGCTATTAATGTCCTCAGGGGATTCACTACTCTAAGTGAATATGTGCCGTAGCGAGCATAGGGCCCCGAGCTGTAGTGGTGCTATTTCCCTTTTAGTTTTCTGCACCGCTGCCTACTCTTTTACTATTCTTTGCATCTGTCAAACCAACTCTTCGACTATCAATCTATAACCTGATATGACTATTTTACCTAAAAGAGATTTCGAAAATTACTGTTTGGACTTACTGTACCCTCAGCAGTATTCATTCCTAGCTTAAACGAAATTTTACCTGTTTATCTTCGTAACAATATCACTTCATATGTTGCCGACATTCTTATTGCTAAACATTCTTGGAGTGAGCACAACAAAATTTTGGATTCACTATTACGTATCTTTGCAAGAGTTGGCATTACGGTGAACTTAGAAAAATCTGAATTTGGTCGTTCTCAGGTGAAATTTCTCGGCCACATTATTTCTACAGAAGGTATTCTTCCTGATCCAGAGAAATTAGATGCTATTCGTAATTATGCTGTTCCTACCACAAAACGTGATGTTCGTAGTTTCCTTGGTGTCTGTAAATTTCTTAGACGCTTTGTTAGATTGGACAATTTGGCCACACCTCGTTTACGTGAACTATCTGGAAAGAAATCTAATTGGTGTTGGGATGAGGAAGCTCAGTCAGAATTTGAACAACTTCGTGATGCTTTAGTGAATACATCATATATCTAACGTAAAAATTTTGTGGAATGACATACTTTTGAGAAACTAACAGCTAGATGTAAACATGCGGAGAGTACAAGGATACCGCGCTGTGTTTTGGCGGCGGCATATACTCAAAGCAACAGTCAAGTCTGCGCGCCGCACAAGGCAGTCGTTGACCGCAAACAATTACTTCCTACGTCACGCGCCTACAGCTGATCGAGTGCTCAGTGCGAATGCACTGACAGCCGTAAACAAATACACAGTCTAATTTCTCCGATTAAATTCAGTATAAAGCTATAGTGATTTAATGAATTATGTTATTAACATTCAATATTTTTCAGGATACGGTTCTATAAAATATTTAAGAACTTCAGGTAAATTCTGTGTGTCTCCGACGTTAAGAGGACTTGCTATCGAGAAAGTTTCAGAAAGAATGTAATTTCCAAGAAGAAACTAATACACTAAAAAGGTAACTATTAATTGAGTTTATTTTTAAGGTAACATATTTCCACTTAGGTATGTACTTTAGACGTAATTTGCTGCTTGCGATTACGTGATTCATACTTTGTGCTAAATTTTATGTTCTATGAAATTACTTGTGAAGCGACGTGCTTGCGTACGTTAACTGATTTTGACAATGATTATTAATGAACTTGGTTGTAACTTGTGTATATTATGCATCGCTTGGCTGCACTGCTTTTTCACTGATGTCTTTTTTTTTATTATGTGCCTGCTGTGCTTATTTATTTAAATTATAATTGTCACCTGATTAATTGTGCTGATGTGGTTAGGTATGTAAGTTATTCTTTGTGATTTATCTGCTTGCGCCTTCATGTTTACTTATTAAGAAGACATATGAACATTTATTTGCTTATGCTGATATGATGCTAATGACCTGTTTATTACGTAAGATATATGTTTACTGTTATGCGTATGGATTGCATATTTATACATTTCCGTTTGTCGTCACAACTACTCTTTAATTTGGTATATAGAAATGCTGATATACTGTGTACAAACAGAGAGTTTAGGTCACACTATTGGATTAATTATAGATTGTTCGCTTGGCAGAGCCTCGTTGTAAGAATTGTGCTACATCCATTTGTTGACATTCTGTTCTCTACTGGTATATTTACTCGCTATTGCGTGTTTTGCTTACGCTCAGTGCCTTATATTTTTAAGATAAGAAAATGAACTGCTATAATTCGACGAACGACATTAGTACAAGAAACTTCATAGAACTCACATGAGCTGGAGGTTTTATGGAAGCTGTATAAACTTAAGCTAATAGGAAGGAAGCTAACGACATGACATACCATTACTAGGTTTAGACCATTAATAATTATTACACTGCATTTTTCGTGAGCAATTGAAATAGGAAGTGACACTTGACACAAGAAATACTCCACATGTTTGCTTCTGTTTGCCATAATTCTTGAAGTGGTGTACACACTGTGAAATGTTTTGATCATTCACACTCCGTAATCGTACTTAATTACTGAGAATTATTCGAACTAAGTCTGTTAGAGGTCATGTATGCATTTCTTTTGTTTATAATTCATAATGAGTAGAAGATTTGGCTCAGATGGATTACACAGAGGTTGTGTGTTGACAGTGTGTCTTCAGATTGTATGGGATGATGAGGTTTGCATTAGGATTTTATCTGTACTTGTTCGAGGAGACTGACTAGAGGAAAGAGTTGTTATGGAAGTGAAATGATATTGGTAATAAGGTTTATATGTATCGACGTATTGAAGAGGTATTATTGAAGTATTGAGATTATGTGATGCTGATGATTATTGGAGTTTTGGTGGATAAGAGGTAAAGTAAGTGAGGTGCATTTTTTTTTTTTTGTTGGTCTATATGGAACAAGGAGGATGAAGATAGCAGACTAGAACACTTAAGTGGAAAGAAGATTGCCTACACACACACTTTGTTAAATCAATAAGCAGTATATACTTTTTTTTTTGGAGAGAGGAAGTAATTGCATATATTGGCTCACTGACAGTTGTTCAGCAACCGTACATTTGATCTGGCTTGGCAAACATTGGTCTTGACATGATGACTATGACGTTGACTTAACTATTATTGACTGTTATACATTGCTGCCACTACTACTTGATACACATGATGAACATGAAATTTTGACAGAATTGCATTTACACAGTTAACACTATTCAATTACACAGTAGTACTTAATGTGGATGAAAGATGAGTGAGTGTATTTTGTGCGTTTTCCTTTCCTAATCCTACCCACCTATCTCCTAAACATTATTTTATTTGTCTGTAGTGGCTTGCACTGACACCCATAAATATTATAGGTTTACTGGTATTTGTGTATTTGTAATAGTTAATATGACAATTATCTGATATCATTTTTGTGTTTATTAGTATTTATATGTTTAGTGTGTAAAAGCATTTGTATGTGTATTCAAACTATTGTTCATGCCTGAACTGTCTGATTAGTGATGGTGAATATTATGGACTGTTACCTGCACTTTTCAACATGATGTGTGACACTTAGAAATGTTTAATTTCTGCTGATGAACTGTGTGATCAGTGATAGTAAATATTATGGACTGTTACTTGTACCTTTTCTACATGATTGGTGCCACTAGTACATGTTTAATTTCTGCTTATAAACTCTGATGAACAGTGTGATCAGTGATAGTGAATATTATGGACTGCTCTCTGGACCTGCTCATCATTGCTAGGTGCAACTGATGGCCTGCTTTTATTGAAATGATATCACTTGTTGGTGTCTGCACCTGCTCAACTTTACTGGGTGCCACTGATGAACTGCTTCTACTGAAATAATGTCACTTGTTGGTGTCTGCACCTGCTCAACATTGCTGGGTGCCACTGATGGAATTGCTTCAACTGAGAAGATGTCACTTGTTGGTGTCTGCACCTGCTCAACATTACTGGGTGCCACTGATGAACTGCTTCTACTGAAATAATGTCACTTGTTGGTGTCTGCACCTGCTCAACATTACTGGGTGCCACTGATGAACTGCTTCTACTGAAATAATGTCACCTGTTGCTGTGTGCACCTGTTCA
This sequence comes from Schistocerca serialis cubense, assembly GCF_023864345.2. NCBI lineage: Eukaryota > Metazoa > Arthropoda > Insecta > Orthoptera > Acrididae > Schistocerca > Schistocerca serialis. The sequence goes on along the minus strand of NC_064641.1, from coordinate 495,549,987 downwards.
ACATTGCTGGGTGCCACTGATGGAATTGCTTCAACTGAGAAGATGTCACTTGTTGGTGTCTGCACCTGCTCAACATTACTGGGTGCCACTGATGAACTGCTTCTACTGAAATAATGTCAACTTTTGGTGTCTGCACCTGCTCAACATTACTGGGTGCCACTGATGAACTGCTTCTACTGAAATAATGTCACCTGTTGCTGTGTGCACCTGTTCAACATTGCTGGGTGCCACTGATGGAATTGCTTCAACTTAGAAGATGTCACTTGTTGGAGACTGCACCTGCTCAACATTACTGGGTGCCATTGATGAACTGCTTCTACTGAAATAATGTCACTTGTTGGTGTCTGCACCTGCTCAACATTACTGGGTGCCACTGATGAACTGCTTCTACCGAAATAATGTCACCTGTTGCCGTGTGCACCTGCTCAACATTGCTGGGTGCCACTGATGGAATTGCTTCAACTTAGAAGATGTCACTTGTTGGTGTCTGCACCTGCTCAACATTACTGGGTGCCACTGATGAACTGCTTCTACTGAAATAATGTCACTTGTTGGTGTCTGCACCTGCTCAACATTACTGGGTGCCACTGGTGAACTGCTTCTACTGAAATAATGTCACCTGTTGCTGTGTGCACCTGTTCAACATTGCTGGGTGCCACTGATGGAATTGCTTCAACTGAGACGATGTCACTTGTTGGTATCTGCACCTGCTCAACATTACTGGGTGCCACTGATGAACTGCTTCTACTGAAATAATGTCACTTGTTGGTGTCTGCACCTGCTCAACATTACTGGGTGCCACTTATGAACTGCTTCTACTGAAATAATGTCACCTTGTTGCTGTGTGGACCTGTTCAACATTGCTGGGTGCCACTGATGGAATTGCTTCAACTTAGAAGATGTCACTTGTTGGTGTCTGCACCTGCTCAACATTACTGGGTGCCACTGATGAACTGCTTCTACTGAAATAATGTCACTTGTTGGTGTCTGCACCTGCTCAACATTACTGGCTGCCACTGAGGAACTGCTTCTACTGAAATAATGTGACTTGTTGCTGTGTGTACCTGCTCAACTTTACTGGGTGCCACTGATGAACTGCTTCTACTGAAATAATGTCACTTGTTGCTGTGTGTACCCGCTCAACACTACTGGGTGCCACTGATGAACTGCTTCTACTGAAATAATGTGACTTGTTGCTGTGTGTACCTGCTCAACTTTACTGGGTGCCACTGATGAACTGCTTCTACTGAAATAATGTCACTTGTTGCTGTGTGTACCCGCTCAACACTACTGGGTGCCACTGATGAACTGCTTCTACTGAAATAATGTGACTTGTTGCTGTGTGTACCTGCTCAACACTACTGGGTGCCACAGATGGAACTGCTTTTACTAAAATGTTGTCACTTGTTGGTGTTTGCACCTGTTGACCATTGCTGGGCTGGAATTATCAACTATTTGTTTTTTTTTTTTTTTGAATAATTAGAAGTATTTTATGTGAAAATTTGTATAAACAGATTTTTTGTGTATTGTGTAAACTATTATGTAAAGCCACATGTATGAAAGAATTTGTATTGCCTACTGTATTTTATATATTAAGTTATTGAAAGGTCAGTGCAAAGCCAAAATTTTAACTAATTATGTGATATTTAGGTATTAATATTATCTTTTATTTTGTCTGTATTTTTGTGGACGAATTTGGTGGTATTTTCACCACCAATGCTGGCAAAAATACCATCAAATTCTGGCCTGTGGAGGAGGGGCATATGAAAGGTGGCTGCACTGAGCCACTGCGCCAGAGATAGCGCCAAAGAGTATTATTCAGCCGCCTCCACAGTGCTTGGGGAGAGCTCGTAGTAGTCAGTGCCTGTCGAGAGCTCGTGGTAGTCAGTGCTTGTTGAGATGTGCTAGTGAAGAGTGCCTGTTAAGAACTCGTAGCAGTCAGTACTTGTTAAGAACTCGTAGCAGAGAGTGTTTGTAGGCAGTGCTTGCTGAGATGTGATATTGGAGAGTTCTGGTTGAGATGTGATAGTAACGAGTCGGTGTGGAGATATATTGTAAGTATTAGAGTGATTTTCATCAATATAAATGAGGTAACAAACTCCTTTTCTTTTTTTCTCATTATTTCAATGTCCTGAATAATGCGTCATTACAGGTTCAGTCAACAAAGCATCTGGCTTGTGTTCTTGTATTAGAGTGTAATTCTGGTTTTCTTACGCAATTATAGTATTTCTATTTTTTAATTACTTCAGTGTAAACGATATTTAAAATTTCTTGTCTTGTTGAAGAAGAACCGTGCCAGATGTGTACGTTGAGTCACACTCCCACACACAGAACAATTACACTTGTGCTTTGGTTGCGTTGGTTTTATAGTTGCTGGGGACTTAATTAATTAAGTGTGTTAACGAAAATTTCATTTCATTCTTTGTTGTTGTTCTTTGCAGTCAGATAGCGTAATAATACTAGTCAGGGCCAACCGTTTACGAGACTTGCGTAATCGGACAGACAAATACAAAAAAATATTTGCATTTTATTTAATTAAGCCCCCAAGCACGGTAAGCAACATTTTCTTCACGTCAGTCTCATTACTTTATTGTCGCACCTCGTATATGTAGCCATGTCTACATTTGCTCATTTAGCGTTTGTGTATTGTTTATATCAGTGTAAAAATTCGGTCTGATCGTAAAAAATCGATCTGATCATGACTCTTTTAATCAATTAAGTGTCATGAAACTATGTACTAGCATTTTTTTAATAACAGGATGGTACTGAGTACCGAAACCGCCAATCAGTAGGCTCTTTTTGCGTTTACGGAAGATTTTCGGAAATGCGCAACTCGAAAATCAATCTTGATAAGGAGCAACAGCCCCGTCGTGATCCACGAGATAGTGTTAAAACATGGATAGAAAGTTCTCGGTAAACTTGCAGCATCAAATTAGTTTAAAATCCCAAGTTTTCTACGACTTCCTACATCACTGTCGAGGAAGATGGCATTCATCGAAAGCTTGGGGCTATATCCGAATAATAATACTAATATTTATTATTATTATTATTATTTCGTGTGGCTCAACTTCCTGGTGCAAGTCTTTTGATAGGTAGTCACTTCGGCGACTTTTGTGTCCCTAACCTGCACCAGTTATCCAACTGGAGACAGAGGAGCTACAGGCTAACGTGGAATGCAAATCATGTGTCATTTCTGGCGAACCTTCACATCACTGAGATGTGAATGCTAACTAATAGGGCAGACTGAAAAATGCATGGTCAGACCGGGATTCGAACCTGTGGCCTTTCCTCTTCCATGCACGCGTTCTGGTCTTAGACCACCAGACCCGACATCAGAATTTGAGTCCCTGATGATGATGATGGAGGCTAACATCGAAATTTTTGGGATCTTATCGGAAACCGCTGCGGCAAGTATCGGCCGGTATCAAGCGTCCCAATGGTGACAGACAAAGGGACTTGCTGATATCAAGCGCCCCAGTGGGAACAGAAAACCATTACAGCCACGTCGTTATTCCCGGATCACGCTAAACGTAGTTTCTAACCATACATCGAAACGGCTAACCGTATTGTACCATACAGTCCAAATTTCCAACACTGTAGTAAATTCGAGCATAAATATCAATAGTTAGAACATAAGTTTACATTTACATCGTGAATAAAATGTGGAATCAAATGCGTCCTTTTTAAATTGCAAAAACAGTTACAATTGATATGTCAATCATCTACCATTAATGGAATACAATGGAAAACAATGGTGTGAGTAAACCTTACGTAATTTTTGGTGTAGAATCTGAATATGCATTAAAAAATGGAGGAGGGAGGGGGCCCTCTTGAAATTGAACTCGCCCACGCAAAAATGGTTCATATGGCTCTGAGCACTATGGGGCTTAACTTCTGAGGTCATCAGTCCCCTAGAACTTAGAACTACTTAAACCTAACTAACGTAAGGACATCACACACATCCATGCCCGAAGCAGGATTCGAACCTGCGACCGTAGCGGTCGCGCGGTTCCAGACTGAAGCGCCTAGAACCGCTCGGCCACGCGGGCCGGCCGGCTCACGCAGGACGGGTGGTTAGCAAGTGGCCAGTTGTAGCACAGAAAAATATCCCATTTACTAATTTAACTTTCAACCTAGCACTTTTTCGTACGATGTGTCACGTTTTCGAGATATTTAGTAGTCTCAAGTTAAAACAAGCACATTTTATATGCTAGCATCACTATCGTAGCCACATGAGTCAGTGTCTAGTGACTCAAATAAGATGTGGGAGATGCTTTATCTTACTGTCATAAAAACGCATTTGGAAGTACTTAGTAACGTTGCAAAACCAGGAACAGAATTAGCGCGAATCTTTAAACCGCAGTTCTCTGAGTAGATACCAAGAATAGATGCCTTACCAGCTGGCGATGTTCCTAGAATATTCGTGTGACCTGTATGCTACCTTTGTAGTAATGTGTTGGTGACAGCAAGATTGAAGATTGCTTAAAAAATTACCCGCGGAATTCTTAGAACGCCCCCGCGCTCTCTGACCGGTTTGTGAAACCGGTGAGACTCTGTCATGCAGATTAGAGGAAGACGCAGAGGGAGAATGAAGCGGAAGAATACATTGTCCATCTCGCTAGATCTCACCTTGAAGATTCCGAGAATCGTTCACAAGGAAGCTTCCTGTCCTCTTCCGCTTAATTCATACATAAAAACGCCTACCGGCCACCCTAACGTTTCTCTTTATTTCCTTTAATATTTGAACAGAGAAGTTCGAAGATTTATTAAAATACGCAGAATCTTCCTCATTTTCTGTTCCTAGTCCTTCCATAGTTTCTCCGGCCCTTTATAGTGAACTGTTGTAACTGAACCTGTTTGAATACCTAGCTGTAATACACGCTGTCGAAATTTAGTAGCCGAAACCAGTCTGCTACTTTCCGCGGTTGTTCTCTCGCATACCTTTCAGCAGGAGGCAGAAAAACCTCGCGGTTGTCTCCAAAGTGTAACTGAAATGAACTTAAATGGCAGGTTAGAACTATGAGCCAAGCTGCACAGAAGCCAGAATAAACTTGTCTGCCTCCATAGCCTGATTGATGACAACCTGGGAAATCAAGTAAACCGTAATAAAATATTAGACTTTTACTTCTGCTTTCGTTCATTTCTTCCAGTACATCTTTCTAAAGGTATGTTCTATCGTCATGTGTATTTATGTGAATTATTCAGATTATTCACAGGCATTAATTTGCAAACATTCATATTACAGAAGAAAATCTGTTATATACACAGCAGTATTAAGAAAGCCCTTGTAGTAGTGCAAGGTAATTGCACATACTAACTGATGTCCTCCGACGAGCCGTTAATACTGTATATGTAAATGCGTTAATATAATGAGCACTAACTACTGAGTGGCAAATAGTAAGGAAGGAAGAGAGGAACGATTAGGATTTAACGGCGTGGTAACAACGAAGAAAATGGAAACGGTAGATGCAAAGAGAATTAGGAAACAGCTTAAGGGGCCGGAATGACTATTGTTCAGTGAGGACAAAGCACCTCCCTATGGTCATATTTTAAGAAGAAATTATTACTGACCAGATAAGAAATACTGGGATTTCACACAAGAAAAGGCTATGAGACTGGCATAGTTCTATACAAGTTAGAAATAATGTTCTAAGAGAGGTAGTTCTAAGACGGCTTACACAGACACATGCTGGATAAACTGTTTCCGTGATAGTTTGTTTTAAGTATTAATAAAAACACAACATAAATTGTTTCTAAAGTTTTAAATTTTAAATGCTAAGAACTTACAGCATTCTGCATTCAACGTGACAGATTTGAACGGGTGTAGATATTTTGTCATCCATTGCTTCCCAGGTGAAATGCATTTATGTAAATGACTGAAATTCCAGCTAATAATGGAGCAAAGACGTCGTAAATAAAAAAATAAAGCAGTTATTGACTGTTTATGTTATTAATAAAATATTCTCGGGTCTCAAGCCGTGTCAAATGGTTAACTAACTGCCCACTAGCTTTCGGCAGAGGTCTCCTCTGCCATTGTCAAGTCATTGAATGTCACACGGATGCCGCTGTCGTGCTTATATAGCCCCGCCGTCGCCAGTGACGTCACTGGTGTTCAGTTCTGCACCCTACATGGTAATGTTTTGGTGGGGTGATCGCCACACCCGCTTCAGCTCCCCAATCAAAGGCTTCCACGCCGTTCTCAGCTGCAATCCTCCGTCTTTATCCATTGTGCTGTCCGATATTTTGATTACGCAATCCCAGTAGCCGTTGCTCCGTTGAATAGTAGACGTATCGTCGAGTGCAAATCGGTGCCGCTTTCCAGTGTATTTTTTACTATAGCCTAGGCATAAACATCTTTCATCTTCTATGCAGCGCTGTTCAATAGTGCGGACATAACTCTGCCCACACCCACATGGTATTTTGTGTACATCAGGTGTTCTGAGGCCTGCATCTTCTTTCACAGGCTTAATTAGTTACCAATCTTTGCTAGGCGCCTGAAGACTGTCGATTTTATGTCTTTTATAATCTTCCCTGATATTGGGCCAAAAAACGTGTCTTCTTTGGAGGCCTTCTGCTATCGAGGCTTGGATGAAACTGCTTGCGTAATTTGTCTGTTGTAACAGTTTTCCTTGAAAACTTTACATGAGCGATTCAGTTCCCTCGGCAGATCTTCGGTGTCTGAGACGGTTTTAACTCGATGTGCCAAGGTCGTCAGAACAGACCGTTTTTGTGTTGGGTGTGGTAGTTGATGTTGTGTAGATAACGATCCTTGCGGGTGGGCTTTCAGTAAACGCTGACCTGGACGTCCAATGAGTTTACAGCGGACAAGAATGTCGAGGAACGGCACGGAACCGTCCTTTTCTTCCATGGTGTACTTCATGTTGTTGTGGACGTTCTTGATGTGTGGCACGAATTCTTCCAATTTCAAAGGTATCGTCGACGAAGCGATAAAAACAACTAGGCTTTGCAGGAGCCAAGGCGTTGTCCTCGAAACTCTCCAAAAAGAGGTTGGATACAGCTGGAGCTAACGGGATTCCCATTGTGGCACCGTCCGTCTGGCTGAAATATTTTCCACCATGCAGAAAATACGATGATATCGGGGTATGTTTAAATGTTGTTTTTCTATTTACATTTTAAGAGGATTTAAAGTATAGAAATTATTAAGAAAAGTGGCGTATCGTAGAACAACGTAAACTTTTGAAACATATGTTGTCTGTTCATAGGAATGAAAGAAGACATTAAGTCAGCGGATCGAGAAATAAACACTGAATGCCTGTCGAGAATTCAACAATAACTTAAACGTATTGTTAGCATGCAGTCCATAGTGCGTCAGTACTAAAAAATAAATTACAACAGGCTAAAAGGCTTCTCAGAGAACAAAGAAGCTGAAGCGTACGACACAGCAGTGAATGAACGCAGTTGATTGCTCCCATTACTGAGACAGCTCTCTACTGTTACGATAGCGGCGCCCGCTAACTCCGTGACGTAACTGTCTTGGGTTAGCCACATGTCGTCCTCGTTGCCTGTGTTCCCTTTTTCGTCTTCTTCATCCATCAAACACGTATCTTGCGGCACTACAACCTGACCTTCGCTAGGCCAGTCACACCGACCACGTGCATGACGCAAGTGACAAGTCGGCCCCAATAAATTATCGATAGACTTGCCCAAGGCTGAGCTATAGTCTCGACTGTAAACATTTGCGAAGGCTTTCCGTCAGGCCATCAACACGAAACCGTTATGAAAGTACGACACTAGCGTCTGATTCTTATGTAATGTGGACAATACAGGGCGCCTGTTCAGACGTCCAGGAAGAATACCTTCACCTAGTTCCTGCCAGTGCTGCCCGAGTAGATGTTGACCGTGAAATCAAGATGTCGGAGTGACATAAATAACCGAAATATTAAAGGAATTAGTATCAAACGTATGATACAACAGAATACAGACTGGAAATAACCAAAAGGGTTAGAAAACGTGAAGTGTTGTATTAGGCACTAATTAGTTGTCCCATTAATCGCGGCTTCGTTACAGGGTCTTCAAAATACAAACAAAATGCTGGTTTTCTCAACTGAATTTTCACTCTGCAGTGAAATAAAGTCTGTTGAGATATTTCCCACAAAATTACAAGAATTTGCTCATCGTTGCCAGTACACTATCAAATTAAGGAAGAATATGCCAAATTGTGGCTTCTCTGAAGTGGTGGTCGCAGGACTTTGTAAAACCAGTGAGAATAGTTCAGTTGAACGGGAACTAAGACATAACAAAGAAGGTAATTGCTTCTTAAGGTGGAGAAGTAAGAGAAAAATAGCGGCGACAACCTCATTCTGAAATGAGGAAATGCTGCTCTTTACTGACGAATAAAGAAAGTACAAGAACGTGAGGAATGAAACGTGAAGCCAATACTTCAGACCTTTAAAAAAAATTAAACCTGTGTACGATGCCAATCGACAACGAAAAATTACTTTTGATAAATGGAAATGAAGGTAGAGCGCTAGAGGCAGAAGGCTGCAGTCAATAAACTACAAAGTACAAAATTAAAAGTGTCTATCTAACATGTAAACAAATTCTGTGAGATACTTATTATCGTACGCGTATGTTAGAACCATGGAAATATCGCTTGCTTACTGGAACAAATATCAGTAGGAAATCCAGAGACGACTGGTGATCAAACGGATTTTTGAAAAATTGAATCCTGTCTAAGAAAACAGGCCCGCAGTTAGCATTATCTAAGCATAATTAGAATGATGTAAGTGTCGTACGACCTGTTCTCTAAGAAGACTATGTGGGATTCAAGTTAACAACGCTATGCAATTGGTGGAAGGGTGAAAGGGTTTCTGTTCGAGAATCAATTTTCGACAATTTTTAAGTTTCATACTATCTCATCAATGACTTAGTACTTTAACAAATACAACAACCATTCAATTTTTGTATATTTTTGTTTATCGGCTGCATCTTAGAAGCTTTAGCTGCCCTATAAAAAGTAACAATAGGTTTGCTACGTGACATGTTTACGATTTTTTTTTTTTTTACTACGATGATTTCAGCCAACAAAATGGCAAATTCCGCTCTGTTTTTGTGCATGAGGTGATGAAAATGAGTTTTTACCAATCTTATAATTGCGGAAAATAGAAGCGACAGTAAGCAGATTAAAAATTAAGGGCATCTAACGAGTAATAAATTGTAAATACCCAACTGACAAAGTGTGGTACATAAACAAATGGTTATGTTGCGTAGGGAAGCCTGGAGCATCCGAATTATAATCGATGTCAAACAACTGAAGATGCACGAAAGCATGAAACGCCTATTAGGGTAAACAGAACTACATAACTGATTGTCGTATTTCATAAAGCAACGTAACCAACAGCCATGAAGTTCAACAAGCAGTATATACATAAATAAATCATTAACGATTATTTCGTCTAAGTAACAGTTGTTTATTACAGAGAAATTAAAAATTAACGGTCTTCTTTAGAAGGTGCATAAATAACCGATATAAAACTGCTAAAACTTAGTGTAGTTTAGAATCAGATCCACGCTGTTCAAATTGTGAAACGACTACCATAATGCGACCTGCGCTGTTCCAACCAAGCGAGACCGTCAGACCTTTCTGCTACACAGCAATTATACAACTACGCACTTAGCACCAATATAATTCGCACCGGTAAAATGACATCTGCACGCATAAGCGAAGGCAAATCTCAGTAAACTGGTTTCTTTCGTGATTCTATGCGACTACAAGAAATGGAAAATGCAAAACGTAGTTCACTGATGAAATCGAATGATGACTTTCGCACATGGAGATGATACCACACTGATAAGAAATAAATACTTCACGAGCTCTACAGGAAAATAGGATAAAGTAACTGTGTATCGAGTCGATCATTCGGAATGCCGATTCTCGCCACACAAACAAGATTCGAAAAAGATACAACATATAGTACATTCAATGCTGCGTAGTGTAAAAAAACTCCGACTCGGGCATTATAAATTATTGCTAGTACTTAATGAGATGAGACGAAGTTAGTAAATGCTTCATAAGAAAAATCGGTGACATTTATCTAGCTGTTGGAACAACACATGAAAGCGGCAGGCGAGTAATGAGAGGGCGGCTTCTCGGCAATCGCAGCTGCTCTTCCACCTTCGCTATTACTGCTTCCGCCGCAGATCGCTGTGGGCAATTTTCAAAATATTTACCTCCAACAGTAATAACAGCAATTTGCTCACACCTGGACATTGGTGTGATTCACTGTTTGTTTTGCAATACAGATACATAAGCAGAGACGCGCACCAAAACAATTACATTGCAAAATAATTCAGAGACACTAAGAGTAAACGGCAAATACGTGAAGCGACATCTGTTAAACGTATAAACATCCCACAAAAAGAACGTGAAAGAACATATTGTTTCCGGAGAGCCAAACTTCATCCAGAACAATTCCGTGCACTATGTTGGAATAGCACTATGTTTATTACAACCTCCCTTCAAGGGGAACTATTGTGCCTAGCCACACTTGAGGATAAAGACTGGAACAATGGTCTACAACTGGATGTACTAGCGTCCATTACAGAAAGTACTATACTTTCCTACATTCCTTCCAGCAGATGTAAGTCTTCCGTTCGCCTTCTCTAACACTCATCATTTGGATTTGCAGCGCTTGGGTTTTTCGTGTTCGCAGTTAAAATTGTTGGATGCGAGGTCCGCCAGTTATGAAAAACACCATTTTTTCGAAGATCCCAAACATCTTTCAGAGCCTCTGTCCCATCATCAATGGGTTTCTGTATTATTTAATCTTTACATTCAGTTTTCATGGTTTTGCAAGACCACTTGCGTATTATTTCGTATTGGTAGCTTGTCATGGTTGTGTGTGGCAAGCCCTTTTTTCTCAGCATCTTGATGAGGTGTTGTGAAGCACATGAAAATTTAACACATATTTTCAGAAAATTGGTCGTAACAGTCACTTTACACTTCGCCAAAACACATTGTCAAAAAAGCCGACAACGATCAGCAAAGCCGTATGCTGATCCCACGCCCTTCCATACCGCTTCCAGCGATGCCATTGGCAGAGTACGACACGGTGGTAGGTCGTCTGCGTCTGAACATCAGGACCAGGTCGCGGAGCTTTGCTTTGCTTTCCAGAAAAATGCGGCAACTAAAATTTTCAGATAGTATGCTGAAGTGGTTTGAAGGCTACTTTGAGAAACAAACAGCAGAGAGTTATCTACAGGAACGAAAAGTCGGCCCGTGAACATGTTCTCTCAGAAGTGCCAAAGGGCTCAGCCCTTAGACCAGCGTTGTTCTCCTTGTATATCAATGACATGTCGTCAGTTCTGGCGTCGTGTACGTAGTATTCCCATGTCAACAGTCTCCAGCTGCACTTAAGTGTCAGATATGAAGATATCAATACTGTCATCGTCCAGATGAATGGCTATATGCTTTCAGTGGTCAGATAGGCATAAAACTTGAGACTTGAACTGAATGCAAAGATAGATGTCAACTGTTCTTGAATTTAGCGAAAGTTACCTCCAATTCTTCTACACGAAATCCCAGTACTGCATTAGAAATCGGTGAATAGTTGGTGTAGCCTTGAATAAGCAAGAAGACTTACACTTGTCTCTATGATCTACACAAGTTTCGGAATATATTTCCACAGGATTTCCACAGGATGTGCAGTCGCGCTTTTGGACAAGCCATCACCGTTGGGATGTTATCAAACAAGGCACAGCTACTGAAAACTATAGATGGTTAGGCGTAACCATAAACCGTCATGTTTTAGTTTTCCGTCATTAGTTGCTGCAAAATTCATGGAGGTGTGGTCTATCTATGCAACTAAATGAAAGGCAGTTTGCTTTTTGTTTTGCCATATGCATTTCGCTTCTTTCATTTGCGAAGCATCTTCAGTGGCCTTTAATACATGTTTCTTTTTATACATATAATGTGTTATGTGGTAGTTACAATACGTTACTATGCCACATTTTGTAGTGTTTTTCTCTCCTATTTTAGATCTGGAAAATCTGAAAAATAAAATAAAAACGTGACAAAATGTAACATAGTAACGTATGTTACTTTCGTACAAAAGTTGTTTCTAATCTGAGAAATATGAGAAAAAACATGACAAAATGTAACATACTAAAGTATTGCAGTTACTACATGTACATTTATTATGTGTATAAAAAGTAAAATGTATTACAGGCCACTGAAGATGCTTCACAAATAAAAGAACCGAAACGAGTATGGCAAAAAACAAACTGCCTTTCATTTAGTTGCATAGACAGAACACACATCGATAAAATAGCCGTAAATGTTTGTGTGAGTTACATCTAACACCGCCGGCCACTGTGGTCGAGCGGTTCTAGGCGCTTCAGTCCGGAATCACGTGGCTGCTACGGTGGCAGGTTCGAATCCTGCCTCGGGCATGGATGTGTGTGATGCCCTTAGGTTAGTTAGGTTTACGTTGTTCTATGTCTAGGGGACTGATGACCTCAGATGTTAAGTCCCATAGTGCTTGGAGCTATTTGAACATTTAACACCGTATGTCTATTAGAATATGTCAGTGGTACATACGCGCAGTTACGCTCATATGGTACTGAACAAGTTGAAATGCAGCACGTTATTTCACGTGCCTTTTTCATTCTATCTGAAATCGGTTAAGGAACAAGAGAAATTACATGGGCAATATTTGTTAAAGTACATCAAATCCCAAGGATTGAACGTACTGCGCTCTTTCTAGCCTCATTTCTTTTCGTTTTGAGATAGTGCTGGAATGGCCTGTTTTCTGTATGACTCTTGAATGTGGAAAGCGCAGTGTCTTGGATTTGAGACGGGCTGGACAGATTGCTACGAAAAAAAGAATGGCTATTTGCCATGAAAACAGACTGCAGCCACATGTGCCTGTGTTCGCAGCAGCTGGGTGGCCCAGGAGTTATTTTGTGTTTTACAAACTGGGTCTGTCTATCGGCAGACTTGTGGCCGAGTCGCCAAGAAAACAGTAAGAGAGTGCCGCTTTCCTATGTTTCGGAAAAAAACCTCTTTAACATAACCATCGTTCGCTTTCCCAGAGAAACATGGAGTGCTGAAATAGTAGGCCTAGCCTCTTAGATGGTTCTCTGATTTCAGAAGTCCTCTGATGCGAGGACAGTGCTCGGTGCGAAAACGTGCCATTGGTAAATTAGTCAGTGATGTCATGGAGCTGGAGCTGACATGAATGTGTTTCAGACGTGGGAACACGATTTGACATGACGCGTTACCTTGGCGGGATTGTGTCCGCTGGAAGGAATTCACGCTATTGATCCGCTTTCCATGTTCCCTATTAACGGACATGTCCGGCTTGGCGGAAAAATGTTGCTCGACGTAAAAAGACACTACGAATCAAAGCGACGGTGGTAGAGTTAGCGTTGGACGGAGTACATAGCGCACGGTCGGGGAGCTCAAGTCGCATTCTGGAGAAAGCATGTTAGCAGGCAGCCAGGGTTTGGAGTTGCAGTCACAGCGCCACGCCCACATCCTCTACAGCATGGCTGTCAGAGAATAATTACGATGTGAATAGTTTGCATAAGCTCTATCAGAAATGGTTGGTTCCTTGGCTGAAACTAAATAACGAACTATTGATAGAAGAAAGAAATTATAGGTAGTATCAAGTAAATGAGTCACTGACGTTGAAAACAAGCTGAAGTTGGAAATGGAATGTAATCCAATTAAGCACATCTCGTTAAATGACGAGGTTAGGGGTTAAGTCTACAAGACAGACAGAACACTAGGAGCTGAAAGTCCCATCTTATAAGGTAAAGGTAAATATTTAGAACAGCCAAATGATATGAATAATGTGAGCGTGTGATTGTAGCCACAAGTAATGGGTAAGTTGATGTCGATAATAATTCTGTTGTTTTGCAAATAAAAAATATATCTAGTGACAATGTAACCAATTTTTATGTTTATGATTTTTCTTTATCCTGATCGTGTTAATTATTTGCTTTGTGTTAATGATGAACTGCATAATGAAGCTATCAATGTGGTATTGGTAGTTGTTAAGATATAATGTTGGTGATTCTTTTGAGGTACAACAGTTGGGAAAAAAAGAATAAGATACTGTAGAACCAATAGGAATTAAAATCAGATATGAGTGCATTAATGAAAAAGATTATAAACTCATTAAGGTGGGTGATTCTGACGATATGTTGTACTTGCCAAATTTAAATAAAGTGATACAGAGGCTGAAGGAAGGAGATAATACCACAGTATGGGGAAGATGGATTCATAAATGTTAGAAATGTAACAATAGAATTTGGACCTACATCAACATACACATTACTTACAGCTACAGTCTCTCTCACATTTAATTATATTATTTGACTGTCCTAAGTACTCATCTCTACCTTCTTCTAATACAGGATCTTGTAGATTTTACCACAATCTAACGACTTTAACTAATGTGTGCTAGTAGATATACATGAATCTTTTCTAAGCCAATAAGTTTAAGTGTACCAAGAACTTATTGAGCAAAACAAGACAGAACATGAGACTTATATGAAGGAGACTTACATGAAATTATTTAATGATGATTTAAAAATGGAACTACTGGAAAATGAAACTAGTGAAGCTGCCATGTCGCCAGTTGCTTATAAAGACAATCTGTAAGAAGTTTGCTGTAATTTGTTAGTGGGAATAAGAAAAAATTGGCTGTAGGAGAGAACAAAAAGCATAAAAATAAAGTAGAAAAAATGAAGTTTAGCTTTAAGGAGCGAAATTATATTACATTTACAGAAAGTCATGTTATTTGGACATTTGTTACATTATTATGGCCCATATCGTCAATCATGGTGATTGTTAAATGATCTGAAAATATATAAAAGCTGAGTGAATATTGAAATATTTAAGTAAGGATGGAATATGTGCAAATAATGATTAACAGTGTTTTATGGTTTATCTCTGTTAGTCCATTTTTTAGTTTTAATAAGTGGCAATCTTTCACTTTATTTTGGAATGTTTACTTAATGAATTTTGGTGATAGCATTAATTATTTTCATAATTTTAAGGTGATGATCATCTGTGTATATTTTGTTATGAAAGGTATGTTGATAAATGGGAAACGGAAATAGAAAAGGAGGTTTCTGTGTGATGACTGATGAAATAATGGGATGATACTGGTATGTGAATCATGTAGATGTAAACTGACATACAGAAAAGATATATTAACTGTTATCTATTGGGTTGCAGTTTATCTGCTGGATATTTCCAGCAGAGGTATTAAATTCACTGTGTACTGAAATAACTTCTATAATTTACAATATAGCTATTTCTGAATGGTCAGGATGTGAACTAGACAAAATGCGTATATCTGTATTTCCATCATTCTGAAGATCCAATGCTAAGTGAAAGCACTAAACTGAACATTCAGTTTTGTAAATTCTTTTGTCTTCTGTACAGTTCAATAACTTTTTATAATTGATTGTTTTTAATATAGCTGCTAGTGTCTACTTTCAGTGTTAAAGAGCATGTGAAGGATTGAATAAATGTAATGAGTGAGTGAGTAGTAAATTGGATGCTACATAGGACTCATTTGTATGTACAGTAAGTTGGAGTTATCCTGAGCTAGAGCACTGAAAATCACCTATGGGGTTCAGTCTTGATGCTATGTAATAAAGCAGCTGACCACAGAATCTTATGAGATGAGTTTGAAACACATTAACTGATTGTGGTCTAAGTATCCAAGTAAGAAGTGGAACTGAAGTTATTCTACATGGACCTCAGTTTCTGCAATGAACGTTTTGTGGCTGGAAACCAGTTCCCCTGAACATGCTTTGTTACATTAACCAGAACTGTAGACTGTAAAATTATTTTGTAGACTAAACAGTAACATCAATAATAATTATTTACTTCCCTGTTACAGTTGCCTAACTGCAAAGCTGCAAGTAAAATTTTACACAAGTGATATCTTCATGTGGTGTAGTTTGTACCTGGCTCTTTGTTCACTTTGTCTAGGATTGTGTCAACCATGGAAGCATTGTACCCATTGGCAACTGCAATCTACATTTTATATAATGTATTCAGTTCATGTCCAACTTTAAGTGAACATATCCAGATAGGGGTTCAAGTATTTAATGGGTAGCGGCCACCATTTTAATTTTGCTCCTCATTTTATCGACATTAATTTTTGGGTGAGAAGGTACTTTAATAGTTTGAGTCATAGGCTTCATATATAATTAAATATTTTGTCAGAGACATGTTCTGCAGAGATATACAGAGTGTAACAGGTATAAGTTAAAATATTTTTAATGGTGACTATGGACAATGTACAGAACAACATCACATCAGTATGTTCTTCACTTGCATACCTATAATTATAGCTGTTAGGAGTAGTAGGCTTTTAATACATGTGGTACGAGCTAGCCGCCGGCCTTGTGGCCGAGCGGTTCTAGGCGCTTCAGTCCAGATCCGCGCTGCCTTCTAGGGCATGGATGTGTGTAATGTCCTTAGGTTAGTTAGGTTTAAGTAGTTCTAAGTCCAGGGGACTGATGACCTCAGATGTTAAGTCCCATAGTGCTTAGAGCCATTTGAACCATTTTTTGTAAGAGCTAGCCATTAATGTTTATTTTCCCCTGGGCAGCATATCAGATACTGAAGTGTGGATGTGAGGGCAGAAAACAGTTAGTTCATACTGTAAGCATAGTTCATTTAGTGGTGTAGTTAAGATTGTGCAGAAAACAAATGGTTCAAATGGCTCTGAGCACTATGGGACTTAACATCTGTGGTCATCAGTCCCCTAAAACGTAGAACTACTTAAACCTAACTAACCTAAGGACATTACACACATCCACGCCCGAGGCATGATTCGAACTTGCGACCATAGCAGTCGCGCGGTTCCGGATTGAGCGCCTAGAACCGCTAGACCACCGCGGCCTGCAGAAAACATCAAGTAGTAAATTATGTCTGATTTGATCCATTAAAAATGGTTCTGAAAGTCTGCAACTGTGAAAACAATAGGTTTGTTTATAAATAACTCATCTGCTACCAGTCGCAATTTTCTTTATTTTATTTTTCGCGCGACGCGTTTCGGGAAATGATTCCCATTTTCCCAAGTTTTTTATGTTTGTTATGTCATACCTATGTGATGTCCTCGATGTGTGAGATTCTGCTCCATTTTGTTGACTTTACTGTAATATATAAGAAAACAAGCGATTTTTAGTAGGTTGTCAATCTTTTTGTAAAGTTAGTGGCGAAATTTAGAAGAATTTGTACTTACAGTTTCCTTATGGTTCATTTGTCCAGACTCTCTCACACAAAAAACATCACATGAAACTTGTTGTGCACTTTTAATCATCGAAAACATTTTTCATAAACAAAATACTGACACAGATCTTCTTACCAATAGTCAACAAAGATGACATTATAGGTCTTCCTCAGAGTATGATATGTTTTTGTACAGATGTTATTTACCTTAACAATTTAGATCATAATTTACTTATGTCTGTTTTACAACTGTGCTTATTTCTATGTGTTACTATTTTTATTTAGGTATACTATCGAAAAATCTGAAGAAATTCACTGATTCAATTTCAAGTTTTTCATTTATATTTTATCTTCATATTTTCTGTAATGTGAATATATCTCCAGTTCTTCTAGCAAATACATTTTATGTCCTTTATTTAGTCGGTGGAGTACTTCGACATTTTGCTCTGTTTTTCCAAATGGATGTCCTGTACTATGTACATGTATTGCTATGGACGATGTAGTGTGTCTGTAGTATGTATAGGCTTTTATGCGCTCTGTGTAGCTGGTGTTGAAATTTCAGCCTGTTTGTCCTAGGTAGAACATGGAACATTCCTGGCATATGACCTTGTATATTCCAGAATCTGAGTATGGATCATGCTTACACTTTATATTGTGTATTAGTTTTTGGTGTGGTTTATTAGATGTAGAAAACCGAATTTTTACATTGTAATTTTTTAAAATAGTTGGAATCTTCTGTGATACATTGCAATGTGTGGGATACTAGATATATATTTGTTTTTCTCTTTTTCTTCTGTGGTGTAGTTTGTACCTGGCTCTTTGTTCACTTTGTCTAGGATTGTGTCAACCATGGAAGCATTGTACCCATTGGCAACTGCAATCTTTTTCACTGTGTTTATTTCATGTTGCATGTTTTCTTGGTTCAATAGCATTTTAGTTGCCCTGTGTAGCAGTTACCTGTATGCTGCCTGTTAGTGGATATTTGGGTGACATGAGGTTGCTGGGACTGTGGTGTCAGTCATTGTGTTTTTGCTATGAATTTTGAATGTGCATGTGTTGTTGTGTCTTGTAATATTTAGGCCCTGAAAGTTGATGCTTTTATTTTGTTCATGTTCCACTGTAAATTTAATTTTCTTATGTAGATTATTGAAGTAATCTAGAATGTCTGTGACGTCTTTGGTATCCCCTTTGACTAACAGTAGTGTGTCATCTACATATCTCCTATGAAATTCAATTTTCTTTAGGCCAGTTTCTTGGCTGTTAAATAAGTTTTGTTCTAAGTGATTTACGTATATGTCAGCTATGGTACCAGATATGGATGATCCTACTGCTAGGTCATCTGGTTGTTTATGTATGTTCCCATTAAAAGTGAAGCAGTTGTAACTTAGGATTAGCTGAAGGAGTTCCATACATTCAACAGTTTCTGTGTATGAAAGTTTCTTGTGTTTCATATGGTTCTTTTGTATTACTGATACAGCTTCTTGTATGGGTATGTTTGAGTAAAGGTTGGTGATGTCAATTGATATATACTTGGGGGAGCTTTCTGGATTTTAGTTCCTTACCTAGTATCACGCTGTTTTTTTAGGAATATGTTGCTTCATATATATAATTTTTCATCACTATGTTATTCAGTTTTTGTGATACTTTTATGCTGAGCTATTTATAGAGTTGACCACAGGACGTACTGGATTTCCATCCTTGTGTATTTTTGCCTGGGGGGGGGGGGGGGGAGAGGGAGGAGGGGGAGGATTATAGTTAAACGAGGAGCTGTCTCAGTCCCAAAATTGGTATAGACTCCGAGAGGGGATTCATCGAGTCCTGGAGCTTTCTTCAGTTTTAACGATTTCAGCTGTTTCTCAGTATCACTGCCATTAATACTCCATTTTCGATATTACTTACGTTTACTTTTAAGGGCTTCTTCACTCTGTTGCCCCGTATTCCCATTCAGCAGCATTCATGATCATTGCAGTCTTCCTCTTTCGACTCTCTCTTCCTCATCATTCCAATTACTCCCAATCCCCATGTTACTCTCGGCCATCCGCGCTTCCTCCTTCCTGATTGTTCGAGAGTCGTCGTTGTTCTTGCTCCATTCGCTGTACAAAGCCATACCACTGAAGAACTCCTTTCTCAATTCTTTGCACGAATAGTTGTTCCATATACATTCTCTCCCTAATTACTTCATTTCTTGTCTTCTCTGTTCTGGATATCCTGGCTGAGCTTCTTACTCTACCATTTTTGCTGGCTGTACGCTACTTCTTTCGCATAGCCAAGTGGTCCATCCTTCTGCGCTGTCTGTTAGTATACTTTCAATTATTGCCTATAGAATCCTCTTCTTTGTTTCCCTTCATATTGCCCTACTGCAGAGAGCTCTGTTTAACATCTTAAATGCTCCTCTTGGCTGCTGTATCCTGCCCTCATCTCTGCTTCATAGTTTTCCGAATTATGGATGATCCATCCTAAGTATTTAAACTACTTTGCTATTTTAATAGTTTCTTGCCTCCCACTACTAGTCATTGTGCTTTTCTCATACTTATTCTAAGCCCTCCTTGTTCAGATATTTCCATTAACGTCTCTATTATAAACTTGACATCAACCTTACATTTTGCTACTAGAACTTGATCAATGGCAGATAATAACGAGTGATTAGGCCCATCCTGGAAATGAATTGCCAATCCTCTGCATGATTGATTTCTCAATTTTCTCCCTACTTCACCTACTGTGAAGAGTTGCTGGTATATTCTATGAATAAGGGCCATTTGCTGTGCTTTCACACCTCTGTACTCCATCGCTTCCCATAGTGCGTTGTTCGGTGCAGAATAGTACCATTTCTCTCAATCCAGAGATATTAGTTGTACTTTCATACTCTTAGAATACGTCTCCTCATTTATTTGTTTAAGGCTAAAAATACGACGCATACAGGATTGTCCAGCCGTAAAAACCTGCCTTGTCCTCTCGCAGCTTTCCACGAATCTTGCTCTCCATTCTGTTTTTCTGTATAGTGCTAAAAAGTCTACTCGTAGGTGTCATAACGTTAATTTCCCTCTAATTACTTGGGTGCATCTTGTTTCTTTTTTTATACATATATCGGCATCATATAGGTACGGTTCACTCTCATCACTCTCTTGGTATTTCCTCTCCTTCCAACCCCCCCCCCCCCCTCGCCGCACAGTCTACTGATCAACTTTCAGATAATTCTCAACCATTTGTGGAGGGTCCGTATATCCACAATTCTATCATCCCAAGTCTCTTATACGTCTTCCTCTGCTATGGCTTCTGTGTTACCTAAATGCTACTTTTATTATAAAACCATTTTTCTACAAGAAATTATTCAAATTGCTTCCTCGACTTTTATATTGTATTGTTGGTGAGGTCCGCCTCCGTAGCTGAGTAGTCAGGGCGGTGGGATGCCCTCGGAGGGGCTCAGGTTCGATACCCTAACTGGTCGGAGATTTTATCCGTTCAGGGAGTGGGTGTTTGTTGCCTTCATCATCGTTTCATCTTCATGGACACACAAGTCACTGAAGTGGCATCAACTAAGAAGAATTGCATTAGGTGGCCGACTCCCCACAGTTGGGCACCTGACGTACCCACAAGCATTACCATTTCCATTCTTGGTGCGGGACTGTTAGCCATTTTCATCTTCCGTATCGTCTTCAACACCTCCGCTGATTTGTTATCTCCAAGTGAGTGCTCTGTTTCCACACATACACGCTCCCATGCCTCTTCCTTCCACTTCCCTGTTGATATCATAGCCCTCCTTTTGTATACCTTGTATCTATTGCAATCCACTTCACTCCCAGTGCTTAATCATACGTGATAAAGGTCTTTTCTCGACCACCTCCAGCAACTATGTAGTAGTCAGCTGCTGTGGCCGAGGGAATCTAGGCGCTTCGGTCTGGAACTGCGCTGCTGCTACGGTCGCAGGTTCGAATCCTACCTCGAACATGGATATGTGTGATGTCCTTAGGTTAGTTAGGTTTAAGTAGTTCTAAATCTAGGGAACTGATGACCTCAGATGTTAAGTCCCATAGTGCTAAGAGCCATTTGAACCAACTCTGTAGTCATCCATTCGCTTCTGGCCTGGAGCTTTTCTGCAACAGTTTTCAATAGTACGAGGATGACACTGAGGTGCCAAAAGTCGTGGGATAGCGATATGCACAATTTTTTTAAAAAAATTCTTTGATTCACTAGTCTTCTGAATTGTCTGATGAGGCCCACTACGAATTTCTCTCCTGTACCAGTTTGTTCGTCTCAGAGTAGCACTTGCAACCCACGTCCTCAATTATTTGCTGATTGTATTCTAATCTCTGTCGTCCTCTACACTTTCTGTCGTCTGCAGCTACCTCTAGTAACATGGAACTTCTTTCCTGATGTCTTAACAGATGTCCTATCATACTGTACCTTCTTCTTGCCAGTGTTTTCCATATATTCCTATCCTCTCCGATTCTGCACGGAATCTCCTCAATCCTTACCTTATCAGTCTACCTAATTTTCAAAGTTCTTCTGTAGCACTACGTCTCAAATACTTCTGTTCTCTTCTTTTCCTATTTTCCCACTGTCCATGTTTCACTACCATACACTGCTGTCCTCTAAACGTACATTTTCAGAAATTTCTTCCTCAAATTACGGCCTATATTTGATACTAGCAGACTTCTCCTGCCAGTGCTAGTCAGCTTTTAATGTCCTCCCTGCGCCGTCCACCGTCCATCATTGGTTAGTTTCCTGACTAGGTAGCAGAACACCTTAACTTCATCTACTTCGTGACCATTAATCCTGATGTTAGGTTTCTCACTGTTCTCGTTGCTGCCACTTCTCATTGCTTTCGTCTTTTTTCGATTTACTCTCAATCAACATTGTGAACTCATTAGACTGTTCAATCTGTTCAGCAGATCCTGTAATTCTTCTTCACTTTCAGTGAGGACAGCAATGCCATCAGTGAATCTTCTCATTGGTATCCTTTCACCTTGAATTTTAATTCCACTCTTGAACATTTCTTTTTTTTTCCGTCATAGCTTTTTTGGTGCAGAAACAGAACACAAGATGCGAAAGACTACATCCCCGTTTTGCACACTTTTTATTCCGAGCACTTCGTTCTTTGTCTTCCACTCTCATTGTTCCCTCTTGGTTCTTGCACATACTGTACATTATCCATCTTTCCCTATCTTTACCCTTATTTTTCTCAGAATTCTTGCATCATTTGATATTGTCGAATGCTTTTTCAGGTCGACAAATCCTGTGAACGATCTTGATTTTTCATTAGTCTTGCTTCTATTAACAGCCGCAATGTCAGAATTCCCTCTCTGGTACCTTCACCTGTCCTAAAGCCAAACGGATTCTCATCTAGCACATTATCAACTTCCTTTTCCTTTCTCCTGATGACTACAGGGTGCTGTGCTTAAATCCGGACAAATTTCTATCTGAATTTCCCGCCATATCGTAGGTCCACCGGAGGTCGCGACTGGTGTACTTGAAAGCCATAGGGATCCAGTAAACAGTCAGAAATTCAAAACGGCCGAGATGTTACGGACAAGTGCGGAGTGCAACCGATTAGCCGCGATTATCAAAAGTCTTCGCTCTCAGCGTTCGCCCACTGAAATAGTTTGATTCGTTGGGTAACCGAGGTCAACTGCTTACTATATTGTGGCCAAGCATAATGCTTCGGAGAAGTCTGGGAACTGTTCCGCTAACCCAGCGAGGAAACTTCATTCGAGGAAACGCATATCACTAACTGCGGCAGTCATCGAAAAGGCTCAGGCACTGATTTCGGAGGACCCGAGGCAGTCGCCGAGGAAACTGGAGTCAGTATTGAATCTCAGCGAGCGAATAGTGCCTCAGATGACAGAAGAAGACCTCCTTTAGTCCAAAACTGGCCAAAGGAGTCCTGGCCCCCTAATAGCCCGGATCTGAAATTTTGAAATGTGTGTGAAATCTTATAGGACTTAACTGCTAAGGTCATCAGTTCCTATGCTTACACACTACTTAATCTAAATTATCCTAAGGACAAACACACACACCCATGCCCGAGGGAGGACTCGAACGTCCGCCGGGACCAGCCGCACAGTCCATGACTGCAGCGGCTCAGACAGCTCGGCTAAACCGGCGCGGCCCCGGGTCTGAACCTCTTCTGCTACTATATTTGGAGCGTTGTCGAAAGAGTTACCAATAAGACGAGGAACCCTAGTGTTTCATCTCTACGCATCGCTATCGAAACAGCATTCGCGAATATGGACAGCGCTCTTTTAAAGAGTGTGTGCGATCGCCTGAGGACAAGATTGGAGCCTGTCATTGCGGCTGAATGGGTTTACATCGAGTAGTGTTACTTTTGAAAGATACAATTACCTACACGTAAAAGGATTTTCGTTATCATTTATATTTTGTTTTCATAAATTTGCTTTCAAAACAAAGTTCCATTTGTTCGGATTTAAGCGCCGCACCCTGTATTCTTGTCAGCATCTTGGATGCATGTGCTGTTAAGTTCTTGCTGTGTTTGGAATTGTGTGGATGATATTTCTCCGAAAGCCAGATGGAATACCGCCAGATTCATAGATTCTACACACAAAACTGAATAATCGTTTTGTTGCTCACTTTCCCCAATGATTTTATACATTCTGATGGAATGTTATCTATCTCTTCTCCCTTATTTGATCGTAAGTCATCCAAAACTCTTTTAAATTCTGATTCTTATACTGGATCCCCTAGCTCTTCTATAACGACTCCTGTTTCATATTCTCTCACGTCAGATAAGTCTATCCCACACAGAGGTCCTCAGCGCACTCTCTCCATCTATCCGCTTTCTCCTAACGTTTCCATCCTTGTTTTAATTTCATCAAAATTTTGATTTTCCTATATGCTGAGTCACTCTTTCCTACAATCATTTCTTTTTGGATTTCTTCACATTTTTCATGCAGTCATTTCGTCTTAGCTTCCCAGCACTTCCTATTTATTTCATTCCTAAGCGACTTGTGTTTCTGTATTCCTGAATGTTTTTGAACGTTCTTGTGCTTCCTTCTTTCATGGATCGACTGCAATATACCTTCTGTTACCCCTGTTTTATTTACCGTTACCTTCTTTAAGTGTGTTTTTCTTTCCAACTTCTGTTAGTGCCATTTTTAGAGATGTCCGTTCCTCCTCAACTAAACAGCCTACTGAGCTATTCCTTATTGCAGTATCTACAACCTTCGAGAATTTCAAGTGTGTCTCTTCATTCCTTAGTACTTCCGTGCATATTGCTTCGTCCTCACCAGTCTTATAAACTTTAGCCTGCTCTTCACCACTGCTAAATAGTGATCTGAATCTATATCTGCTACTCGGTGTGCCTTACAATCCAGAATCTGCTTTCGGAATCTCTGCCTGACCTAACTGAAATCTTCTCCTATCTCACGGTCTTTTCCAAGTATATTTTCTCCTCTTGTGATTCATAAGCAGAGTATACGCTATTACTAACTGAAATATATTGCAGAACTCAATTAGTCCTTCTCCTTTCTCATTCCTACTACATAACCCATATTCACCCATAACGCTTTCGTCCAGTCCTTCTCCTACAACAGCATTCCAGTCCCCCATGACTACTAGATTTTCATCTCCCTTTACCTACTGAACTACACGTTCAACATCCTCATGTGCTTTCTCTATCTCTTCATCTTCAGCTTGCAACGTTGGCTTGTATATGTGAACTATCGTTGTCGGCGTTGGTTTGCTGTCGATTCTGATCAGAACATCCCTATCACTGAACTGTTCATAGTAACTCACTTTGTGCCCTACCGTCCTATTCATAATGAATCCTACTCCCGTTATATCAGTTTGCTGCTGCCGCTGATATTACCCTATACTTATCTGACCAGAAGCTCTTGTCTTCTTTCCATTTCACAATATCTAGATTGAGCCTCTGCACTTCCATTTTCAGATTTTCTAGCTTCCCTACCACGTTCAGACTTATGATATTCCGCGCCTCGACTCGTAGAACGTTATCTTTTCGTTGGTTATTCAATCTCTTTCTCAAGGTCACCTCCCACTTGGCAGTCCCTCCCCGGAGATCCGAATGGGGGACTATTCCGGAATCTTTTGACAATGCAGATATCATCATGAAACGTCTCCATTTACAGGCCATATGCCCTACGAATACACTTTATGTTTCTTTAATGCAGAGGTTACCACTCCCTTCTGCATCCTCATACCGTTGATCATCGCTGATTCTTTCGCCTTTAGAGGCAGTTTCACTCCCCAAGGACAAGAGAGTGTCCTCAACCTCTATCCACTCCTTGTCCTCTATGAGAAGGCCATTGACAGAATGACGGTGCTCTTAGGTTAACAGACGAGAAAGAGGGCTTGTTGCAAGGTGCAGGGAGTCTTCTGTCGCCGTTGCTCATTATTTTTATTCAAAATATAGGCGGTGGCGGAGTTCTAACCGGGACCGAGAACGTTTTGATTACTAATCAAAGACACTGTCCCAAGGTCCTGGGTGCACTCAAGGATTGCTTACACAAGGCATAAAAAGGCTGTACACTGGCGGAGCTGTCATTTTTAGTCACGTGATTCATGTGAAAAGGTGTCCAAAGTGAGTATTGCCGCACGACGGGAGCTAACACGCATTGAATGCGGAATAGTAGTTGGAGCTAAACATGTGGAACATCCCATGTCATTTCCGAGATCCATAGTGTCAAGAGTGTGTTGTGGATACGAATTTCAGGCATTATCACTACAGATAACGCACGGGTCGATGGTCTTCACTTAACGACCGAGAGAAGCGGCGTTCGCGTTGTCAGTGCTAACAGACAAGCAACACTGCGTGAAATAGCCACAGAAATCAATGCTGGACGTACGACGAACCTATCCGTTAGGACAGTGCGGTTAAATTTGGCGTTAATGGGCTATGGCATTGGACGACCGACGCGAGTGCCTTTGCTAACAGCACATCGCCTGCAGCGCCTCTCCTGGTCTCGTGACCTTATCGGTTCGAGCCTGGACGACTGGGAAGCTTGGCCTGGTCAGATAATGGTGTGGGCTGTGTTTACATGGTATGGACTGGTTCCTCTGGTCCAACTGAAGCGATCATTAACTGGATATGGTTACGATCGGCTACATGGAGACCATTTGCAGCCTTTCATGGACTTCATCTTCCCAAAAACCTATCTCTTGTGGTCGGGCCACATTTCTTCGCGATTGGTTTGAAGAACATTCTGACCAGTTCGAGTGAGTAATTTGGCCACCCAGATCGCCCAAAACGAATCCCGTCGAACATCTATGCAACACAATCGAGAGGTCAGTTCGTGCACAAAACCCCGTTATGGGAACATTTTAGCAATTATGGACTGCTGTAGAGGCAGCATGACTCAGTATTTCTGCAGCAGACTTCCAACGACTTGTTGAGTCCATGCCACGTCGAGTTGCCTCACTACCCCAAGCAAAAGGATCTCCGACACGATATTAAGTGGTATCCCATGACTTTTGTCACCTCGATATGGTCCCATGCTGAAAAGGAATTCCTTTATCTCCTTTTGAGAGATTCCACTATTCCAATATATACTGCATGTATAGGGTTAGCGACATACCGCAGCACTATCTGTTTCGTTGACTGGAATGGTTCATTCAACTTTCTCTCTACTTTAACTTCTGTGTACAATGGCTAGTATATTCTCTGAAGGGACATTTGCTCTGCTTCTGTACGTATGTACTCCATCACTCAAATAGTGTGTTGATCGGTACAGTACATACCCTTTCCCTAAATGCACACATATTAGCTGTAGCACCTAACCCTTGGAATGTCTCTTCGTACTTCTTTGGGTGCAGCTAAAAATACAATTCATACAAATTCATGAAACTTTGAAACCTGCCTGGTCCTCTCGCATCTTTCCCCAATTCTCATTCTCTAATCTGGTTTTCAGTATAGCGCTAAATAGCCTACTGATAGATGCCGTAACGTTATTCCCCCCATAAATGCTTTGGTGCTTCTTTTTGGTGTAGATAGCAGATGTGTACGATACAGAACTCTCTCTTGGTAATTTCTTATCTCCTTCTCTCCCCTTCCTCTCCTCTCCACAACCTCCTTAACAATTTACGTATAAGTCTCACCATTTAAGGAGGTCTCTATTTCCACAGATCTATCACAACTCCACACAGTCCACTTGCCATTCCATTTCTTGCCTTTTTCAGCATCTCTTTCTACTTCTCCCACTAGCACATCTTCAGTATTACCTAACATGTTGCTTTTGCTGTAGAATTCTACCACCTTGTCTCTTCATTTTTCAACAAGTAGTTGTTCAGAGTGCTTTTTCCAATGTCGAATATGCGGTATTACGCATTGATACCACCCCACGGGCTTCGTAGCAACAGAATTGCAAGTTTCTGCGAGAAGCCGATAGCAGGTCTGGTGGACCCAATGGAGCACACGCGGTGAGCCACACCTCCGGCAGCTCCGTATTTCAAGCGTCTTCTGCTCTGGAACACACTTGCCGAATAATTGGCGCAACGCAGTGAAGCCGTATTGTACACTGCATGCAGACAAGCTCCACACAGCCCCCACACAGTGAGATGATCTATGGCCGATCTCCCACTACTATATAACGATCTTGATTGTTCCAGGAACGCAGCGGCTGCAGCAAACTGGGATACATCGCCATTGCTTACCACGGTAATGATGCATGATACCCATACTAAGAAACCCAACCTTGCATGAACTATCGCAGCTAGTAAGCCACTACTGCTCTTACTACCCAATCCACTGTCACAGACCGAGCGAGGTGGCGCAGTGGTTAGACACTGGACTCGCATTCGGGAGGACGACGGTTCAATCCCGCGTCCGGCCATCCTGAATTAGGTTTTCCGTGATTTTCCTAAATCACTCCAGGCAAATGCCGGGATGGTTCCTCTGAAAGGGCACGGCCGACTTCCTTCCCCATCCTTCCCTAATCCGATGAGACCGATGACCACGCTGTCTGGACTCCTTCTCCAAACAACCAACCAACCAACCACTGTCTCAGAGGTTTTTCTTTTCCCACGGCACGAGCCTTGGCACTTTTTTCCCTCTGCTCTTCAAATTGCTACCCTCACTCGCGTTTCGTCCACTATCTATCACCTGATGGACCGTGTTAATGCGTAGTCTTACCCAGATGCACGGATAACATCACAGTCCAGCATCCTGTGATCCACTTACTAGATAACTAACATGTTGACGGAGGTGACAGTAGAACTTTTGGTTTGTTCACCACGTTGGTGCGGGCGTGGAGGGGCCCCATCTCTTACTATGCGTCTTCTGCCACTGTGGTACAGACAGCCAGCAGCAGCCACTCAGCCCACTCACGCTTGGAGCAACATCGTTACAGGACACGATGCACACGCTGCCTAGTTGCTGCTCCGACTCCATCATTGCTACTGCCATGATAGCTGCAGTCTATTCCTTGCTGCATCATTTGCAATGAGTCTTCGTGCGTTTGGAGAAATGCAAGTTAAGTAAATCTTCTGTTTACTGTGTTTAGTCAACTTACTGATCTTCTCTGCTCGTGTCTTACTTTCCTACGACAACAGCTGCCTCACCAGTGTGTAGCTCACCTTGCTTATGGTTACGTACAAAGTCGTACAGAACACAATAGATGTATTGTAGATGTGGAGGTTTGTAGCCATTTTCATCTTCCTTACCGTCCTCCACGCCTCTGCCGATCTCCTGTATCCAAGTGGACATTCTGTTTCCCCAAATACTTTATCCATTGTCTCTTCCTTACACTTTCTTGTTAATCTCTTAGCCTTTTTTGTACACCTTGCATTTATTCCAATCTTCTTCACTCCCACCGCTTAACCATATGCGATAAAGTTCCTTCTTTTCCTTAATCACTTCGAACAACTCCGTAGTCATCCATTCGCTTCTGCGCTGGAATGGTGTCCTCCAACAGTTTCCAGTGGTATGAACATTAAACTGGGGGTAGACGACATCCTGTTTCCCCAAATACCTTATCCATTGCCTCTTCCTTACACTTTCTTGTTAATCTCTTAGCTTTCTTTTTGTACACCTTGCATTTATTCCAATCTTCTTCACTCCCACCGCTTAACCATATG
Source organism: Schistocerca serialis cubense (assembly GCF_023864345.2). NCBI lineage: Eukaryota > Metazoa > Arthropoda > Insecta > Orthoptera > Acrididae > Schistocerca > Schistocerca serialis. Next base: position 495,520,721 of record NC_064641.1, on the reverse strand, counting down.
CGATAAAGTTCCTTCTTTTCCATAATCACTTCAAATGGTTCAAATGGCTCTGAGCACTATGGGACTTAAATACTGTGGTCATCAGTCCCCTAGAACGTAGAACTACTTAAACCTAACTAACCTAAGGACATTACACACATCCATGCCCGAGGCAGGATTCGAACCTGCGACCGTAGCAGTCGCGCGGTTCCGGACTGCGCGCCTAGAACCGCTAGACCACCGCGGCCGGCTCTATAATCACTTCGAACAACTTAGTAGTCACCCATTCGCTTCTGGGCTGGAATGGTGTCCTGCAACAGTTTCCAGTGTTATGAGCATTAAACTGGGAGTAGGCGACAGCATCGTCAGACAACAACCCCGGCAGTGCTCCTGATCCTACGCGAGCTGTGAGTAATCACGTGACTTCGGCCACTCCCTGCACCTGTGGCGGGCCGTGGCGAGCGCGTTGAGGCGACCTGGGCGAAGAGCGGCCGCGTTGCGACTGCGCTAACGGGAACGGCTGTGGCTGCGGCCGCGACGGCGGCGACATCCGGCGGCCGCCGGCTGCGGGCCGGCCTTGGCTGCCGCGCGGCTGGAATGCGAGGCCGGGTGCTCGGTGCCCGGCTGGCGCAGCGCAGAGCCGCGCCGCGCCGCGCCACGCCGCACCGGCTACGGCGCTGGTGGCCGGGTTCACGGCCGGCCGCCGCCGCCACTGGGTCACAAGGCCGGCGGTCCGCACAGGCCTCCACTGTGCGGCGCGGACGCCCACCTTTCTCTTCCTCGCCGCTCCAGCTGCCAGTCTGCCGCGACCTGCGCACTTGCCGCCACGACTTACGAGTGGCGGTCACGAAATTTTAACTATGGCACTCTCCCAGTTATCCGACACTGTACCATCACCATCGTCATCAGTGTTCTGCCCGATGGCAAGTTTTGACGTAGTAACCTTCCATGCCCTACTGTCTTCAGCTGTCTGCTTCATACATACATACATACATACATACATACTAATCTTTCAAATGGCTCTGAGAACTATGGGACTTAACATCTATGGTCATCAGCCCCCTATAACTTAGAACTACTTAAACCTAACTAACCTAGGGACATCACACAACATACATACACTGATGAGACAAAACATTATGACCAACGGCTTAATAGCTTGATTGATCGTGTTCGGAACGAAATACATCAATGAGTCTGTGTTACAGGCATCTGACAAATTGTTGGTAGGTTTGTGGAGATATGTGGCATTAGATGTCTACGCACAGGACATGTACACTACTGGCCATTAAAATTGCTCGACCACGAACATGACGTGCTCCAGGCGCGAAATTTAACCGACTGGAAGGCGATGCTGTGATATGCAAATAATTAGCTTTTCAGAGCATTCACACAAGGCTGGCGTCGGTGGCGACACCTACAACGTTCTGACATGAGGAAAGTTTCCGACCTATTTTTCATACACAAACGGCAGTTCACCGGCGTTGCCTGGTGAAACGTTGTTGTGATGCCTCGTGTAAGGAGGAAAAATGCGTACCATCACGTTTCAGACTTTGATAGAGGTCGGATTGTAGCCTATCGCGATTGCGCTTTATCGTATCGCGAAATTGCTGCTCGCGTTGGTCGAGATCCAATGACTGTTAGCAGAATATGGAATCGGTGGGTTCAGGAGGGTAATACGGAACGCCGTGCTGGATCCCAACGGCCTCGTATCACTAACAGTCGAGATGGCAGGCATTTTATCCGCATGGCTGTAATGGATCGTGCAGCCACGTCTCGATCCCTGAGTCAACAGATGGGGACGTTTGCAAGACAACAACCATCTGCACGACGACGTTTGCAGCAGCATGGACTATCAGCTCGGAGATCATGGCTGCGGTTACCCTTGACACTGCATCACAGACACGAGCGCCTGCAATGGTATACTCGACGATGAACCTAGGTGCACGAAAGGCAAAACGTCATTTTTTCGGATGAATCCAGGTTCTTTTTACAGCATCGTGATGGTCGCATACGTGTTTGGCGACATCGCGGTGAACACACATTGGAAGCGTGTATTCGTCATCGCCATACTGGCGTATCACCCGACGTGATGGTATGGGGTGCCATTGGTTACACGTCTCGGTCACCTCTTGTTCGCATTGACGGCACTTTGAACAGTGGGCGTTACATTTCAGATGTGTTACGACCCGTGGGTCTACCCTTCATTCGATCCTTGCGAAACCCTGCATTTCAGCTGGATAATACACGACCACATGTTGCAGGTCATGTACGGGCCTTTCTGGATACAGAAAATGTTCGGCTGCTGCCCTGGCCAGCACATTCTGCATATCTCTCACCAATTGAAAACGGTTGGTCAATGGTGGCCGAGCAACTGGCTCGTCACAATACGCCAGTCACTACCCTTGATGAACTGTGGTATCATGTTGAAGCTGCATGGGCAGCTGTAGCTGTACACACCATCCAAACTCTGTTTGACTCAATGCCCAGGCCTATCAAGGCCGTTATTACGGCCAGAGGTAATTGTTCTGGGTACTGGTTTCTCAGGATCTATGGACCCAAATAGCGTGAAAATGTAATCACATGTTAATTCTAGTATAATATATTTGTCCAATGAATACCCGTTTATCATCTGCATTTCGTCTTGGTGTAGCAATTTTAATGGCCAGTAGTGTAAATTGCTTCCTCAGATGTTCCTTCCATGACGTGTCCTCTTGCACGATAACTTCTTCCTCTATGAACGCTCTCTCTGCAACAAAAAACATTCTCACAACACTCAGCTTACACGAGAACAATACAGTAACAAAACCAATTGCTGCAGAGCACACAGAACAGCACTAAATCTCCACGGAGCACGTGCAGGCGGTACTTGAATGTGCTGCCAACTTGACGCGCCCCCGCAAGACGAGACACACGAGGCTCACCGCTGCGGAGAGACTTGGCCGACGCACGTTATATCGGTCGTCAAGGACCCTTAAGATCATGCGCCAAACTTACTGTGTTGCTCCATAGATGCCGATCTTGTGCATTTTGGATCCATTTCTCACGGAGACCCAACTGCTGACACTTCATCTTCCCATCGCTTTCTTTGTCTTCCTATTGGATAAAGCGCAGCTTTAGCCCGGAAAGTTTCTGGTTCCTAATAATGCGTTCTGCAATTTTTACCCCACTACGCTTCCTTCCATTACCAAGTTCACAATTCCTTGACACCTCTGCACATGTCCCAGCCAACACATTCTTTCAGCCAAGTTGTACCATAAATTTCTTTTCTCGACATTTCCATTCAGAACCCCTTCATTAGTATAATAATTTATTATGCCAACGATCGTTTAGATATACGGGGTATAGCAAGTGTAAATACAGATATTTTTATGTATGGTACCCTAACGTGTACACAGATCAGCTTGTTGTTGTTTCTCCCCTGCCTGAAACGGTCTTCCACAAACACATTACAAACTTTACGACTTGATGTTTTCTGCGTGGTCGTAACTGGACCACTAAGTGGACCATGCCTGTCGGTATACTCAAACCATTTTGTGTCCACGCGCTCCATGCTGCAACACCTGAACTGCACCCCAGAGAAAAATAAGCATTAATAGCTTGGTCTTACCACATCTATTTGGAGCTATTACCCAATCTAAAAACATATGACCTTTAGTAGCTATAATCATTAGTCTGCAAATGCCGTAAATAATTATGTTATGCTGTTCAGTACACCATCCTCAGTCACCAACAGAAATATCTGCACTTGTACCTGTTACACACTGTATAAAAGAGTATTCACATCACTGATTTCGGCAAATATTTTCCATCTTCAGCAGTGCTTAATCTACAAAAAGATTCATACAGATAAACACATATAGTTAGGCATTCTGAACATCATAAAGCCATTTAAATTTTCAATTTTATGGATTAAGTACACCTGAAGATGGCAAATATTTGCTGAGACCGGTAATGTGAATATTTTGAATATTTTTTTGTATCTAAGCGATTGCTGATGTAATAAATAGTTATAAAAACATTACAAAGGTAGCGTACTTCCAGTTGGCAATATGTAATTTTTTTAAAAGTTCTTGGTAATTTTTAGGTCTACTCATTTAATCTTCAACAACAGCACATTTCAAAAGCTTCTATTTTCTTGCCTGAACTGCCCATGCAAGACTACACTCCATACAAATACCTTCCAAAAGCAGTCCCTAACACTTAAATTTATGGAAGGTGTTAACGAAATTTCAGTATTCTTTGCTGTAGCCAGTCTGCATTTTATACATCTTCTACTATGGCCATCATCAGTTATTTTGCTGCCCAAATAACAAAACTCACCTATTAGTTTTAGGTTATCTTTTCCTAATCTAATCCCCTTAGCGCTGCCTTATTTAGTTCGACTACATTCCATTACCTTTTTCTTCTCTTTTCTTGATGTTAATCTTGTAATCTCTTTTCAAGACATTATTCATTCCCCTCGTCTGCTCTCCCAAATACTTAGCATTCTGTGTCAGAGTTTCAACGTCATCGGCAAATGGCAAACTTTTTATCTCTTGTTACTGAATTTTAACTCCGTTTCGAAATTTCTCCTACGTTTCCTTTACTGCTTACTCATTGTACACATTGAATAACACTAAGCATAAAATATAATCCCATCTCACTCCCTTTGGAACTGGTGTTTCTGCTTCATTTACATCTGTTCTTCGAACTGCAGTTTCGTTTCTCTAGAACTTGTAAATAACATTTGTTCTCTGTAATTTATCCCCGCTACCTTCAGAGTTTTAGAGCCGGCCGCGGTGGTCTCGCGGTTCTAGGCGCGCAGTCCGGAACCGCGCGACTGCTACGGTCGCAGGTTCGAATCCTGCCTCGGGCATGGATGTGTGTGATGTCCTTAGGTTGGTTAGGTTTAAGTAGTTCTAAGTTCTAGGGGACTGATGACCACAGCTGTTAAGTCCCATAGTGCTCAGAGCCATTTGAACCATTTTTTTTTTTAGAGAGTGTAGTTCAACCCACACTGTCAAAAGCTTTATCTAACTCTACAAATACTGTAAATGGAGCATAACTTTTCTTCAACCCATCTTCTAAGATAAGTACTGCCTCGTGTGTTCCTCTATTTCTTCAGGGCCCAAACTGATCTTTCCCATGGCGACCTGTTCCAATTTTTTTCTTCTTCTGTAGATAACTCGTGTCAGTAATTTCCCAATATGACTTACTGAAAATGAAGTTCGGTATTATTCACACCTGTCAATACCTGCATTCTTTCGAACTGGAATTATTCCATTCTTCGTGAAGTCTGCGAGTACTTCCTCTCTGTCATGTATCTTATACAACAAATGGAATAGTTTTGTCACGGCTGTCTCTCCCAAGGATATCAGCAGTTCTGAGGGAATGTCTTCTGCTACAGGAGCCTGATTTTGGCTTAGGTTTTCTAGAGCTCTGCCAAATTACTCTCACAGCAGCGTGTCTCCCATGTCTAATTCACCTAGTTCCTCTTCTCTTTGTATAATATTGCCCTCAAGTTTTTCCCCTTATATATAGACGCTCTCTAAATTCCTTTAACCTTTCAGCTTTCCATTCCTTACTTAGTGATGGCTTCCCATCTGAGCTCTTGATAATCATATAGTTGCATCTCTTTATTCCAAAGGTCTCTTGAACTTTTTTTTATAGGCGACGTTTACTTTCCACTACTTACACATTCTTTTACAGCCTTGCTCTTGTTCTATAACCATTCTTGCTTTGACATTCTGCACTCTTCGTCAGTCTCATTTTTTAGATTCTAATAACAAAGCAAGACATTTCAGTGTCTAGGTATTGTAAGGGGTTCCTCGATCGCTACTTCTTCACTCTGATCCTCTACCGGACATCCTTTCGCCGCTATGTCCGCTTCACATAGCTGCTCAAATTCCGGATTCTAGACATCTCGGGAACGGCAAAGCTGCTAGGTTGTTCGCATGTTACTGTCTTCAACATCTATGGAAAGTTACTGAAGAACAGTCAAAATGAGAGTACGTGATGAAGTGTTGGACGTCCACGCCTCAGCACAGAACCTGCAAGTCGTAGGCCTGTTCTCTCCGTAAAGGACAGGAGGCGATCTGTGGCAGATCTGACGACAGAGTACAATGCTGGTGCAGGAACAAGTACTTCAGAGCTCACAGATCATTATTCACTGATCACCACAGGGCTCCGCAACAGGCGATCCATACATGCTCCCATTTAACCCAACGACATCGTTTGTTACGGTTGCAGTGGGAATGGGATCGTCGGGATTGGCCTGTAGATCAGTGGATATGTGTCGCGTGGTCGGATGAACCCTGTTTTGTGTTACAGTACGTCAATGGTCGCGCCCTGATATGTCGTCATCCAGCAGAACCTCTGTTCCAAACACGCACCACGCCACGGAGCAGGCTGTTGGGGGTAGTATTATACTATGTGGGACATTCACCTGGTCTTACTTGGGGCCTATAGTAATAATCGAAGGCACCATGACATCGGTGGGCTATGTCAGCTTCATAGCGAACCATCTGCATTCCTTCAAGCTTGATGTCTTCTTCGAAGGCAAAGGCATTTCCAGTATACCTGTCCATGCCATGAGGCCAGTGATTTGAGAATCGTGACAGTCAGCTCATGTTAATATCTTGGCCACTAATCCTCTGACCAAAATGCGATGGAACACACATCAGGACCATTATCGGACAGCACAAACCACCGACCAGTACATTATGGAAATTGTGTGATTCGTGGGTAGACATTTGTTGCCACATACCTCTGGAAACCTACCAAGGATTTGCCGAACCTATGCCGCACAGAATCTCTGCTGCAGTGAGTTTCAGATGTGGACCAACCTGATAATAAGCAAGTGCTCATACAGTTATGGCTCTTAAGTGTAAGAAGTCCATTGTTGTCGTACGCTACGACCAAGTCAGCGTGGGTGGTTTCACCGCTCTTACCCTTCACCAGCCACAAAACGAATTACTGCACAACACTCCAACTTATCAACGGACTATTCCGTTTTGTTTTGGCTCCTCTAATGGCGTGCACAGTCCTATTGCATGGAGATTTTACTGTGTATCAGTACAATCATCGTAGTGGTCATCATCATCATCAACCAATTCGATCACTTGGTGATGAGGCCTCTTTGAGTCGGCGTGCAAAGTAGGATGCCTACAACTTCTAACGTTTCTGCCGATCGTGAGCTTCCCATTGCCAGTTCAGTCCCGCTGTTTTTCTTGAGCTTCTGTCTCATATATCCAATTGTCATTCCCTCTTTCTTTTTTGGTAAACTGAGCTTCAGCCTGGTACTTCTTTCGAGCACCTGGCTCTTTTCTTTGAGCGACATGACTAGCCCAATGTCATTTTAAGATATTCACTCTTTACATTACGTCACTGATTTTTGTTGTCTGTCTGATATCAACTGATTTTTTTCTTTGTGTAGCCCAACATTGACCTTTCCATTCTTCTCTGGATTACTGTTAGTTTTCTAACAACGAATTCATTTAATGTCTATATCTCACAGCCATATGTTATTGCTAGCAGCAAACATTGGTCAAAAACTGTTGTCTTCTGCTCAGCCGACATCTTAGACTTTAAAACTGATGAGTATCTGGCATAAGTTTGCAAGCCTAATTTAGTACGTCGAAATATTTCTGGTTATAGGTCTCCTTTCACATTTATGACTTGACCCAGATAGACATATTAAGTGACCCTTTGCAGTTGCTTTCTTCCAATGGATGTATTTCCCTCCAGTGTACATTCATTCATCAGGATCTTGGTTTTAGCATAGATCACTTTTAGACCAACTTCAGAGAACACTAATGCAAATTCGCATACCAATATTTCAAGTTCTTCTACACTATTGGCGAACGTAACAATAGCATCAGCAAAAAACACGTTATTCAGTTTCTCTCCCAGAACTCGGATTCCCTTTGTTTTACAATGTATTATGGGAACTGCTTTTTTTAGGAACGCTGAAAATAGCTCTGGAGATATAGGACTGATGAAAATATTTTTGGACATATAGAGTCACTTTGTTTTACTTGTACACTCTTTTCAGTGGGAAATCATCGGTTTCTTCAACAACATTCATTAACGCTGCGGAGATTTTGTATATGCTGCGTAAGACTAATACAGGCAAATAAATATCGACAAATAAAGAATTTAATTACGTAACTTTATTTTCGAAGCTGACACTTAAAACTTTGTAGGTACTCCTCCTAACAGAACAGTCTTTATTCAAACAAAATGGGGGACGATTTTTTTCCGCTACAGATTCACTTTGTAGTCAGCAAAAACAATTGATACTCAGGAAACAGGTTCAGTATAGGAAAGGATCAAACATCAACACGTGGAAGAGAGCCCCATCAGATGATTCGTCGTTTTCACCAAATTAACATTTATTTGAGGAAACATACCTATCAATTAAATTCCAGATTAATAAACGCATGAAAACCATCAGAATTCTACTGACATATAAAGTGACAAACCAGTGAAAAGCAGTATTAAATAAAGTATCTAAGTTTATAACAGTAAGAACGAAATTTGAATCTTAATTTACAGAAGTTCATGAGCTAATCCCGTCAACTCCACAGCCTATAACCCTGGCGGCAATCTCTCAACCCAGGTATAGCTCCAAGGAACAAGACAACTACTCAACTTTTGCTACGTACGACAAACGACGCGGCAAAGCGCTCCCGCGGCAGTAACTTAGACCTCGGGCGTTGCCAGGATGCCGCCAAGGTAGCCGCTCAGAAGTCGACTGCAAACACCAAGGTAGACTCGCGTGTTTGGCAATCAACTGTGAACATAAATCACACACAAGGCAGCACCCTCGAACCATAACAGAATATACACTCACAAATGACATATATAAGCCTTCACAAGGCTTTTAATCAGATCAGGGGAAACTCTCTAAGATTTACAGAGATAATTAGAATGGACTTGGTCGTACACAATAAATACATACGCCTCTGTCTAGGTAAGGGAGTCCATGTAACTGAAAAGGTACAGGTACAAACAGCAGTTGCAGTTAAACCCATAAGTAAGGCAGAAAATTTCACTCAGTAGTAGTCCTACGGAATTCAATTATGACTAAAGCACATCAACGTAGCTTAGAATAAATACACTTTACTAAATCACAATTAGATTTCATATTCACACCCAGTACCTGATACAGTGCCACTCACTGGTGTTACCACTTCAATTCAAACACTGCACCCCAAGTGGGTGCACACAAGCGGTTTACCAATTAACAGATTCACGTGGCTTCAAAGAAGACGCACTAACAACCGTTAGTCTCAAGCCAAGGCACACTGCATAACAAATACATATTATCCACTGAACACGACACAATAATATTACTCCTATTTTCCTTTTAAACAATAAAACCACAGGGCCAGAATATCAATAGGCAGTATGCTACGTTGCAGTCTCCCCACCGTGAATTATCCTTTTAACTCCTCTTCAAATAACAGAAGGAAGACCCCATCACCAGAGCTGCAGAGCGCGACCTTCGACACCTTCTTTAGCGGCTGCCTAACATTCGACAAGTCGCTCGGCGATCCGGCTGGGTACATGCGTTGTCCATCCCAGATCTGTCCAACCAAACCCCGCCGCCAGGCACTGCCGCTCCAGCCTCCCTCCTTCCCTCACGTGCGGTTCACAACTCACTCCGCCGTGCCGAGACGCCACCTCAACCAGGAAAGCCAAAGATAAGTCACGAGGGAGGCGACTATCGATACCGGTGCCAGAGGTAGTTTGGCCAGAAAATCAATAGAACCAAGAATAGCTGGATGCTCGGGAAGAAACTTTTAGAGAATATCAAATTTAATGTAAACAAATGTGAGAGCCTTGTGTCAACTGGAACGAAAGATAGACCAGTTGGCGGAAAAAGGATTGAAGGTGAAAAATTGAAGAAGGTAGAAAGTGTCAAATATTCGAAAGTTTGAAAGAGGAAACCTGAAGACATAGGAAAGAGACCAGTGAACGTAACAAACAGGCAAAAACATTCATGCAAAACAGTCTTGAGCACATGAGTAACAAGACGAATAAGGAACATTGTAGTGCGGTACTTCCTTTCAATCGTCTCACGAACGCCAAACTGACAGATGTTGAAATAAATGACCACGGGATAGAAAATTAACAGAACTCGCTCAACAGATGACAGGCGGCTGGACACGATGGGATACATGTACGATTCTAAGCAGAGTATGCGGTAGAACTTTCTCCACTTTCAGCAGCAGTCTACTGTCAGTCACTGACTGGAAGAGTGAGAAGGCCTTTCCCGTTTTAAAGAAAGGTTGTCGAATACACACTCAAAATTATAAGTCTATAACTTCTGTCTACTGTAGAGTTTTGGAACATGTTTCATACCCTCACTGGAGACCGAAAATCTCTTCTCCAGGAATCAGAATAGATTCACGCGAAATCTAGCTCGCCCTGTTCGTCGCACGACACGTAAAAAGCAGAAGGTACCAGCTTCCAATAGATGGCATGTTCATTGACTTCCGGAATGCGATTGATAGAGTTCCGCACTGTAGAATAACGAACAAAATACGAGCGGACGGGTATCAGACCAACTTACTAATTAGACTGAAGCGTTTCTAGCAAGTAGAATACCTCGTGTCATTCTTTACGAAGAGGTACCTTAATGTTGTTGTTGCTGTTGTGTTCTTCAGTCTGAAGACCGGTTTGATGCAGCTCTCTATGCTACTCTATCCTGTGTAAGTCTCTTCATCTCTGGGTAACTACTGCAACCTACATCCTTCTGCATCTACTTACTGTATTCATCTCTTGTTTTCCCTCAACGTTTTTTATCCCCCCCCCCCCCCCACACACTACCTTCCAGTACTAAACGAGCGATCCCTTGATGTCTCAGAATGTGTCCTATGAATCGATCCCTCCTTTTGGTCAAGCTCTGCAGCAGATTTCTTGTCTCCTCACTTCTCTTCAGTACCTCCTCGTTAGATATGTGATCGACCCAAGTAACCTTCAACATTCTTTTGTAGCACCACATTTCGAAAGCTTCTATTCTCTTTTTGCCTAAACTGTTTATCGTCCATGTTTCACTTACATACATGGCTACACTACATACCAATACTATCAGAAAAGACTTTCTAATACTTAAATGTTTATTGGATGTCAACAAATTTCTCTTCTTCACAAACGCTTTTTCGTGCCATTGCCAGATTACATTTTATATCTTCTCTACTTCGGTCATCACCAGTTATTTTGCTGCGCAAATAACAAAACTCTTCTACTACTTTAAGTGTCTTGTTTCCTAATCTAATTCCTTTAGCATCACCTGATTTCATTCGACTACATTCCATTATCCTCGATTTGCTTTTGTTGATTTCCATCTTACACCCTCCTTTCAAGACCAGCCCATTCCGTTCAATTGCTCTTCCAAGTCCTTTGTTGTCTCTGACAGTATTACATTGCCATCGGCAAATCTCGCAGATTTTATTTCTTCTCCCTGAATTTTAATTCCTACTGGGAATTTTTCTTTTGTTTCCTTTACAGCTTGTTCATTGTACAGATTGAACAACATCGGGGATAGGCTACAACCCTGTCTCAGTCCGTTCTCAATCACTGCCTCCCTTTCATACAACTCGACTCCTATCATCAATCATGTAAGTGGCTCGATTGGACTGTGCAAAAAATCGGACTGTGAAAAAAATTCGAACTTTGTACGGGCGCTGATGACAGCGCAGTTGAGCGCCCCACAAACCGAACGTCATCATCATCCCTGTATTTTACCCCTGATACCTTCAGAATTTCAAAGTGAGCATTGTAGCCAACGCTGTCAAAAGCTTTCTCTAAGTGTACAATTGCTATAAACGTAGGTTTGAGTTTCCTTAACCTGTCTTCTAAGATAAGTCGTAGGGACAGTATTGCCTCGCATGTTCCTACATTTCTCCTGAATGCGAACTTATCTTCCCCAAGGCCGTGATTCTAATAATTTGTACACTCTTCTGTACGCAAATCAGGTTAGTATTTTGCAATCATGATTTATTAAACTGACAGTTAGCTAGTTCGCAAATGTTTCGTACTGTGTATAAATAAGCGGAAAGAACCGTTACTGTTCGATTACAGGATTACAGAAACATCACTGAGAGCGGACTCATCTATTAAATACCTGGTACTACTATGCATAGGGAGCGATTCAAAGTGAAATGACCACGTAAAACTAATAGCAAGAAAATCCAAACTCAGATGGACTGGAAGAATTCTCAGAAAGCGTAGGACAACCACGAAGTACGCGGCTTACAAAATTCTCTTTCGAACCCTAATTACGTATTGGCCATCAGCCTAAGAGCCTTATCAAATGGGATTGATAGATAAAATAGAGATGATTCGAAGAAGAACAACGCTTTTCGTCACAGGTTTTTTTAGCAAATGCGAAAGAGTCATAGAGATGCTCTTTCCACTCCAGTGGTGGACTACCGTCGTGGCGGCGAACATCACGCAATGGTTTGCAATTAAGATTCCGAGAGTGTACGTTGGTAGAAGAGTCATCTCGCGAAAATACCGTGAAGGTAAAATTTTAGAGATATGAACTCACACTGGTGTTTAGCAGTAATTGTTCTTCCCACACTCTCTTGCAACTGGAATAGGACTCGTGGGAAGTGACTGTGGATGACTGTGGTATAAATGCTACCCTCAGTGAAACAGGGTAATGTATTCTGTGGTGTATACACCGATCAGTCAAAACATGCCGACCACTGCCCATCGCGATGCTGAATGTCGCCTGATGGCGGTTCGGGCGAATGACACGGTAACGAAGTACTAGTATGTAAGCGGGGCAGACACAGAAGGTCACCCTAGGGAAGATATGGGCTGCAAATGGCGAAACCCATCGATGTTAGCTACTTTGACAAAGGGCAGATTATTATTACGCAGAGCCTAGGAACAAGTGTATCGGAAACGGCGAAACTGATCGAATGTTCACGTGCTACTGTCGTGAGGATCTACGGAAAGTGGTGGAAGGGCTGTGAAACTACCATTAGGCGCTAAATATATAACGTCCACGACCCTTCATAAAACGGTATTTTAGTGGCACCTCTCCTCCGTAAGGTAGGATACGTGGTGATCTGTGGCATCTCTACAGAAAGAGCACAATGCTAGGGCACGCTCAAGTGTTTCGGAGCACAATGTTCATCATACGTTGTTGAGCATGGAGCTATGGAGCTCCTCAGTAAGTGTTCACATGTTGACCCAACGACATCGTCAGTTACGAGTGCAATGGGCACGGGACCATCGGGATTGGACTGTCGATCAATCGAAACGTGACGGCTCTTCGGGTAGATGACATTTTTGCTACCCTAGGTCACTGGTCGTCTCCACAAACGCGGTCGTCGAGGTGAACGGCGGCTCGAAACGTACAGCGTGCCACGGATGAAGGCTCTTATTAACAAATAATCGTGACTCAATAACCAGCATCAAAACCGATACAGGGATTAGTGAACACAGAGTTGTCGTAGCCAGATTGAATATTGTAATCCCCAAATCCTCGAAAAATAAGCGAAAAATATACCTATTCAAAAAACCAGATAAAAATTCACTTGACGCCTTCCTGAGAGACAATCTCCACTCATTCCGAATTAATAATATAAGTGCAGACCAGATGTGGCATGAATTCAAAGAAATAGTATCGGCAGCAATGGAGAGATTTATACTAAATAAATTAACAGACGACAGACGAAGCTGATCCTCCTTGGTACACAAAACGAGTTAGAACACTGTTGCAGAAACAACGAAACAAACGTGCCTGCCGTGATATCATATCCGACCTTTGAGACTCCCACGAGAGCTGCCTCGTAAAGGAAACAGGTGTTAGCTCGCGTTCGACACTCGTCGCCAGCTGCGCCGCAGCCCGCTAGACACGCACCAAAGTGTCTGCTGACGAACATTACGGAGCCGGAGAAAGCCTCGACAGTACTGTTACGGCACAACTCTCCGGCCCATAACGGCCCGCCGCGCCGTGGGGGAACAGACCGCCTGACGGCGAGCGGCCGGCCACTGTTTACTGACAGGGAAACGGCTCCGCTTTACGTAACGCGCGGCGGCCGTGGGACGCGTAAACAGGCCTGCTTCCACGTCCTGGCTGCTCCGTCGAACGGCCGGCTGTAGCCTTTCCTGCCAGTCGTCGTGATCAGCAAGGTGAATTCAGCAGCGACGCACTGAACTGCAGTAAAAAGAGCACTTTGAAGAGGGACTGTTTGAGAGCTTCCCTTCACTTGTGCCGCGGAGCTCCCGTGGCGTAGCACGAAATCACCATGGCGGCCGCAGCCAGAATCCATCTACATCTACATCTACAGACAAGCTCCGTAAGACACCATGTGGTGTATATCGGAGGGTACCTAGTACTACGGATAGTCATTCCCTTCGCTCTCCCATTTCCGGATTCGCTCTCCCTTTTCCGGATGGAGCCAAGGAGAAACGACTGACTACATACTTCCATACGAGCCCTGATTTATCTTGTCTTCGTCGCCCTGAAGATTTACGAAACGCGCAAATATCTACCACTCCTCCCCCCTCGTATTGTCGTCAGATATCCAATAATAATCCACCAACACAATATTATTGCATGTCAGTTTGCATCCCACATCTTGCCCAGTGCTGTACCGCATGGTATTAGTTGATAAATGTAATAAATCAAATCAGCGATGATACTTTTTACATTGGACCGCCGCGCGGAGTGGCTTCGCGGTTTGAGGCGTCATATCACGGACTGCGTGGCCGCTCCCGCCGGAGGTTCGAGTCCTCCCTCGGGCATGGGTGTCTGTGTTGTTCTTAGTATAAATTAGTGTGTGTGAAATCTTACGGGACGTAACTGCTAAGGTCATCAGTCCCTAAGCTTACACACTACTTAACCTAAATTATCCTAACGACAAACACACACACCCATGCCCGAGGGAGGACTCGAACCTCCGCCAGGACCAGCCGCACAGTCCATGACTGCAGCGCCATAGACCGCTCGGCTAATCCCGCGCGGCAGCATAAGTTAGTTTAAGTTAGCTTAAGTAGTGTGTAAGTCTAGGGAGTGATGACCTAAGCAGTTTGGTCCCTTAGTAATTCACACACATTTGAACATTTGAACACTGAACCGCCAAAGAAACTGGTAGAGGCGTGCGTA
Organism: Schistocerca serialis cubense; assembly: GCF_023864345.2. Taxonomy (NCBI): domain Eukaryota; kingdom Metazoa; phylum Arthropoda; class Insecta; order Orthoptera; family Acrididae; genus Schistocerca; species Schistocerca serialis. The sequence goes on along the minus strand of NC_064641.1, from coordinate 495,505,627 downwards.
TTCAAATACAGAGATACGTAAACAGTCACAATACGGCGCTGCGGTCGGCAACGCCTATAGAAGACAACAAGTGTCTGGCGCAAATATTAGATCTGTTATTACTGCTACAATGGCAGATTATCAAGATTTAAGTGAATTTGAACGTGGAGCTATAGGCGGCGCACGAGCGATGAGGACACAGCATCTCCGAGATAGCGATGAAGTTGGGACTTTCCCGTACGAGCCATTCACGAGTGTACCGTGAATATCAGGGGTCCGGTAAAACATCAAATCTCCAACATCGCTGCGGCCGGAAAAAGATCCTGCAAGAATGAGACCAACGACGATTAAAGTGAATCATCCAACGTGACAGAAGTGCAACCCTTCCGCAATTTGCTGCAGATTTCAATGATGAGCCATTAATATGTGTCAGCGTGCGAACCATTGAACGAAACATCATCGTTTTAGGGTTGGGAGCCGAAGACCTCCTCTTGTACCATTGATGACTACACGAAACAAAGCTTTATCCCTCGGCTGGGCCCTCAACGCCGATTTTGGACTGTTGATGACTGTAAACATGTTGCCTGGTCGGACGAGTCTCGGATCAAATTGTATCGAGCGCATGGACGTGTACTAGTATGGAGACAACTTCATGAACACATGGAACCTGCATGTGAGCAGATAAATGTTCAAGCTGGCGGAGGCTCTGTAGTGGTGTCGAGCGTGTGCAGTTGAAGTGATATGGCACCCCTGATACGTCTAGATACGACTCTGACAGGTGACAAGTACGTAAGCATTCTTTCTGGTCACCTGCATTCATTCATGTCCATTGTGATTACGACGGACTTGGGAAATTCCAGCAGGACAATGCGACACCCCACGCGTCCAGAGGTGCTACAGAGTGGCTCCAGGGATACTGTTCTGAGTATAAACACTTCCAATGGCCAACAAACTCCCTAGACATGAACAATATTGAGTATATCTGGGATGCCTTGCAACATGCTGTTGAGAAGAGATCTCCCCCCCCCCCCCCCCCCGCCCTCGTATCTTATGGATTTATGGACAGCCTTGCAGGATTTATTGTGTTAGTTCCCTCCAGCACTGCTTCAGACATTAGTCGAGTCCATGCTAGGTCGTGTTGCGGCACCTCTGCATGCTCGCGGGGGCCCTACACGATATTAGGGAAGTGTACCATTTTCTTCGGCTCTTCAGAATATATTTTATCTATAATGAGTATGAGGTCGTGGCTTAAAAATGAATGCTAAAATATCGGCCCATCCACCTATTTACATTGTGAACAACAACAGAATTTGCGCGTCTCGAAGGGGATGCCTTTATCATCAGAATAATCGTACAAGCATCTTCAAAAGTGGCCAGCGTAAACCATACACAACAAAAAGAAAAGTCATGATAAAATAACGTGGCTACTTCCCCTGCAGCCGTGTCGTCTTGAGATGTATGTATACATGATCGTCAATCGATAAAACACACTAAATTGGCTTTATAACTAAAACAACAACCAGTCACAATTATGGATTAGTAAGATTTATTAGGATCAGACCACGACCGGTTTTGGATTTCTTACAAAGCCGTCTTCAGGTGGTTGTTATGTTTTTCGTTGTTTTCTTGCTGGAAATTTCACGTTTTAATAGCTTTAAAAGTTTTTATGAACGCTTTGCTAGAAGTCATAAGAACTAAATCTCTCGCAAAATTTACCAAATAGTGAACAAGAAACTTTCTGTCTATTCTAGTGCAACAAACCAATAACAGATACAAAACGAGTCTCCAACAAGTAACAACAAGCGTGTAACGAGCTTCTGAACACGCATTTGTATCAGATCCAAAACATGTCATGGTTTGATATAGATAAGCCTTGTTAAACCACACTTTTAGCTGCTTCCTATTCCGGTTATGAATATTATAGTATTAGTCACTATTCTCAAAATGTAAGTTTTCGACAAAGTAGAGTTAGGATTTAAATGGAATTCAGTGTGTTGCGCTTGGTACTGGCAGCGTCCCAGTATCAGTATATTCATACACGAAACTTGTATTTTCCTGAACGCCACAGCGCGCAGGCAAACACAGAACTAACGCGAGTGAGCACTTCAAGTAAACAGAAAATCCCAGGGAAATACTGAAGAAGCAAACTTGTATAACTACGTCGGGTAACCCCTAAATGTAAATCTCGTCGTAAACAGAAAGCTGTGAAATTAACAATTAAAGGATACTAAAAAAGATCTGAAAAGTCTCTGAAAAAGTTATTTCTCTCACGTGTGAGCTGTTCATTTAATATATTATGATTTCCCACGCTATGTGTATTTATCTCCAGTTTTTCTAGTAGACACAGCCATGCATATTGATGGTACAGGCCACGCCATGCTGGGAATTGATGAGGATCTCGATATTTTGCACATTCAAGATAAAGGCAAGAAGTTGGATCTACTCCTGAAACCCCAGTCAAACGAATGGTGTCGTTATGGATCACCACGACAATCATCAGAACCCCAGAAAGTTGTGATGATTATCGTCTGCGATCGTGCTATCTTTATCACATACCGTTCCCCAACAGCCAGGGACGGTTTACGGCCGAAGCGACCCAAGCAGATGCTTCGGGTGCCAGGCTGAGAGGGGCGCACTGCCGTAAGATTTCCGTACAGGCCGCGTCACAATCAGCAGCGGCCGCTTGGTGTGCCAGGCTGAGGGGATCGTCCAAGAGCAACGTTTGAATGCAGGGTGTATCACTGTTAGCAGCGACAACAGACACGGATGAAAGTGTACCAGGCAAAATCATGATAACGGGGTCGCCTGATGGCAAGCCAGTTGTGTGGGTTCTCGAATCGGCCCCGTCCACAGCAGACCGTCAGCGAGCTGTATTAGGCCCTTTTCACACGGGGATACTCGAATCAGATCTCCAGCTACCTGACAACCAATAGACTGGGAGACTGGACGAATCGTGTACCCGATCACATTCACACAGACACGGCAAGAGTCTCCTGTACTGCCAAGTCACTTACGGTGTGAATAGACAGTTAAACCAGTTTCATTGGCTGTGGGCAAAGGACGTATGTAGCGCGCTTTTTTGAGTGCCGTGGCCCTAGTGATTCTATTAGTGATAATGATATTATAAGCTAGATTAAGGAAAGGCAAACCTACGTTTCTAGCATTTGTAGACTTAGAGAAAGCTTTTGACAATGCTGACCGGAATACTCTCTTTCAAATTCTGAAGGTAGCAGGGGTAAAATACAGGGAGCGAAAGGCTATTTACAGTTTGTACAGAAACCAGATGGCAGTTATAAGAGTCGAGGGACATGAAAGGGAAGCAGTGGTTGGGAAGGGAGTGAGACAGGGTTGTAGCCTTTCCCCGATGTTATTCAATCTGTATATCGAGCAAGCATTGAAGGAAACAAAACAAAAATTCGGAGTAGGCATTTAAATCCACGGAGAAGAAACAAAAACTTTGAGGTTTGCCGATGACATTGTCATTCTGTCAGAGACAGCAAAGGACTTGGAAGAGCATTGAACAGAATGGATAGTGTCTTGAAAGGAGGATATAAGATGAACATGAACAAAAGCAAAACGAGGATAATGGAATGTAGTCGAATTAAGTCGGGTGATGCTGAGGGAATTAGATTAGGAAATGAGACACTTAAAGTAGTAAAGGAGTTTTGCTATTTGGGGAGCAAAATAACTGATGATGGTCGAAGTAGATAGGATATAAAATGTAGACAGGCAACGGCAAGGAAAGCGTTTCTGAAGAAGAGAAATTTGTTAACATCAAGTATAGATTTAAGTGTCAGGAAGTCGTTTCTGAAAGTATTTGTAAGGAGTGTAGGCACGTACGGAAGTGAAACATGGACGATAAATAGTTTGGACAAGAAGAGAATAGAAGCTTTCGAAATGTGGTGCTACGCAAGAATGCTGTAGATTAGATGGCTAGAGCACATAACTAATGAGGAGGTATTGAATAGAATTGGGGAGAAGAGAAATTTGTGGCACAACTTGACTAGAAGAAGGGATCGATTGGTAGGACATATTCTGAGGCACCAAGGGATCACCAATTTAGTATTGGAGGACAGCGTGGAGGGTAAAAATCGTAGAGGGAGATCAAGAGATGAATACACTAAGCAGATTAAGAAGGATGTAGGTTGCAGTAGGTACTGGGAGATGAAGAAGCTTGCACAGGATAGAGTAGCATGGAGAGCTGCATCAAACAAGTCTCAGGACTGAAGACCACAACAACAACAATACAACATTTTAATTACCGCCGGTACAGAAGGAGGAAAGTGAGAAAGTTGTGGGTTCATCCTTAGACTGAGAATAATATAAACTGCAGGTTACAAGTTGCCTAGTTGTTGGGTGCAGTGGACGGGAAACATATTCGCATTGAAAAATTACCTGGGACGGGTTCAATTAACTTCAATTTTAAACAGTACCACTCCACAACATCGTCGGCATGCAGTGATGCTGATGGTTTATTCATTATCATTGAAACTGATTATGCAGGTAGAAATACTTACGGAGAAATATTTCGTGCTTCAGCAACCAAACACGGATAACATACAAATGTAAGATTATTCTTAGCATTGCGTTCGAGTTTACCAGATGATGAAAATGAACACAATTTCCCTTATTACTTTGTTGGAGACGAACCATTTCCATTTCACGCTACTCGATGCGAAAGTACCCACAAAGAATACTCGATAATGTGAAGAGAACTTATTATCACAGATTAAGCACAGGAAAAAAGCTATAGAAAGCAAATTTGGAATGCTGACACGGAAGTCCAAGTCCTGAGCAGTCCCATTCGTTCTTAACTGCAGAAAGAGTAGTGACATAATAATATATGTGTGCAAACTGCATAATTTCATTCAAAAACATGAAGGTATCCACAATACATTTGTGGTGAACAGCAATGCAACAACTACGAAACGCCACCAGTCAGAATTCAGCCAAGCAAAGACATTGCACTGCATCCTCATTCTATTGCTTATGAAGGAAGGAATTATTTAGCCAATGACTTTCTGACACCTCGTGCTTCCCTCCCATGGCAGTGGAAGTACCGCATCAACAATAATCAGGGCCTACTGTAATTGTTTTTCTTTCAAATGGTTCAAATAGCACTATGGGACTAAAAATTTGAGGTCACCAGTCCCCTAGGACTTAGAACTACTTAAACCTAACTAACCTAAGTACATCACACACATCCACGTCCGATGCAGGATTCGAACCTGCGACCGTAGCAGTCGCGCGGTTCCAGACTGAAGCGCCGAGAACAGCTCTGCCACAACGGCCGGCTGTCTTTCTATCCAAAATTTTTTTATGTGTAATGTGTAATGAATTTCTGTACGTTTTTATTTGTGTATTAATACGTTATTGAGAACGTTTTAGTTACGTATTTATTATATTTGTTGTATAGTGGGTGCTTACAAATCATTGATTAGTTTTTCAATAAAGTAGATCTTAAAGCATAGTGAGTAGTGCGTATTTATGTTACGTTGAAAATATAAATAACTTATCATGAGCTTACCAGACAGATCAACCATTTTGCCTACTTCGTACCATGCTCTCTCTGTCACCTCCTTCCTTGAACGCCCGTTCAATTTGTAATTTTACGGTTTCGGATATTTCTCCACTTCTCCCACAAATTTCAAATTAAACACTGTTTCGCACACTGCGCAACCCAATAGTGCGAACGCAACTGAGAGACTGGGTGACTCGGCAACTAGGACTGTGGGACGCCGCTACTGTGGTATTCCCACTCAATTACACATGCCAGGTCTCTTTGTTGCAGAGTATCTCAGCCGCTCGGAGACTTATGTGTCCCTGTGTGAAATGGCCTTACTGTTTTTCTTTTTTTTTTTTTTTTTTTTACTGATGACCTTACTGTTTTTTTGAGACACAACCTCCGACCAGCTCTGAGGCAGAAGAGACGTTCGTAAGCAGTTCTCATGTTCAATAGTAGTAATGAAAAACATAAGAGCTGTTTACACTCTCGGAAAACAGATTTGTAAGAAAAACCATGTTGTTACAGCGGCCACTGAAGATGCTTTCAAATAAAGTGAAATGCGTACGATCTAAATAAGATCATTATTACAGTCGCAAAAGGCGATTATAACCTGTATTACTCTGTCCTTATGTTTATTTTATTGAGACTGTCAATGCCATGTCTGCCATATCTTAAGGCTAATTAAAGATAGGTGATGAAGGACTTACTTTGTAGCATTGCCGTCATCGTCAGAGGGTGGTGGGGACTGGTGTTCTTCTTTATTGTTTTGGGGAACTTGGGTGTGTGCGGAACGAGTTAACGCGTCGTCGTTGTTGGCGGGGAGACTTCTTAGGGATGGGAGGCCGCTGGGAGACTGTCAATGCAATTTACACTGTTATACAGGCTTTTAGGTTATTTTACCACATGTACGTCATCTGTTTTGTTGATTGTAATTCTTTGCTTATGTCGTCCATCTCATCCCCGCACACACACACATACTCACGAGTGCGCTCATACAATATTTTTCTTTTTCATTTGTTTAGTCGTAATCTGTTTAACTTTATTTTCTGTTTAACTTAAACATTTGCACGTTTTCACATATGTCCGTATTGCACTTCCAAAGATGACATTTACCCGCTTTCCGTGAGTAGTATCTCTTTCAAAGCTGATGACAAGTACTGTATCCTCGTTGATGAAGATAGTCAGATGACGGTATTGTAAGCCGAAAACTGGGCAACCAAATAATAATTCTGTAGAATATTCACCACTATGTGCTACTCGCTTATAATTATTAAGTTGTTCTACCAAACAACAATGAAAGAGTCAATTAATCTCTAATTCGGTGCAAACATCAAATACTGGTTTAGATATGTAGATGATGTCCTGTGTATGCGGACTGGTACTACAAGACAACTCAACACATTCTTGAAAAACCTAAACGGTCAACATAAAAATATCCAGTTCACTATGGAAATTGGCAACAAATCCATAAACTTCTTAGATCTCACCATTGACATCAGTACACACACACATTGTTTCAAAATTTACAGAAAAACAACAACTACAGACACAGTAATACCTTCTTGCTCACAACACCCCGTAGCTCACAAACATGCAGCTTTCCACTCAATGGTACACCGTCTCATATCCATCCCCATGTCCAGAGATGATTTTAAAGCAGAGTTAGATACAATAAAATTTATTGCCTCACCCAATGGCTACAATCCAGTTCTTATTGACCACATCTTGCACAGGAAACAAAAACGGAAAATTATACCCCTCCTCTATGCCCCACCTGCTTCCCCATCCACTGTCTGCAAGAAATGGTGTACTCTACCATTTATAGGTAAGGTATCACAGACTATAGCCAAAGCACTGAAATCCTGCAAGTATAGGGTTTCCTACTATGTCAGGAACACTACAGCCCAGTGTGTTTTTAATAGCAAAGATAAGATCCAGTTATTAGCCAACAGTGGGGTATACAAAATCACCTGTTCTGATTGTGAAAAATTTTACATTGGTCAGTCAGGCAGAGACATATCAACTAGGCTGGCTGAACATGAACGCAGCTGGAGGTTGCAGAATTCAGACTCTGCATTTGCTGAGCATGTACTGAGTGAGGGTCACAACTACCAGCCAGTGTCCCATGTACTTCACTTAGCAAACAAAGGCCATAAACTCAACCTGCTGGAAGCCCTGGAAATTAACAAACATCTTGCTCACAGTCCAGATCTCATCCTAAATGACCAGACACAACTCAACACTTCTCCTCTCCTAAACTTCATATAATCATCTTTGTTGTTCATTACTTCCCACACCCTCTCTTCCTACATATTCCCATTTTCCTGTAGTCATTAAGTTGTTTTATTTGTTGCAGTTGTCTTTGTATTCCACATATGCTGTAGTTTCAATAGTTAAGGGTTTGCTTTTAACTTGTACTTGTATTACTGTCCATGTTTAACTCCCCTTGTAGTTGTCTCATCAAATACTGTTCATATTTTACTTTGCTCATTTATTTAATGTAAACTGGTATACAGCCACTGCTTTGATTATAAAGTTAATGTTAAAATGCAGTACCACCACACTCTCAAACTGTAAGTTCCCTCAAACACCTCAATTTTCCTGCATTTATTAATTTCTGTTTATCGTATTGATATAGCTTAAATTCTTCGTGTATTCTGTATTTACATTGACAACTGTCTCTTCTTTTTTAATTGGTTGTGTATCACTCTCCATGTTTCATACCTCTTGATGCAGCCTTGCCTAGTACTAAGTTTATCTTATTTCAATAGTTTTGTTTATCAATAGATACCGTTATGTAGGCATGTTATTCTTATATTGTGCTAAAGGTTTTCCTGTCAACTCCATTGTTATTTATGTACTGTTCAGTTTTTACTATTTCATTGCAAAGATGTTACTCACTGTATGTTTCTACTTCACTCTAGATGTGTTACTTCTCTTCCAGTGTTGTCTGCTAACATTTAACTTCTTTGGTGATAATACTCAGTAAATGCCTGAAGATGGCCTTGTAAGCCGAAAACCGGTTAGCAATAAAAATAATATTGTAGAACAAAAGCAAACTGGTGCTTTTCATTTATTACTTTAATTAATGTTGTTATGAGAAGAAAACGAAGTTTAGCGAAGGCATTGGAACTGACGAACGGGTTTTAACATTTTATTTCTTTGGGAAAATTTTTATTTACTCCAGAATTAATTTACAAATAGAGACCGGATGTTTGAGCACTTTAAATCGTTAAAATAGGCATTCAATAAGATATTATAAATAGCTAAAATAGGCAATAAAAGTGTAGAACCTTATACTACGCCTATTTATTTACTACATTTACTACATTGCACTATTCAGACAATCAGCATATTTACGAGTGTTAACATCGTGTTGCATTATTCTTTTAAAGTAACTTCGAAGATTTACATAAAATGCTACTTGTATTTGGCAGAAAAATGAAAATGTTTCTAGGTGGCCATGCATTACAATGCCCTGTCGGCTTATTGGTTGAACCTGGCAGCCAAATGCTTTATTGAATTTTCTTCGAGCCATGTTCAGTCTCATGTTAGGTAATGCATTTTTCACCTAAGAAAATCACATCTCAACATACACAGATGTAACAGTACCATACCTAAAAGCCTGAACTATTTTAGGGGCCATTTCTACTGCAACAGAATTGTCACCGTCTAGAATTTTTGTACTGTATCCAAGTTTGCCATGACCAAGATTTTTTGGATAAATAATTTTATGCTTTTCCTTAACTAATCTAACCTATTTCCCTGTCACACTCTCCAGTTCCTTTCACTGTGTCACCCACAGTTTTGACTGACTTCGCCAAATGATGCCCTGTTTCTAGAAGCTAGAAGACCATATGTGACAGGAATACGAACTCGACCAAGATTTCGCACTATTGCAGATTCGAAAAGTTTCTTTCGTGCTACAATTGAAGATGCTTCATCCTCCAGACCACCTTAGTTATATCTAGGAAATCTGAAGCGTAGTAAGCTGCTGCTGAAGTTCATGACACCCATCTCATTATGATAGGTTGAGAGGACAGAGATATATATGGTGTAATGTCATTAAATGTCAATCTTTCGCAACCATCTTCTTAATACTTAAAATCAATTTGGTGACGACGGGAAACAACCTTCCGACACCCTGCGAAAACCGTGCGCTAAAGCAAGTTTGGAAACAGCACTTTAAAAGTTGTCCCAGCCTATTTCATGTTTTATGCAGCACCTAAGATGAAAAGTGGTAAATTGTCGTATTGAGTTTCTTCATGTCACAGTAACTGTAATGAATTGATAAAGAACTGTGCGATTGTTGTAATGTTAACTTTTGCCTGACACTCTGTAGTAAGCAGGAATGCTTTTATAAATTCAGCCCGCATCTCGTGGTCGTGCGGTAGCGTTCTCGCTTCCCACGCCCGGGTTCCCGGGTTCGATTCCCGGCGGGGTCAGGGATTTCCTCTGCCTCGTGATGGCTGGGTGTTGTGTGCTGTCCTTAGGTTAGTTAGGTTTAAGTAGTTCTAAGTTCTAGGGGACTGATGACCATCGATGTTAAGTCCCATAGTGCTCAGAGCCATTTGAACCAGCCAGCCATTATAAATTCACCTTCTGAAGAATCTAATGATCCAACAATGACATTGGCAAAAACTGGACACTTAGGTTCAGTTTACTCATCTGTTCAAATCCAGATGTTTTTTATTTTCTACTTCGTCTTTAAAGATTTTCTTTACTTCTTCGTAACATCCACTTAAATAAAATTCTCGCAATCTTGAATCATTGGGCGCAGATTCGTCCATATATTTCTCCAAAATCTGTCTTCTTGTAGGATACTGTAGTTTCCACAAAGCGATTCCGGCGTCAATAAAAGCTTTACTTGAGTCAAATACGAACTGCAATTTTCGATTCTTTGCAGTTCTCGCTGTCAGCAAAATCTTTTTCCCAGTTGCCTTGGAAAGTGCACTTTTGTATTTGGATGTACTGATATCTTGAGAAATGAAATATTTATTTTCATAGTTCACTGACTACTCACATTTTTGCACAAAAGTTTTTCATCGTCAGTAGAAAATAGGTCAGATGCGAAAGCATTAATGTAATTTCCCAGTTTACTGTGTAAAGGGACACGGAATTTCGGCACGTTAACCGCGCAGGGTAGCCGCGCGGTCTTAGGCGTCTTGTCACGGTCCGCGCGTCTCTCCCCATCGGAGGTTCGAGTCCTCCCTCGGGCGTGCGTGGGTGAGTGTGTTGTCCATAGCGTAAGTTAGTTGAAGGTAGATTAAGTAATGTGTAAGCTTAGGGACCAATGATTTAAACAGTTTGGTCCCACAAGATCTTACCACGAATTTACGAATTTTTCGGAATGTCTAGCTGTCTTCCACAATAACGTCGCAATGAAACCTGAAAAAAAAGTAATTTAGAACAATTATGAAACCACTATTTAGCTCCTACACTCATTGTTGATTTTAAAAACGGTATGATTCGATAAATAGACAAGTAGACATAAGCGATAATTAAACCCCTACGTATTGTTGCCTCTCCTTACAGCGATACTCGTTATTATATTTTATAATAAATGAATAAATTATAATTAAAAGGTAACAAAAGACATTTCTTTCGGCAGTGAGGCATTTATATTAAGTAATGAAAAAATGGCGGCATAGACCTGCAGCGCTTCAATCACAGATTCTAGTTTAAACCGAAGACATATTTCAAAAACTTAAAAAAAGCATTCTACCAAAGTTCCAGTCCTGGTCATAACTTTCTTTTTAGCTCTGGTAACGATTTCTCTGCTGTACCGAGTTGAGTACACGACACAAGATAGGCGCAAAGTCGCTTCCGGACTTTCGTCGCAAGTGCCCAGGGCAAAAGAAGCTCGCTTGGGCGCAAACCCATAAACGTTACGCACGGTGAAATCTTGTCTGTGTTGTAATGTGTCATGAATTAGGAAGAAAATCATACGAGCAATGAATACTCCAGCTTGGAGCGAGAGCCGTAGTAGTAAAATGCGGTGGAGTCCACCTCATCGTGCCCTGAGATGGAATACCGTCCGCAAGCAGTCCAGCGAGTTTCTCTCATGCGCAAATCGTAACAGGTAGAAACCGTTGCCCGGTGCCCCACCCGGGCCATAACGTTGACAATAAAAGGAAACGTAAAGGCGCTTGGAATGCGCCATTTGTCTGATAAGCTTGGCAGAAACACACGATAACGCGCCATAAACTGGGAGATACGTGAGGTCAGTGCGCACTGTTGACACGGTGAAGCGGCACTGCAGGGACGTAGTTCGGCCTGCCCAGCTTTTTATGGTCACCGGACTCGGCCTGTAGCCGCTCAGGTAGCAGCAACCGCAGAGGTAACACGGACATCATTTACGCACAGTGTGTTCGGCGATCGGGAGGTTTAGAATCGTTGTTTATGGCCTCGCTGACGTTGTTATTCCAGACCGCGTGGCGCCGATTATTAGCAAACACCCTCTCCGAATCATCAAAGGAGTCAACTAACTTTCAAGAAAGTTATGAGGGTGAACTGACAATTTGATAAAAAAATAGAAAAGCGTAGTAACCTTTTCCTCAGTGTGTGATTCCTGTTGTTGTTGTTGTTGTTGTTGTTGTTATTGTCTTCAATCCTCAGACTACTTTGATTCAGTTCTCTATACTACTCTGTTATGAAATGGAAATGGCTCTGAGCACTATGGGACTTAACTTCTGAGGTCATCAGTCTCCTAGAACTTAGAACTACTTAAACCTAACTAACCTAATGACATCACACACAGCCACGCCCGAGGCAGGATTCGAAACTGCGGCCGTAGTGGTCGCTCGGTTCCAGACTGTAGCGCCTAGAACCGATCGGTCACCCCGGCCGGCCCTCTGTTCTGTGCATGCGTCTTCATCTCTTCATAACTGCTGCAAACTACAAGGTCCAGCCACGTTAATGTTATCACCGCTTATGTTCGACATTAGTATCCACTCACAGACAGCAGGTGGCAACACTTGCGGTGGAGAGTACACAAAGCGTCTCGGGTACATGCGGGAAACAGTGCAGTCATTGTGGCAGTGCAGAAACGGAGCGATTTATCTGACGTCCAACACGGCATGATCATTGTCTTTTGGGCCAATAGTGGAAGCATTTCCGAGACGGTTAAATTTGCAAACTGCTAACGTGCCGCCGTGGTTAAAGTATGCTGCGCATGGCAAAATAACGCTATCCAAAACTGGTAACGAGACAACTGTGGTGGACCACGGGCCACAGATGCCAGTGGTGAGCCGGCCGGGGTGGCCGAGCGTTTCTAGGCGCTACAGTCTGGATCCGCGCGACCGCTACGGTCGCAGGTTCGAATCCTGCCTCGGACATGGGTGTGTGTGATGTCCTTGGGTTAGTTAGGTTTAATAGTTCTAAGTTCTAGGGGACTGATGACCTCAGAAGTTAAGTCCCATACTGCTCAGAGCCATTTGAACCATTTTTGACAGTGGTGAACAACGGCTGCAGAGATGTGTACGGACTAACAGACGTCCAGCTGTTGAGCAACTGACAGTCCAAATGAACCACGGGGCTACCAACAGTGTCTCTACAACGAGCGTTCAACGAACGTTTCTTCGTTTGTGCCTCCGCAGTGCGCGTCTTGTTCATACACCCATGATGATTGCGACGAAGGCTGGATTTTGTACACCAGTACCGCAACTGAGTGGCAACTCAGTGGCAACAGGTGGCCTTGTCAGAGGAATCATCTCTTATGCTCCAGCGGACAGATGGCCATTGGCGCGTAGGGTGCGCAATGTCTGAAACCAAACATCCTGCTTCCCACGCCCGGGTTCCCGGGTTCGATTCCCGGCGGGGTCAGGGATTTTCTCTACCTCGTGATGGCTGGGTGTTGTGTGCTGTCCTTAGGTTAGTTAGGTTTAAGTAGTTCTAAGTTCTAGGGGACTTATGACCACAGCAGTTGAGTCCCATAGTGCTCAGAGCCATTTGAACCATTTTGAACCAAACATCCTGCAACCACCGTCAGAAGAGTCCAGGCCGGAGGACAGACCATTTTGATGTGGGGAATGTTTTCGTGGCATTCCTTGGGTGGTCTCGACATTCTGGAAGGCACAATGGATCAACACACCTAAGCATCTGTACCTGGAGACCACGTCCAGCACCACATGCAGTTTGTTTTTCCCCGGCACGGATTTCATCTACAAGGAGACAAATCCAATGTGTCAGACAGCTCCCAGTGTACGTACGCGGTTAGAGCAGCACCAGCATGAGGTTACCATACTTCCCTGGCCACCAAACCCCTCGAATTTAAACCCAGTCGACAATGTCTGAGACCACCTCGATGAGGCTGATGGCACAATGGATCCTCAACTAAGGAACCTAGCATAGCTGGCCACGGCACCAGAGGTGACATGGCTCCTCATCTCTGTCGATATCTTCCAGAACCTCACTGAGTCTCTTCCTGCACGTCCCACAGCTGTCCGCACTGAAAAAGATTATTGTTCAGGCTTTTGGTAGGAGGCCACATTAATGTTGCTGAACAGTGTACATCCGTTTGAACCTGCATACTGCACTTAAGCCTGTATCTCTCTCTACAATTTTATCCTCCCCTCTTTCCTCCACTACCAAATTCACAGTTCGTTGATGCCATAGGATACGTCCTACCAAAGGATCCTTTCTTTTTCTCAAGCTGTACTATAAATTTCTTTTTTTAACAACTCAATTCAGTGCTTCTACATCAGTTTACCGATCTACCTATCTAATCTTCAGTATTACAGCATAGTATCACATTTCGAAACATTCTTTCTAAAGACAAAATATCTTAATTGCGCAACATATTCTACTCTGACCTCGATGCGTATGCTCCTCCGCGATTCATCTTCTCTTTAATTCACTTTAAAATTAATTTCATCGGCATTCTGTTTGATGCTCTGCATTCGGCGACCGTAGTCGCATTAGAGCAAAGTTTTCAGTTTATGGAACAGAGAGACGTCACTGTGATGTGCGTGGTAGAGGGTAATTTTCACTGTACTGAATTTCAAGGTTGCTTCCCGTTGGTAAATTAATTGGTCCTACAATTCTGTGTGGTTTGTTATTTGTACAATTTTGTCTGCTCAATTTATAACTCTATCGGAAAGGTACATAGTGGTTGTACAAGCCGAAAATACAGCAAGTGGTGATTGGCAGTAAAGACACTACCAGCGTTAACTAACTCTCTTTTATGCTACTGCTGCAAAAATTAGTATCTAAGGATACATTTACATTATTTTATAGTTTATTAATTAATTTTATGATCAATTTTTGCTTACAGTCAACATTAAATTACATCTTACATTCAGATGAAAACAGTACTGATAATACCTTCTTTGACACCAAAGTTTTTATGATGCTGCTTGTACTAGGTATAATACTAAATAAAACTGTTATTGTGTCTTAAAAGAGGTGCTTATTCCCTTGTCCTATTGCATTCATACAGAGAATGAGACAGAAATAACTGCAGCATTGTGAATTTAACTTAACTTACTGCGTCCGAACAGACCTTGAGGCCCAACGGTACCCTCAGGCCGCCGTGTCATCCTCAGCCCACAGGCGTCAGGGGTATGGAGGGGGATGTGGTCAGCACACCGCTCTCCCGGCCGTATGTTAGTTTACGAGACCGGAGCCGCCACTTCTCAATCAAGTAGCTCCTCAGTTTGCTTCACAAGGGCTGGGTGCAACCCGCTTGCCAACAGCGCTCGGCAGCCCGGATGGTCTCACATCCAAGTACTAGCCCAGTCCGACAGCGCTTAACTTCGGTGATCTGACGGAAACCGGTGTTACCATTTCGGCAAGACCGTTGGCTTCCAATTTCAAAATTGGATAGAAATCTGTCACGGATTGCGCACTGACTGTCACTCTGAAATCGCCACAGATCCATAACATATATTTTGGCTTCTGCACTACAATGGTTGGCATTGCCAGTTAGCAACTAATAATGATGAATATCTGTTTAAGCGATTTACTTCCTGTTTCACTTTGTCCTTTAATGCAAATAGAATGTTGCGTACTTGACAGAATTTTGGCACAGCCGCCAGCTTCAACGTTATGGGCGCTTTGCAGGGTAATGTTACTTGTTGCTTCAGAAAATACTGTATCATATTACTGTAATAATCTTTGGAACTTTTCCTGAGGGATGTCAGTGTGAATATAATTCGTTCCTTCATGGACTGCAAAGCATAGTTTATTGAATAAATCAAGACCCAGTAAATTTCTAGCATCATGTGAACTGACTAAATAATAAATCTGACCTCTTTGGTAAATCACTTGCTTATAACATCCGTTACCAGATGTCCTTTGACTGGCACTTGTTAGTCACTGTAGCTAAACAGAGAACTCTAAAAGTCGGTAAATTTTGGCGTTCTAGTATTTTATATGCGTCGATATTAATTAAAGAAACTGAAGAACCTGAACCACTTTGACATTTCAGGGTCTCTTTATTAATTCTGAGATCAAGCCTAGTAATTTGCTGAAAAGATAACTTCCACTGGACTTTCTGTTCATGAAATTTTATTGATTCTTTCATGTTCGCTTCGAACACATATTTTACATTTATTATGAATCACTTTTGTGTCCTAGAGTGTCTTTATTACGTTGTCTGATTTGGTTCTTGTTACACACATCAACTTTGTGACCTACCTTTTTGCAGTGCGCCCATTTAGTGTTTCGCTAGAAAGAGTCCTCACACTTGTCATTAACAACACAGTGTGCACATGAACGCAACCATTCTCTATCGAGCCTGCTTATGAGAGAATCAGCATAAGACTGTTTACAGCCTCTATGCCCTGTAATTGTGCTGTTCATTCTTCGTAATCTCGATTTGGTTCCTTAAAACACTGAAAAATGTATAGTTGGCGGCTGCTGCTACGTACAGTTGTGACTCAGAATAAGATAGTATATTATTTTTAATTTCTGAGTATCAAAGAGTCAGCCCATCTGTTTCAGTACATAGCTTTTGAATCAACTTAGAATCTCGGTTTCCGCATTAGCAAGAAGAAAAGCTTTGCATTCAACATCATCTGTTCATTTGTGCGTGGTGAAATGTTTTTCCATTCCGTAAATAAATTTGGACCAGGCTCCTACTTTCACATAGAAAGCCATAAATTGTTGCAAAACCATAAAACTGTCTTAGATTTACTCGCTCTCTACTTCTAGTTTGGCCGCCCTTGCCACGAGCTATTCTTGGGTGGTGAATACTTATTGCAACAACAACATCATGGCTACAGCAATTCACGTTGAACCATTTCTGAAAAAGAAAGGGCAGACATATACTGAATTCTCGGTAGTTTTTCTGCAAAGGGAACAAGACTGGTAACAAGTATATGTGAAAATAGTAGCATCGTTCAAAATATACATATGCCACGGTCAAAATTAATTTGTTGGCACCAAAAGATTCAGTTTCACTTGCACTAGAAAATTGTGTTTAGTTATGTCATATCAGGTTATGTTGAACTGGCATTTTTGTTTTATTTCAGTAAAATCCTCGTATCCATGTTATGATATGGCATTGATTATGGTAAATCCTTGTAGCCTCTTCTTCTTTCCATAAATTCTCTTCCCTAATTTATGTTGTACCCGACAAATAGGAAACGAACCCCTCACCGCAGAAAGAAGTTGCTGTATAGAGGTAGTGTGGTTGCACGTAGTAACCGTCTTGTCACAGGGAAATTTAGGGTCCAGCATAAATTATGTTGATGACTACAATTAACAAGCGTTTATTAAAATGTTATACACAAATACTCGCCTTTAGTGTGATAACAATGCGAAAGCGTGGGACTGATCTTAAAGTTCTGAACACGGGTTTAAATCTACCTCCGTGGACAATGGCTAACTAATCCAATAGCAGCTCTACCTTGGCGCTCCTGTTTGTAACAGTATGAAGTCCACGCAATGACAATAATGTACATTATGATTCTAGGCGTTTACTGCGACCCTGTGTTTTGACTGCACCAACGTGACAAAGTCTCGGTGACCACTGGATTACCGACGCAAACCCTGAGAGCTGGCCGAGTGAAGCTGTGTATTGGTTTGTATTCACAGTGGCGTCAGACCATAACCATGGCGGATGAATATGATTTACGGCGGAAGCATAAATGGTCTCTATTTGGTGCACCCTGTGGGTATATAGCTTCGCATCGTATCTGATGACAGACACTTATAGTACTGTTGCGGGGTTTGTGTCACGCTGCAGGTCGCCATTTAATTCAATGCAGTGTTACGTTCACTACTGTTTCAGCGATA
This sequence comes from Schistocerca serialis cubense, assembly GCF_023864345.2. NCBI lineage: Eukaryota > Metazoa > Arthropoda > Insecta > Orthoptera > Acrididae > Schistocerca > Schistocerca serialis. Next base: position 495,487,902 of record NC_064641.1, on the reverse strand, counting down.
GTAAGACATAACGTACACGTTTTCCCACTCCACAACGGTAGGTTTTTCTGTACACGTATAACCGTTGGGTGTCAAAGCTTGAATCGATGAGAAAGACGTCCGTGGGCTGAAACAGACAGCATTCCCCGTACAAATAAGCGACAATATGGATAACTTCAAATATCAATATCAATAAAATAAATTGACAAAAAGCCTTGCCGTCAGTATTGGATGCCCTATTCAAATGTTCGTGTTTGCAACATCGGTTTATTAAAAATAGACAGTCAGAAAATATAGGACATAATGAAGTTAATATATGAAAGTCGGCGGGGATCGTCAATCATGAACAAACTGCACTTTGTACAAACCTCCAAGAAACTGCAGGAATATTCGTTTGGCAGTATCGCTCGGTGTTCCCTGAAGTAAACTAGCAAACCATTCTAGAGTAAATATGCTAGAATTTTGCATTCATAGCACTATATAGTCTGTGAAAAGAGACGCGTATAACTTTTTATGTTATACAAAGTGACTTCCGGTGCTGAATGACGATGATTTTAGCTATGATGGGAGCGGTGCTCGAAACTGTGGTTGGAGATCACGAACTTGGAATAAATTTTCGCTTATAGATCTTGTTGGTTCACGTGTGGCATTAAAGTTATTAGAACTTCAACCAAATGTGCAGGCTCCTCATTTAACACTGACGGCGCAGTGGAAAAAAGTAAAGTGCCATCCTTTATTAAATTAAATGACGTGTGAGAGTTCATTTAGGAACTGTACTAGCAATCCCAGTCGTTGTAGTTACTGTCATTGGTAAAATTATACACCAAAACCATGCGACCAATTGAGGAAAAATCCAGTAGGACAACGAGACATCTTTAGAAGATCTGAGGTAAGCAGATCTCTTTAAGTGCTCAGTGAACCAAAAAATGCATGCTATTACGATCTACATTAGTAGTTTATATAACGTAGCCCCGCATGTTATACAGCTTTTGGTAAGGAACAGTTTATGAGGCTAGTACGTTCAGAAGCAGTAACGTTTCGGAGCCCGAACGAGAATGATTCACTGTGGATGAACATGGTTTTAGTAAAAAATACAAAGCTGAATACATCTTAACATTCATTGTGAGTGGTCGCAGCCTTTATGCAAACCGATCGCTCGTGAATGGCCAAATGCACCTCCTCTTCATTTGCGTAAATGCCGGACGTGCCTCGTGCTTGCACTACAAGGCAACTGCCACTAGAAGAGAGAGGAGGATATGCTTTGAGAACTCGTTAGATATCACCTTGCAGTCTCGCTTCTAGAGAACGTAAATAGACGTACATGAATGCAGTCGCGCCTGCATTCCGTGCTAAGTTTAATAGCTCTCGGAACATAAAACGTTCAGTGTGGCGGACACTTTTATGTCTGAGCGCTTACTTTAATGTTCCCAGAAACGTAGAAATTGCTACATATTAACGGTATATTGTAGAGGTTATGGCCGAGAGAAGCGTTAACAAGTTACTGCTGAGCGTAGCTCTGCAGGTCTCCGGCTTCTGGGAGGTACATAAATGTCAAATGTGTCCCAAACCGCCACAGTTACATATGTTCCGTTTCATAACATGGTACTGGCTAAATAGATATGGCAAGAATATATCTGAAATATCGGTATTTTTTAGATACAATAACGACATTCATTCATCGATGTCATACCTATTGAATGTGGCAAGATTGGGGCCATAAGGTTCTCTCATACATCTAACCAGGCATACCACATATTTTACGTTACGTATACGGCGATAAGCATGTTATAATACATTTACGAATTAAAAATATCAATAGGGCAGACAAAAAACAAACACGGTTTACATTCGTTCGCGATAAGTACAACAACAACCAGGAATTGCAAGCAAGTAGGTTTTAATTCTGAGCGTCAGCAGGAATGGGCATGAGATAAAGGGGTGAAAGAGAGAGAGTTATGCAGTCAATATATCGCCAGTATGGATACATTTCGTCGATAGATCAGCCTTTCAAGACTTATTGTGCTGTACCGTGAAATACTCTGTAGTACTTCACGCCATAGCATTGCAGTGTGAAAATAGAAAAACAGAGTCTCAATCTGTGCGAGAATCACGGTAATATAGTGCGAGAACTACGGAAATGTAGACACCAGGACAAAAGGAAGTTTGGGCCGCTACTTGAAACGTGCTCAAATAGCCGAAGTCGTCAAGGCCACCGCTCTCGACAAGCGCGAAATCCATGTTAAGAGTCCCAGTCCAGCAGAGATTTCCATTTGTTCTGAAATATTCTACAGCTGAAGAGAAACCTTAATCGCAATTTGCGAATCATTTCTTAATTTCGTGACATAGACGATATACTGTTGCTGAGTATTAAATGTAAACAATTTTTATTTAATTTATTTATTAGGTTCCGCAGAAACATGCGAGCTAAATCTGCCTTGTCATGGAACAACTCAGTACATAGTTAACAGAACGCTAATTAGAAAACTTATCAACGAAAGAACCAAAGAATTAACGAAATAAAAAAAAACAATTTGTGGAACAGAGCAGTAATAAATAACACATTGCTGAAAAAAGTTGCCAATTAGTACAAGGAACTCTTGCACAGAATATAAAGAGTGTGCCGAAGGAAAACTTTCAGCTTAAGATTTGCAGGCTTGGGTTCATCACACAATTAATTAAATTCTGCTGGAAACCTGCTGAATAGTGCACACTGTTCTGACCAATGCCTAAGGCAGTGTTAGCCGAGTGTAAATCGGTTATCATTCTAGTGTTAACTGAATGAATGGTACAGTTCGTTCTGAAGTCAATATCGTTAAAATCCCTTGATGGAATATATATATCAGTTAACACTAGAAGGATAACCGATTTATACTCGGATAACACTGCATTGGGAATTGGTCAGAATAGTGTGCACTATTCAGCAGGTTGCCAGCAGAATTTAAGTAATTATATATATATATATATATATATATATATATATATATATATATATATATATATATATATATATATATATACTCCGCCTGGAGCAATTACTGGGTGGATTGAATAGCTCAGTAATTCCTGCTGCCGGTCCCAAGCCCGGATAAAGGAGGAGGATAAAAGCCAAAACACCAACACTGCAGCAATACATCTGCTGCCGTGCGGACTAACAGGACTAACAACCCGTACGATGAGATTGAAATGAAACGACAATCAGCCACTCGCCCCGGGCAGTCGGCCACCAGCTGTAATCAACCATGAACTTGGCATGATGGAAATACAGGCAACAAAGCAACTACCTCAGGCCCTAACTCAGAAGAGCGAGGCGAACCTGGTCATTCCGATTCTGGGGGACCAGGACATCATGCAGGGAAGAGTCGGAGCTTTCCAAAACTCCTCAAACCAAAGCGAAAGCAATTCATTGATACACTGAACGTACAGACGCTGACTAAAACAGGAAAACCCAAGATACTGACAGATACTTGTGATAGATTTGGGATTTGTATACTTGCAGTAAAAAAAACACGTTTTCGTGATTGTGATCACTTTGATTCCGGTGGCTATCGAGTCTACAAGGGAAACCCTGCGATCGAACTGAAAAATAGTAACATAAATTTGTTGGGAACGGCACTCCTCGTGCATAACAGTATCCAAGACTTTGTGATAGACTTCTCGTCGCCCTCTGAACGCCTCTCTCAATTCACAGTTTAATGTGCCAATAAGGCCCATACACTGGTAAACGCCCATGCTCCAGACAATAACGATCCTGACAAAAACAAAGTGGAGAAGTTGTGGTCACAACTCGAGCGTGTACTCACCAAGATCCCTCAACACCATGTCAAAGTCCTGTTGGGAGATTTCAATGCGCAAATTGGCAGAGAACGTGAACAAGGACATATAATTGGGAATTTTTTAGCACACAAAAAGACAAACACCAATGGACATCGCTTAGTCAACACACGTGGGGTAGCCAACCTTCAAATAATGTCCACTCACTTTAAGAAACCACCGAGGAAAATGACTACATGGAGATCTCCAAACAACCACAGTGGGGAATATCAAATTGACCATGTAGCGATAACTAGAAAATTCTCTCCAGAAATCATGAACGTGAGGGCACGCAAAGGTTTCGTGGAGTCCGATAACCATCTCTCACAAGTAAAAATCAGCTTCATAACTAGTCGAAACGTGTGCCGAAAATCTACACTTCTGCGCATTGATCCAGAATACCTAAAAGAACACGCAGAGGAATTTGCACAATGACTAGATACTAACACGAAAACATGGGAAGAGCTTCTTGGAACCATTCAGCAGTCATCAAGAAAACTCGGTCAACCACCACGGAAAAGGAAACACAGGTGGTGGACAACAGACTGCGACAGAGCACTTGAATCACGTATTTAAGCCTGGAAGATTTGGCAAAGCCATCAAACACCGGAGAATTGGCAGATCTTTTTGGAAACACAGAAGAAAATTTCAAAAACCATCAGACAAATTAAACGCACGTACCATCACAAACGATTAGAGGAAACTGATAATGAATTTAAAAGAAACAACACGAGAAACTTTTATAGGACACTTAGGGACGAACTAGCAACCTTCAAGCCACTCACTCTTTCTTTTCGGCGCCCTGATGGAACACTTGAGACGAACACGAGGGGCAACTGTGAAATCTGAAACAGCATTTCGAGAAGTTACACAAATGTGAACCACCAGCAGAGAAACTTGACTTCCATATTGCGACCCCAAACCAGGACTCAACTCCACCTACGCATGAGGAGATACGAAACTGTGTCACGTCTAAAAAACAACAAAGCATCAGAGGAAGATGGTGTAATTGCCGAATTGCTCAAGATTGGAGGTGAACTCTTGACTGACAGACTAAAAACTATCATAGCAAATATATGGGAAAGTGGAGTCATACCAGCCGATTGGAAAACTGCTTTGTTTCACCCTCTACACAAAAAGGACGACAAGACCGATTCCAACAACTATCGAGGCAATTCACTTCTACCAATCGCTTGCAAAGTGCTCTCACATGCTCTTCTCACCAGATTAGAACAACAGACAGAACATATGATCGGTGAATATCAGGCAGGCTTCCTCTCACATCGAACCTGCGCAGAACAGATCTGGAACCTGAAGATGATACTGCAACGCCGTTAGTCGAACCGCACAGTAGTCAGCTTCGTAGATTTCAAGAGAGCATACTACTCGATTCATCGCACCAGTCTGTTCAATATACTTCGTGAATATGGTGTAGATAACAAAACTACTTCATTAACTGCCTAGGCTTTGACACAACCTCAAAAGTAAAATTCATGGAAGAAGTTTCTGAACCTTCTCAAATTGGGATACGAGTGAGACAGGGTGCTGGATTGTCCCCACACCTCTTTAACCTGGTGCTGGACAAGATTATCAAGACGTGGGAGAAAGGAATACCTGGGATAAATATGGGAAAAAAGGACAAACGAATCAACATAAAATACCTTGCTTTTGCTGTTGATATAGCAATAATTATGAGGACTCCTGAGGAAGCCAAACATACCATCGAGAAACTACATGAGGTTGCCATCAAAACCGGACTCCAAAACACAATTCATGGACTACAAAAGTTCAAATCTGAAACCACTTGCAACAAAATTTGGTGACATCAAACAAGTTAAGTACTTCAAGTACTTGGGTGAAATGATCAGCAACACTGGCAACGAAAAAGTAGCTCACAAAACACGAGCACAAAAATTACGCAAACCTTATTTATGGATTCTTCCGTCGCTTCTTGATAGAAAAATTCCATATTGAGGGTTGAATAACACTTAGACGGTTTTTTTTTTTTTTTTTGTTCTATTTGTATGAACTAGTTTTCGGCGTATTAGGCCATCTTCAGATAGCTTATCTGAAGATAAGTTATCTGAAGATGGCCTAATAAGCCGAAAACTAATTCATACTGAAGTGTTGGCAGAAGAGCCAACACTGTGTTGCTAGAGGAGGCCGAAATGCACGCGTTTAATTACACGCTGACTGGCGCGAGGTCTGGAACAGTTAAGGGAATTAATAGTAGCAAATAAAGTACGTAGCTGTTGGAATTCTTAACTTTAATCCACAATTGGTGAACATCTCTCGTTACTGTACAAGCTTCACAATATTAATTATCAAATGCTATGGCGCCTTGCTAGGTCGTAGCAAATGACGTAGCTGAAGGCTATGTTTCTATCGTCTCGGCAAATGAGAGTCTAGTTGTCAGTGATCCATCTCTGGCAAAGTCGGCTGTACAACTGGGGCGAGTGCTAGTAAGTCTCTCTAGACCTGCCGTGTGGCGGCGCTCGGTCTGCAATCACTGACAGTGGCGACACGCGGGTCCGACGTATACTAATGGACCGCGGCCGATTTAAAGGCTACCACCTAGCAAGTGTGGTGTCTGGCGGTGACACCACACATACAAACAGAACAAAAAAACCGCCTAAGTGTTATTCAACCTTCAAATTAGGTAAAGCCTATACAACGACCTTCAACACATACAATAAGAAATCGCTATCCACCCAAGCCAATCCTCACCACTATCATAAAGTTACTCTTCCAGAAGCGTTCTACGCAACTGAAACATCATCATTAACCATCAACATCAAGGACATTGAGAAAATGGAAAAGCAAGTACTCAGGAAAATATTTGGATCCAAGATTCAAGATGGTATCTGGATGCGCAAAAGCTCTGAAGAACTGTACTCAAGGGCTGAACGTTTCACGTCAGTTGCACGGGAAAGACGGACATTTAGCAGGAATGGACGTCTCCAGAATGATCAAGAAAATCTTCCTCATCATCAAAGGAACTCTCCAAACAAGGGCAAGCTGGCTAACAGAAACCCAAAATGACCTCATGGAACTCAGTATTGACCCACTAGAAACGACACGGACTGCGTACAGACAGAAAATCAACTCTCATAAGTTCACAGCCAAAAACCCGACGGAAAAGAATCTGAAATTGAAAAACGCATGGACACAAGAAACAAGACAGGCCCATAGTGAAAGGATGAGGAAGTTTTGGAAGAAAAGAGGAACAAGAAAGCTAAGAAGACCAGTGCTAATTAATGGTTCCGTGTGCTCCTTAGAGGGCGAAACGAATAAATATAAATTATATATATATATATATATATATATATATATATATGACGAAGCACATAACAATTATACTAGCACGGGCAAAAAGTACATTCATATTCGAGAGAGGTGTACTTCTACCAAACACAGGCCTCAATTCGAGGAATAAATGTTTGAATACGTACATTTTGACGACAGAATTGTGTGGCTGTGAATCTTGGGGGAGAATCGAAGCATTTGAGATGTGGTTCCACGGAAGAATGTTGAAAATTAGGAAGACTGGTAAGACAAAGAATGTGGAGGTTCGTCACAAAATCGACAAAGGAAGGAACGTATGGAGCACACCGATCAGAAGAAGGGACAGGATGATAAGACTTACTTAAGACATCAAGGAATAACGGCCATGTTAATAGAGCGAGTAAAATCTTTAAAGGAAAACAGAAACTGAAATTTACGAGCTCCTCGTCCAGGCTGTCGAGGCCCAAGTAATGTCTACCGGTCGCCGTGTCATCCTCTGCCTTGCGGCGTCATACAAATGCGGTAGGGAATGGCCTGTGATCAGCACACCACTCTACCGGCCGTTTTGCAGACTTTCCAGACCGTGGAGCCGCTCCTACTCGGTCAAGTACCTGCAAAATTAGCATAGCGAGGCTGAGTGCACCGCTCCCGGCGATGAAAAATCCTTGGCATTACAGGGAACCGAACCTGGGGTCTCCACGCAGCAGCCACCTATGCTGAGCACTCAACTACGGACGCAGACAAAGACTGGACGAACACAATTGTCGTTCGCGATATCCACGTTGATTACTAAAGGGGAGATTTTTAGTCTCCAAGAAAATCATAATACCAGAGCATAAAACGAGTTCTAAAGTTGTACAATAGAACGTAATCATCGGTTTAGGCCTATAATTGTGTGCGAATGCTCGACAAATCTTCTTAAGAACGAGAGCGCTTTGCTCCACTGGCTACCTATGGTAAGAATGCTGCTACAAGAGGAGCAAGTTCTTTCGCAGATGCATTGCGTTTGCTTCTAACGATTTCTGTGTATCATCTCCCTGATGGTACCACATTACTGGATACACACATCCACAGGTATAGATAATATCGGAATCCCGCATCCTCTCACTCCCTATGTAGTTAAATGTGTTGCAAAGTGGCAAAAAAAGCCCAAAAAGTGCATGCGATGGCTACCATCCTGTATTGCTAAGTCACGTTATGTGACCATCTGACGAAAGCCTGAATAACCACCTTTTGCAGGACGAACCGCTACGAGACGTGTAGCAAGAGAGTCAGTTAGGTTCTGGAAGGGATATGGAGCCATGCCGACTCTAGTGCCATGGCCAGTTAGGCTGTGTTTCTCTGTCCAGGAACCATGGCTCGAACAGCCTGATTGAGGTGGTCCCACAGATTTTCGATTGATTTTAAATCCTGGGAGTTTGCTGGACACGGGAGTATGGTAAACTCATGCTTGTAGTCTTTGAACCACGCATATAAACTGTGACCTGTGTGACACCTTGAATTGCTCTGATGGTAGATGCCATTTTGCCGACGAAAAGCAAATTACATGTAGAGGTGGACGTTATTCCCAAGGATAGATGCATACCTGTGTAGATCAATTGTGCCTTCCAGGATGAAGAGATCACCGAGGGAATCCCACGAAAATATTCCCCAGACCATAACGTTCCCTCCTCTGGCTTGGACCCTTCCGACGATTGTTGCAGAGTGTTTGCTTTCAGACGTTTCACGCACGTCATACAAGCAGAAAATGTGGTTCATCTGCAAAGGCCGCCTGTCGCCACTTAGTGGACTTCAGTCGTGGTTGTGGTCTTCAGTCCTGAGACTGGTTTGATGCAGCGCTCCATGCTACTCTATCCTGGGCAAGCTTCTTCATCTCCCAGTACCTACTGCAACCTACATCCTTCTGAATCTGCTTAGTGTATTCATCTCTTGGTCTCCCTCTACGATTTTTACCCTCCACGGTGCCCTCCAATACTAAACTGGTGATCCCTTGATGCCTTAGAACATGTCCTATTAACCGATCCCTTCTTCTTTGGTTCTGGCATGCAAATCCCGGCCATCATCGCTGATGAACAGCAGTCAGCATAGGCGCATGAACAAGCCGCCTGCTGCGGAGGCCCGTAGGTAGCAACGATCGCTGAACGGTCACTGTGCAGTCACTGTTGGTGCACCAGTTCTGAACAGCGCCATTTTGCAGTCACGGTATACTTTAACTACAGCGACATGCGAACAGTTTACAAACTTAGCTGTTTCAGAACTGCTTCCACGCTTGGCCCGAATGCCAATAATCATACTATCTTGGGCGTAAGATAAATAACTCCTTATCCGCATTACGACCACGACTGCACTGTTTTCGCGTCCCCCGATACGTTTTATATGAGGAGGTACCCAGAAGACCAGAATTATTTTTTAAAAGCTATATATTTTCAAATTGTTTACAAAACAACCTTATCCTCTTCAAAATACTGTCAAAAATAGTTCAAATGGCTCTAAGCACTATTGGACTCAACATCTGAGGTTATCAGTCCCCTAGACTTAGAACTACTTAAACCTAAGTAACTTAAACACATCACACACATCCATGCCCGAATCAGGATTTGAAGCTGCGACCGTAGCAGCAGCGCGGTTCCGGACTGAAGCGCCTAGAACCACTCGGCCACTGCGGCCGGCAAAATACTATCCGTTACAACTAATACACTTGTTCCACCGGCGCTTACGCTGTTCGAAACATATCTGGCTGTAGCTTCTCCCTCATTTTTTTCTTGACTTCTTCAATGTTGCGAAATCGATATCCTTTCATGCCCCTTTTCAAGTGCAGAAATAAGAGAAAGTCACAAGGGGCCAGGTCAGGCGAGTAAGGTGCATGGGGAAATGGAACCATGCCATTTTTAGGCAAATTCTGTCCAACAGAAATGGCTGCGTGTGCAGGTGCGTTGCCATGATGGAAAAACCAGTCTCCCGTCTGCCCAAATCTTCCGTTAAAAAACGTGAACCAAGCTACAAGTCAACCTATTAATCTCTGCCAGTTGATCAATTGTCTGCCTACAAGCCCTCGATTCAGTCAGTTGATGTACTTCCAGAACGAGGTTTGTCGTCAGCTGGTCGACATGTCACCATTTTTAAATCGAGCAAACCACTCGCACATTTGAATTTTTCCCATAGCGTCATCTGCATTAGCTGTTTTCAACATTAAAACAGTTTTAACGGCGTTTTTACCGAGCAGAAAACAAAATTTTACAGGCGCACGTTGTTTGCTTAAACTTGCCATCATAAACAACGAAACAAGAGCAAAACAATGCTGGCAAAAACAATCACTCCAGATGAACAGAACAAGCCAGGTCGACAACACTGGCGGCACTGAACTGAATCTGAATAACGCTTTAGACGCCTAATGGCAGAAATGTGCATCGTTACTACACAAGCTCCGCCCATGGCAATGTTATTACGTTTTTTTTAGAGGGGTGGTACCCCACGTATATACTCCTTTGCTGGTGTTGCCACATGCCGTCTAACGTGGCGTCAAACATAGGCAATGGTCACGTTATTGTGAGTGGATCTTGTTTTAAGATTACAGGGTACTTATAAATGGTGGAAAAATCCAAATTTTTATGACTCTATTAAATTCTATAGTCTTTCCTGATTACATTGATATATACATTATAGGGTTTCAAATGAAAAATGACCTATTATATGAAATTTTAAAGTTACAGTCATGTATGCCACCACATCCCCTTTATTTCTGTTACAGAAACCAGTATTATTTCGAAAAGAACTGTGAACTTTCTGTTTCCAGCGACTATACGTATGATACATTGTATATGTTGGTAACAGTGCAGGTTTATAGTGTCTGTAAATGATTATCTTTGCTAGTATTTACTTTTTGTGTCGCTGAAGTACTTTGTTGACGTGTTACTTAATGTTTGTTGGCCAAATGCTACATATATTTGTGGAAGTACATATCATTTAGTGTGAAATAAATACAAACTATGCCACACATCAAGAAATTCAATAAAAGGAAATTCCGTGGTTACCAGTTCACAAACAAAGCAAGCCACACTGTTGAAAGTAACCTATGTATCAGTTCTTCAAGGGACAAACTCCCACATGTCACGCCTCCTGATGATTCAAATTTTTGTGTTAACAATGACGCTGTTTGTAGTGGATTTGTTGTTGTTGATGTGGGCATCTTATCTTCTTTGATAAAGGAAGTGACGAAATGTAAACAATGTGATGATGCAGGCTGTCTGGAAATAATTGAACAACAAAGTAGCAGGGAGGATTTAGCGTCAAAATTAGTTGTTCTGTGTAGATCCTGCAATAAATCTACCTCGAAAATGACTTCTAACGTTGTACATAATTCATTTGATGTTAATTTGAAGTTAGTGTGTGCAATGCGTGCAACTGAAAAAGAAAAGAAGGCTGCTCAAATGTTTTGTGGTTTGATAGACCTTCCTCCTCCTCCCAGTAGGTTCAGCAAGTACATAAAAATACTTTTAGGCACCTTGACGGTTGTGTCTAAAGCATGTATGAAACGTGCAGTAGAAGAAACTGTAAATATTAGTGGAACCAGAGTCATTGCTGTTGCACTTGATGGGAAATGGCAACATCGAGGACATCGTTCCTTGATTGGTGTTGTAAGTGCTTCTTCTCTCGAGAATGGAAAAGCTGTTGATGTTGGGTGCTTATCTAAGTACTGGCACACCTGCCATGGTAACATGAAGGACATATTGAACATTAGTGTTCTAAGAATTATGATGGTTACAGTGGAGGTATGGAGTGTGATAGAGCTCTAAAAATATTTCAGAGGTCTGTGCCCGTTTATAACGTTAGATATACGAAGTACCTAGGCGATGGGGATTCTAAAGCTTTCAATAAAGTTAATGACTTCAATGTTCATTGTGATATCTTGGTAACAAAACTGGAGTGTTGTGGACAAGTGAAAAAGTGGATGGGTGCTAGAGTGAGGAAGCTACGAAGAGAAATGAAAAGAAAGTTGTTATCTGATGGTAAATCTCTGTCTGGCTGAGGCAGATTGAGAGAAACTGAAATTATGGACCGGCCATTAAATGAACTGGACCTCCGAATGATGTTGCAGCAATGAGAAAAGCTGTAGGGGCCACCTACTTTCATAAGTTGTCCACAGATGACCACGCTGCTCATGGACTTTGCCCTAAAGGAGCAGATTCTTGGTGCGGTTACCAAAAAGCAAAAGAAAGTGGTCAAATATACCATCATAAGCATTCTCTTCCTGAGCCTGCTATGAATGAAATAAAACCAATTTTTTGAAACCTGAGTTGCTCTGTTTTGCTTAGTAAATGTCTTCATGTGGGCACTCAGAATACAAATGAAAGTTTCAACCATTGCTTATGGGAAAGATTATCCAAGAATGTTTTTGTAGGACTAAATACATTAAAAGTTGGTGTAACAGATGCAGTGATATGTTTCAGTGATGGAGTGATAGGAAGGTTGGAAGTCCTGAGAAATTTAGGCATAAAATGTGGATCTAATATGGAAGATCAGTTGCTTGCATGTGACAGACAACGGTTGCATGAAGCTGAAAGATTCGCTCTTCAAGTTACCAGAGAAGCAATAATTGCTAAGAGGAATGCCAAGAGGAATCTTGAAGATGAAGAAATGCTGTAGGATGAAGATTATGCTTCAGGAATTTTCTGAGGCACAGTTTAATTGGACTCATATTTTTCTTCGCAATTTCCCGCAAGTTGTATTTTTCAGAATTCGGGTACAAATATTTCCTGAAGTTTATAAAGCATTGCTCTAATGTTTTTCCCGTAACTTGCAATAGCCCATACTTATGTAATAGGTCTAAGCTTTATTGCAGAATCAACTAAATTATAGGAAGAATTACATTTTTATAAGGAAAAATATTATAAAAATGAAAATGTAAGATGTGATATTTTTTATCCTTGTAATATACATAATACGTGGAATTAAATAAGTCTGCAACCTCGTGCATCATGTCATGCATATCTAGTCAAAATGTGGTCTCCTTTCAATGTATAACATTGGATTAAATGATACCTCAATTTGAGGAAGCATTTTGGAATAAAAATTGCATCAATTTCTTTGTAATTTTTTAGCATGATCCTAAGAAGGTTGAGAAATATTCAAAATACTTCTAATTTGTTTAGAAAGTGTGCTGCATTACCTCATATCAACAAAAAATCTGTAAAACATATACATTATGAACAGTGCCTGAAAGAAATAGATGTTGATTTTTACTTAATATTGAGCCGGAAAAGTACCCTGTATCCTTAAGGCAATGGCAGGGACAGCACCACTTTTGCAAAAACTCGCCAGATGCCGGGTTTAGCTGATAAAACTTCTGCGTATTTCAAGGCAAGTGTTTTCCCCAAAGCGGCAACTACCGAACAGTTGACTACCGCAGGTCACCAGCGTCGGAACCGGGAGTCTGTCAGTATGCAAATGCCGCGCCGGCCGGCGAGCTCTTTAACAGCGTGTAACTGGGAACGCGGCCCACGGGGGGCGGCTGCGGGACTCACCCGTGTTATGGAAATCGGCGGCGATCTCAGTGTCGGTACCGTCCTGCCGTAAATAAGAAACGCCGCGCTTCGCTGCCAGCACGCGGCAGTGGCGGCCGAGCCGCGCCGGGTCGCCGCCGTGCAGGGCCGCCCCCGGCGCCGTAAATCACAGCACGGGCAACGCCGCGCCTCCTGAGGGCTTCATCAGCCGCAGCCGCCGCCGCCGTAGTCGTCTCACCACCGGTCTCTATGGCCATCGTCATGAAAAGAAAAAATCAAATTAATTCGTAATTTTAAATTTGACTTCGCTACTTCGAACGTTACTTTCGTTCCATAACGACGCAGTAAATCCTAGGCGACAGTACACAGTTAAAAAAAAAAAAAAAAAAAATGGCTCTGAGCGCTATGGGACTTAATATCTGAGGTCATCAGTCTCCTAGAACTTAGAACTACTTAAACCTAACTAACCTAAGGACATCACACACATCCATTCCCGAGGCAGAATTCGAACCTGCGACCGCAGCGGTTGCGCGGTTCCAGACTGAAGCGCCTAGAACCGCTCGGCCACTCCGGCCGTCTACACAGTTCAAAAACACGCCCGCACATTCCATAGAGTAACAAATAACATATTTCTCTATCTTTCATACACTAAATTTTAAATAAGTTACCTGAAGTATTTCGGTACACAGAACGTTTGTTTCAACTTGAGACAATCAAATGTCTCCAAAACCACACATCGCACGAAAAAAATGTTGTAGATGAAAAGCTTTTTTTATAAGTACAGAACTCTGTTTATGTGACGGTTGGTCACACTGTTATGAAGAGTGCTTCACGCGCTGTGTGTAAACATGCGCACGCCGCGCTGAAGCGCTCAGTCTTGGCTTGGCAGCCGTTGAGAATGGAGCTCCTGTTGGATGTTACCGCCAAGTGCGAATTGCACGCGCAGTTATTCGGTTTTTGAACGCAGAGGGCATTGCGCCGATTGAAATCCCTCGCCAATTGACGGAAGTGTATGATGAGTCCTGCATGGATGTCAAAAATGTTGGTAAGTGGTGTAGACAGTTAGCAGCTGGAAACGACGAACAAAGAAGCGGGAGACCGTCAATTTCTGAGGAGACAGTGTTAAAAGTTGAGGTAAGCATGCGTGAAGATCGGCGGATCGTCCTGGATGATCTCTGCACGTTGGTTCCTGAGGTTTCCCGAAGCACCGCTCACAGAATTTTAACGGAAACATCGAATTACCCGAAGGTGTGCGCAGCATGGGTGCCACGCATGCTGACTGACGACCACATGCGGCAATGAGTTGATGCTTCCCGCGCATTTCTTCACCGCCTTGCAACCGAACAGGACAACTTTCTGGACTCACGGGTGACGAAACCTGGGCATACCACTTTACACCCGAGACCAAGCAACAATCACGCCAGTGGCGGCATCCTTCGCTTCTAAACATCATGGCGGCAAGCTGGTATGACATAGGCATACAAAAACTGCCACAGCGTCTACAAAAATGCATCGACAGAAATGGTGATTATGTCGAAAAATAGCTAAATGTTCAAGCTGTAAACTGATGTAAACCACTGTAGAAATAAACAGGTCTATGTACTTATAAAAAAAATAGGAGACCTTACTTTTGGGATTACCCTCGTAGTACACCTGCTTAGGCGGGGTTAGCTTTGTATTTTCGAAGGGGAAACCCCCCCACCCCTCCCCACCCCCCATTTTTTGTGGATGTTCCGTTTCTACGCTGAAAAATTCATACGGTTAATTGAAACTTTGTTTCTCATTTGTGGTTGAAGGCGACAAATTAAAAGTGTGCCTGTTTTTGCCTTTAAGAAGCGACGCACTTGATTCTACATTTCACTTACCATAAATGAAACCTTTGTGTTCTAACGGTTGATATTTATGTTCAAACATTACTTAAATGTTGCAATTGCGAATGTACAGTACAAATAATAAGGCTTGATATTGGCATTTCTGGCAAATAAGCCACTTGTATGATAACCTAAACTTCTGCTCCCTGCAGGGTAAATTGCGTTGAGTCCCCAAGCCATAGGACTGCTCGAATTCAGTCGCCGCCCTCGACCTCGCCATCGGGGAGACTGACTTTGGTGTCTGTTTCCATCCAACTGCCGCAACTCTCACACTGGCTACTGCGCTGCTACTGGCGGAATAGAAACCACAACATTGTGATAAGGTAAAACGTCCAGCAGGTGATAGTGACAGGCGCAACTGCCGTGAATACGCACCGAAATCACGCACCCCAGTTGTGATAGCCAAGTGGACTCATCGAAATCAAGCATGGTTCGCATGGTTCTAACCACTATGGGACTTAACATCTGAGGTCATCAGTCCCCTAGACTTACAACTACTTAAACCTAACCAACCTAAGGACATCACACACATCTATGCCCGAGGCAGGATTCGAACCTGCGACTGTAGCAGCAGCGCGGCTCCGGGCTGAAGCGCCTAGAACCGCTCGGCCTCAACGGAAAATAAAGCATCCGGATGGGAACAGAAAACATCGTAAGCCTGGATAAAACGTAGTTTCTAACCAGGCACTGGAATGCCTGACCATATCGCACTGTACTATCAAATTTGCGACACTAATGTAAATTTCGAACGGAACTATCAACCACAAGAACACAGAGATTCACATTCACGTCGCAAGTGAAATGGAGAATCAAAAGCGTCGCTTCTTAATGGCAAAAACAGGCGCACTTGATACTTTCCGATCATAACCGCGGATGAGAAACAATGGCTTGAGTAAACCGAAGTATTTTGTGGCGTAGAATTCGAATACACAATAAAAATGTAGGGGTACCCACTTGAAAATACTAAATTGATCCCGCTCGTGCAGGAGGCGTGGTCATGAGGTGGCTGGTTGCAGCACAGACAGAGGTCCTCTTTACTAATGTTAACTGTCCACCTATTATATTTGTTTCGCACGATGCGTCGTTTAGGAAATGTTTAGTTGTCGTAAGTTAAAACAAACACCCTATATACGCCTGTATGTGATAAACCAAACAGGTTGCGCCACCTCTTGGTCAAGTACAGAACTCTCTCTATAGCGTTTTCATTTTTTCTGTGTAAAGTGGTAACTGCAAAGACTATAATTTTTCTGACACATTTCATATAAAGTTAAACAATAGTGAAGTAGTAGAATCCGTAGCCAGAGAAGCAAAAGTAATGAAAACAATTTATTGCGTCTATAAGATCACAGCCCTGCTTAGGCAATGACTGTTCGTTGTAGAAATATGAAAAATTAGTTGGGTGGATCATATAACATCGACATATTCCGCAAACCACCTAACGGTGTGTGGGGGAGGATACTTTCGGTACCACTATCTGATCTCTCCAGCACTGTTCCACTTGCGAATAGTGCGTGGGAAGTATGATTGTCGGTACGCCTCTGCATTGGCTCTAATTTCTCGAATTTTCACTCAAGGTCAATACGTGAGATGTATGTGGGGGGAAGTAATAAGTTGTCTGACTCCTTCTGAAAAGTGCTGTCCCGAAATTTCAGTACTAAAACTCCCGTGATGCACAACGCCTCTCTTGTAACGTCTGCTAGTGGAGTTTGTTTAGTATCTCCGTAACGCTCTCTCATCAGCTAAACGATCCCGTGGCGAAACGCACCGCTCTTTGTTGGATCTTCTCTATCTCCCTATCAGTCAGGATCAGAGATAGAGCAACAACAAGAATCGGGTGAACAAGCGCTTTATAAGCCACTTCTTTCGTGAATGAGCTACATTTCCTTAAGATTCTTCAGAGGAATCAGTCTGGTGTCTGCTTTTCCCACTGTCTGTTTTATGTGGTCATGCCACTTAAGGCCGCTCTGGATAGTTACGCCTAGATATTTTACGGCAGACGTTGTCTCCAGCTGTTTGTCATCAGTAGTGTAGCCGTACAGTAGTGAATTTCTTTTCCTATGTATGCGAAAATGTTACATTTATTTACGTTCAGTGTCAAATGCCAGAGTCTGTACCATTCATCAATTCTCTGCAGGACGTTCTGCAAGTTCCTACTATCTTCTGGCGTTGCTGCTTTGATATAAACAACTGCTTCATCTGCGAATAGCCTTAAAGAGCATCCGACGCTTTCTACTAGATCATTTGTATATATTGTAAACAGCAACGGTCCCATCACACTTCCCTTTGGTATTCCGGATATTACCTTTACATCTGTCGATTTAGTTCCGTTAAGACCGACGTGTTGAGTTCTATATGCAAGACAGTCTTGAATCCAATCGCAGGTCTGTTCCGTTACTTCGTAAGCTTGTATTTTTTTTTCATTAAATGACAATGCGGGACGGTGTCAAATGCCTTACTGATATCATGGAACACGGCATCAATCTGAGCGCCGTTGCCCACTGCGCTGTGGATCTCTTGGGGGAACTGAGCGAGTTGAGTTTCGCAGGACCTCTGTATTCGGAATCCATGTTGATTCTTATAGAGCAGATATTCATTTTACAAGAACGTCATAATTCTTGAGCATAAAATATGTTCCATTATTCTACAACAGATTGCCGGCCGGAGTGGCCGTGCGGTTCTAGGCGCTCCAGTCTGGAACCGAACGACCGCTACGGTCGCAGGTTCGAATCCTGCCTCGGGCATGGATGTATGTGATGTCTTTAGGTTAGTTAGGTTTAATTAGTTCTAACTTCTAAGCGACTGATGACCTCCGAAGTTAAGTCGCATAGAACTCAGAGCCATTCTACAACAGATTGACGTCAACGATATACTCGTAGGTCTATAATTGTGTTGATCTATCTTACGGTCTTTCTTAAAAATGGGAATGACGTGCGCTTTAATCCAGTCGTTAGGTACTATAACCAACGAGGAGGAAATGTATAGAATTGAAGAGAAAAAAAAATTGTGGCATTACTTGACTAAAAGGAGGGACCGATTGATAGGACACACCTGAGACCGATTTAGCATTGGAGGGAAGTGAGGGCGCTAGCAATCGTAGAGGAAGCGGATTCAGCAGGATGTAGGTTGCAGTCGTTACTAGGAGATGAAGAGGCTTGTACAGGATAGAACTACTGTGTGGAGGGCTGCATCAAACTAGTCTTCGGACTCAAGACCACAATAACAATAACAAAGTGTTACAATAAGGTGTTAGTAAGAGTTGACAGATCCAAACAATTTTATATATCTGAATATTTAAAGTAATTTTCCAGTCATGGCGCTACTTTGAAATATTTCAAGATCTGACTGAATATCTGAGCAGCTTTTCTCAGACAATTCTTCATTACTGATGACTGTATCGTCTGCAAAAAGTCTGCGGTTGCTATTTATAGCCGGCCGTTGTGGCCGAGCGGTTCAAGGCGCTTCAGTTCGGAACCGGGCTGCTGCTACGGCCGCAGGTTCGAATCCTGCCTCGGGCATGGATGTGTGTGATGTCCTTAGGTTAGTTAGGTTTAAGTAGTTGTAAGTCTAGGGGACTGATGACCTCAGATGTTAAGTCCCATAGTGCTTAGAGCCGTCTGAACCATTTTTTTGCTATTAATACTGTCTGGAATGTTATTATTGTACTACATGAGCAGCAAAGTCCCAAAATGCTTCCCTGGGGCTCATCTGAATTTACTTCTACATCTCTCTATGGCTCTCCATCCAAGATAACTTGCTGTGTCCCCCCCCCCCCCCCCCACACACACACACACTAAGAAATTTTCGTTCTAGTCACAAATCTCGCTTAGTAGCCCATATGAACGTCCTGTCGGTAATAAGAGTACGTGTGGTATAAATTTAAATGCCTTTTAGAAATAAATGATGACATCTGAGTACCATCAGCCATAGTTTTAAGGATGTCATGTAAGAAAAGAGTGAGTTGGATTACACATGATCGATGTTTCCGGAATCCCTGCTGGCTCCCATGGATGATGTCATTTTGTTCGGGATACCTCACGAATTTAAGCTGACAGAATGTTATAAGGTTCTCGAACAAATGGATGTTACGGATATTCGGCGGTAGTTTTGCGGATCATTTCTGCTGCCATAGATGCGTGTGATGGTTCAAATGGCTCTGAGCACTATGCGACTTAACTTCTGAGGTCATCAGTCGCCTAGAACTTAGAACTAATTAAACCTAACTAACCTAAGGACATCACACACATCCATGGCTGAGGCAGGATTCGAACCTGCGACCGTAGCGGTCGCTCGGTTCCAGATTGTAGCGCCTAGAACCGCACGGCCACTCTGGCCGGCTAGATGGGTGTGACCGATGCTTCCTTCCAACCACTGGGCACCGCATTACATCTGAGTAATCTTCGGTATATTACAGTTAACGCAACCATTTAATTTTATTTAATTTTCATAAAAGATAGCGGATGTTACAAGTCGCAGTGAAAGTAAATGTGTTTTTCAGAATCTGTGCTGAACTTATTTTTTTTTTGCAAGTAATTCATCTATTTCTTAATATATTGAGAAGGTATGAGGGGCAGTGTGATTATTGTTTTACTAATTTACGGTGCAGTGCAGACTTTCTTTTCATTTAATTAATTATTAACGTAGTAGAGGAGATATAATTATTCTTTAGTTCTGGTGAATTAATCTTCGTGTTACACTGAAGAGCCAAATAGACTGGTACACCTGCCTAATATCGTGTAGGACACTCGCGAGTACGCAGACGTGCCCCAACACGACGTTGCATTGACTCGACTAATATGTCAAATAGTGGTGGAGGAAACTGGCACCATGAATCCTGCAGGGCTGTCCCTAAATCCGTAAGAGTACGACGGGTGGAGCTCTCTTCTGAACAGCACATTGCGAGGCATCCCAGATATGCTCAAAAATGTCCATGTCTGGGAGTTTGGTGACCAGCGGAAGTGTTTAAGCTCAGAAGATCCTCCCATCGTCCCTGGAGCCAATCTGTAGAAATTCTTGACGTGCTGGGTGTCGCATTGTCATGCTGGAATTGCCCAAGTCCGTCGAAATGCACAATACACATGGATAGATGCAGGTGATCAGACAGGATGGTTACGTCCGTGTCACCTGTGAGAGTCGTATCTAGACGTATCAGGAGCCTCGTATCACTCAGACTGCACATACCTCACACCATTACAGTGCCTCCACCAGCTTGAATAGTCTCCTGCTGACATGCTGGGTCCATGGATTCGTGAGTTTGTCTCCACATCCGTACCCGTCCATCCGCTCGATACAATCTGAAACGAGACTCGTCCGACCAGGCAATATGTTTCCAGTCATCAACAGTCCAATGCCGGTCTTGACGGGCCCAGGCCGGACTTAAAGCTTTGTATCGTGTAGTCATCAAGGGCATACTAGTGGGCCTTTGGCTCCGAAAGCTCATATCGATGATGTTTCGTTGAATGTTTTGGACACTGACACTTGCTGATGGCCCAGAATTCAAATCTGCAGCAATTTGCGGAAGGGTTGCACTTCTGCCACATTGAACGATTCTTTTCAGTCGCCATTGGTCCCGTTCTTGCAGGATCTTTTTCCGGTCCTACCGATGTCGAAGATCTAAATGTTTTACCGGATTCTTGATATTCGCGGTACACTCGTGAAATGGTCGTCCGGGAAAATCCCCACTTCATCGCTACCTCGAAGATGCAGTGTCCCATCGCTCGTGCGCTGACTATGTAACACCACTTTCAAACTCACTTAAATCTTGATAACCTGCCATTGTACCAGCAGTAACCGATCTAACAACTGCGCCAGACACTAGTCGTCTTATGTAGGCGTTTCCTGTTTATGTCTATGTATCTGATTACAAATGGTTCAAATGGCTCTGAGCACTATGGGACTCAACTGCTGAGGTCATTAGTCCCCTAGAACTTAGAACTAGTTAAACCTAACTAACCTAAGGACATCACAAACATCCATGCCCGAGGCAGGATTCGAACCTGCGACCGTAGCGGTCTTGCGGTATCTGATTACACACACCTATACCAGTTTCTTTGGCACTTCGGCGTATAATCAATCTGAAACCTTGCGGTATCTCCAGGTCTCTTCCACGTATACAACTTTCTTTCATGATTCTTAAACCAAATGTTAGCTATGATTAAACTATGCTCTGTACAAAATTCTACCAGTGGGGGTTTCTCTTTCATTGCATACAGTCCATATTCAGGTATTACTTTTCCTTCTCTTCCTTTTCCTACTATCGAATTCCAGTCCCCCATGATTATTAAATTTTCGTTTTCCTTAACTATCTGAATAATTTCTTTTATCTCATCACATATTTCCTCAATCTCCTCCTCATCTGCGGTGCTAGTTGACATATAAACTTGTACTACTGTGATGGGTGTGGGCTTCGTGTCTATACTGGCTACAATAATACATTCACTATGCTGTTCATAGAAGCTTATACGTGTTCCTATTTTTTTATTCATTATTAAACCTACTCCTGTATTATCCCTATTCTAATTTGTATTTATAATTCTGTATTTACCTGACCAGAAGTCCTGTTCTTTCTGCCACCAAACTTCAGTAATTCTCATGACATCTAACTTCAACCTATTGATCTCCCTTTTCAAAATTTCCTTACCTACCTGCCTCTGCCCGATCAACGGACGTGACATTCCACGCTCCGATCCGTAGAACGCCAGCTTTTCCTGGTAACGACGTCCTCCCGTGTAGTCCCCGCCCGGAGATCCGAAGGGGGGACTATTTTACCTCCAGAATATTTTACCCAAGAGGACGTCATGCTCATTTAACCACACTGTTGAGTTGCATGCCCTCGGGAAAAATTACGGCTATAGTTCCCCCTTGCTTTCAGCCGTTCGCAGCACCAGTAGAGTAAGGACGTTTTGGTTGATGGTACAAGGCCACATCAGTCAATCATTCATACTGTTGCCCCTGCAAGTACTGAAACGGCTGCTGCTCTTCTTCAGGAACCACACTTTTGTCTGGCCTCTCAACAGATACCCCTGTGTTGTGGTTGCACCTACGGTACGGCAGTTTGTATCGCTGAGGAAGGCAAGCCTCCCCGCCTACGGCAAGGTCCACGGTTCATAGGGTAATATGTGAATCAAACTTGAGGTTGTGATTCTTCAGTTTCTCCCGGAGTATTTATTGCTCGAGCAGTCCACGGGTATACTGCCGGTTCATAGTGTCCAACGGGCACAATATTTCGGCGATCAGACATGTCGCCATCGTCAGGTGCGCTGACGAACTGAGCTCCTGACGATAGCGACATGTCTGATCGCCGAAATATTATGCCCGTTGGATACTATGAACCGGCAGTATACCCGTTGCCTGTTCGAGAAACTTGAGGTTGTATGCTACAAAATAACACATCTACCGGATTCGTCAGTTATCTCTGTAAATTTATATATCATTCCCTGTATATCTAACTGAAATGGGATACGTGTACAGATGAATCATCGTGTCTAGGGAGAAACAGGTTGGGCATTGTGACAGTAAGGAGTCTGTTTGTTAAGGTTGGTAGTTGGATTTATTCGTCGCTGCTTAGTAGCCTCTTGGCACGCTTCCTACAAAATGTCACACTCAGTTTATGTGTCTCCTAACCGGGACCCGAGACTTCGGAGCGGCCGTGAAGCAGTAAGTGGAGGCTGGGGTCAGCCACGCACGAGGCAGCTGCTGCTCGTGCCGCCAGGGGGCGTGGCCGCCTCCGCGCCTCGCAGCTGGCGCCGTGTGTCACGCACGCGCTGCCTCCCGTCGACCTCACTTCTGGCTTGGGCTCAGCCAACACCCAACTCACTCCTCGTCGAAGAACACAGCAGCCGCAAAGGCACCACGTCTTACGGTGGTCCATGTGTACGCAAGTGCGTGCTCGCTGTTCCTCATCAAAAGTGAATGTGTGAGACCCCTCAATAACCTTTGTCCCTCACATCCTTGCTCCGTTTTGACCATCCTTCCCTCTTTATCTCAAGCATACTCTACCTATACGCCACATGTCGACTCTGAAACGTCTCCGTAAGAACCGTTTACGGTATTTTGCTTGGTTTACCTTATTAAGCCATCTCATATTAGCACCTCTGATATTCAGTTCGCTTCTTTACTTAATCTGAGAAAAGACTACTCAGTTTCATATATTATTCCAAACATAATTAATGTTATGATGGAAATAACTTGTGTTCGGCAACACGTTCCAGCACCACCGCTTCAAAATCGGTTGTGCAAGTGGTCCTCAGGTTGCAAGGTCCCTCGTTTCTTCTTTCTAGTGCAACCGTCTCCCGCTTTTGTCGATCGAGAGAAATAATCACACGTCGTGGACGGATGATAACTATTAGGAAACCGTTCCCTGTACCGTCTTTCAGCAACAAGAGCATTCCAACGTACTTCCTTCCCCATGCACAAAGTGATGTCAATGAGTTCTGCGAAACCATACCGGTTTTGCTTCATCGTATTGTACTCTACGTCCCTGAATAGCGCTGAGTAATCAATGGGTCTGTCGTTGAGTCATCCAACAGGGCCACCTTATGGAAAAGTGAAATAAGAAAAACCTGCATCATGGCTTTCTAGTAATCAGGCTCTTCCTCCTTGTTTCCTTGCAGGAAATGAAGAATGTACATGTAAATAAACAGCAAAGTATGTGCAAACTTCTACGCATATTAGTTGTAAATAAGCTGGAAAACAGTAATGCTAGACAAAGTGGTAGACAAGTTTACTTCCAAATCTCCCTAAGCTGGCTTCTCCGACCCCAGGTTCCTTACCTCAAATTGTTCAGTGAAGCATTCTCAATGTCCTGTTACATATTTGCACGTTCTTATGGAAAAACCCTGCAGAAGCCTGTTTGGCACTCATTTGGATTTTAAAATCCAAATCACGAGTAAATCAGGCACGGGCTAACGTTCGCGTTACAATGTTCTTTCCTTCCATATTAGCGCATTTTTTTATGACAATAAATATTCATTGTAAACGTTTACAGTTTGTCTCACCATGTGATGTCCCCAAATCTTCTCACCTGAGTTTCCTAGGCAACGTCCTAAGCATTACCGAAGAGTACTTCATGATACAGCAAGTATCTTATGTTTTCCTGGAATTTAGACAATTTATTTTAAATGTGCTAAAGGAAGTAATGCTTTTAATGGCAAAGGCGAACGTCTAAATGACATCGATAAATTAAGATTATATCCTCCCCCCCCCCCCCCCAAAGAAGATGTATCAACAGTGTATCAGATGTGGTTTGGTATAACGAGGCTTATCCTCTTGAGTGTTTCTCAGTGAGATGGTCATGTGTTTGCATTGATGCTAGCTTTCAATCGTTAATTTGTGCTAGTTGATGATAACACCTTATAACATAGCGTCCTGTGAATGGCTTTACCACTCAGTAAACCGCTATACTTCATTTAGTTTTGGCGCAGCGAGACACACACATCGTATCCCACACATAACAGCTACTTTTATCTAATCAACCATCCATGGATAACAACCAGTATTAATCATTACTGCTGTGATCACATGGGTAGATATCAAGGCCCCAGCCGAAGGGGGAATTCAGCACTCAACTTGAATCTCAAATCCATAAACCCTCTACACTCACAACGCTGGTCCCACTTGCTGACCACGGTAAATACTACTTGCAGCCAGCTTGGTCCCAAGCCCAAGGACATAGTAGGTAAAAATAATTTACAGATAACTATAAAGGCTATCTGACTCAAGATTTCAAAAACCTATTGCAAATCCAATCACCTCTTAAAACAATTCCCTAGCTGGCAATATCCACTCCAGTGTAACACCTGTGATGAATCCCACCTGGCTTACTTCTATAACTGCAAGGCAAATTAGCCGTCACAAACCTGAAACTGTCCCCAATCTCATTGGCATATTAATCCATCTTAAAACTGCTTATCTCCTATTCCCACCATAAAATGGATCTTATCACAATTGTCGTCCAAGACATCAGTAACTTTCGCAACCTCACATCCTTCATTAAGTTACATTGGTGGTGTTCTCTATGTTTCACATTAATCCCACCGCCACATGCTCGCCACCCCTGCATCACTTTCTCGTGACTACATACCCTCGTCTGGTTTTACTGCTACCCAACCACGTCAGCTTCTTCAATCCCGCTACACCAACTCCCCAAGCACAATTAGGTTCTGTCCCATTACATAAACACTATCTCTAAGTCCCTGTAGCGGCTCCCCATCAATGTCCCACTTTCCTCTTCCTACTTTTCATCCTATTCCGTTCTCCTGTGTAGCAGCAGCTGGTGTTTAAGTGCACGAAAATCATCCTCCAGCTGAGGTACTGAACCGCAAACATCACCAGTTAGCTTTTAGTCGATACCACGACGATCACCCCGGACTTAATTGTAGCTACATCTAGATCACATTCCAGTACCTACGTGCTTTTCATATTTTCATGTCTGTTTTAATCAAACTGCATTTTAACTCTATAACTGAAGAGCAGTTACATTGTGCTGTTAGCGCCTCCGCCCTATTTGAGAGAGTTAAATAAAAGTGAAGCGAAACACACAGCTTCCTGGCAGATTAGAACTGTGCTCGAACCGGGGTTTCTAGTTCCGATATTTGTACTTTATTACAAGGAGTTGCGATGATATGTTGTTTTCGATGTTTCAGTTTGTACGAAAGAGGTGCTGACAGAAGTAAAGCTATGAGTACGGATCGTGGATTGTGCCTGGATAGCTCAATAGGAAAGAGCATTGCCCATGAAAGACAAGTTTCTGCATATTAAAACAATGTGCTGGACTAGGACTCGAAGAAAAGTTTCTGCAACAGCGCTCTTCCCCGTTGAGCTATCCAGGCACAGCCCACGATCCGTCCTCATAGCTTTACTTCTATCAGTACCTCATTCCTACAAGATGAAACATCGCAAACATCATACAATCGGCAAGTCTCTGTAACAATGTACGAATATTGGAACTGTCGGCATGTGATAGAACTCAGAAAACGTCTACAGGAAAGACAGTAATACTGACATAAATGCAGTTCCCACCCATTTGACACTGACAGTGGACTCTTGGTTTGGACAGCGACAGTCCCCTTGGCCTGACCGTGTACTTTATGTCTGGACGAGACCTGTGCGTGGGAGTGGCAGTAACAAAGTAAAAAAAAACGAATTTTGTAATTTTAATGAAATTTATTAAAACATTCAGTACATAGATGGAGTTTAGATTTGCAAGTATTATAAAAGATAATTACCTGTTTATTTCAATTTCTAGCTGCATTGTGCCCGAATACTTCTGTGTTTGTCTTGTAACATGCTGAACTATGTTTACGCACTTTACGTACCTTTCCTTCCTTTACGGCCAACCGGTGTTTACTTTTTCACGTATCGATACCGACTGGAGTTTCTTCAAGCGACTGTCGTTTGAGCGCATCGACCATCTGTTTCAGAGACATCCGTCCCGTCACGCCTTGGAACACGTGTAACGCATTGACAACAGCGGTGTTCAAATAGAGATACCATTTTACTGCCTTCTTTAATTGTCTGCTATACGCTCTCATCTCTTCATAAAGGTGAATAAAAGTTTTCCGTTATTATATTCAGTAATAATTTTTGGTTTTCGGTAAACCACTCTCCTGGTTGTCACGTTTTCCATTTCACTCGAACACATGCGTCTTTTTGTTGCCTGCATGTGGGACTGTCGCTTCAACGGAAAGCCCAGTAAAATCGGCTCCGCGCTCAAAGCGTTAATACAATGAGAAGCAAGTTTATTAATCTCATTAATAATTTCAGTGCCGATTTGGACTTCAAGGAATCATGATCGATCGGACAAGGAAAAGCAGAACCCTCCCAGTTTTCTTGTTCTGGTCTTTAGAACGAAAATTTTTGTGATGCAGCTCTCCACGTTAGTCCGTACTATACAAGCCTTTTCATCTCTGCGTAACTACTGCAACCTATATCTATTCAGTCTGATTACTGTGGGCAATTCTTGGCGTCCCTCTACAACTTTTACAACTCACACTTCCTTCCTTTGCAAAATTGATGCTTTTTTTTGTTGCATCAGCATGTGTCCTATTAATCGATCCCTTCTTTCAGTCAAGCTGTGCGATACATTTTTCTCTCCATTTCGATTCAGTACTTTCCCATTAGCTATTCAACATACCCATTTAATCTTCACCATTCTCCTGTACCAGCATATTTCGAAGACTTCTATAGTCTTCTTGTTTGAACTGTACATCGTCCACATTTCAGTTCTGTACACTACACTCCATACAATACTTTCAGAAACTCACCCCAACACTTAAATTTATGTTCGATACCGACAAAATTCGTCTTTCACAAATTTTTGTTGTTGTGGGCAGTCTGTGTTTTACATCCCCTTTACTTCCACCCCAATCAGTTATTTTTCTGCTCAAATAACAAGACTAATCTACTACTTTTAATGTCTCATTTCTTAATCTAACTCTGTCAGCATCTCCAGATTTAGCTCGACTATATTTCATTTATCTTACATTGCCTGACAGTAAAAGTGAATCACCCATAAGATGTGGTCGGGTGTCAATATAACATCACACGCCACACACCATCGGACTTATCATTTCAGTATACGATTGAAGAGAAAAACAACAAGTGATCGATACTGACTAGTAGCAAGTGTCCCCAGACATAATCACAAAACTACTTCGTCGTTGGCTTGTTCCCACACCCCCAGCTTTGCTCGTCACTTCATTTTAAATCGACTACATTCAATCATGAATGTTTTGTTTTTATTGGTGTTCATTTTATATCCTCCTTTCAAACCACTATTCATTCTGTTCAACTGCTTTTGTAATTTTTTTGCTGTCTCTCACAGAACTACAAT
The DNA here is from genome assembly GCF_023864345.2 of Schistocerca serialis cubense. NCBI lineage: Eukaryota > Metazoa > Arthropoda > Insecta > Orthoptera > Acrididae > Schistocerca > Schistocerca serialis. Next base: position 495,459,628 of record NC_064641.1, on the reverse strand, counting down.
GCCATCGGCAAACCTCAAAGATTTTTATTTCTTCTCCGTGACCTTAAATTCCTTTTTCAAAATTTATTCCAGTCAGCATTGTCAAAAGTTTTCTCAAAGTCTACAAATGCTATAAACGTAGGTTTCCCTTTCCTTAACTTATCTTCTAAGATAACTCGTAGGGTAGTATTGCCTCACGTGTTTCTACAGTTGTCCCGAAACCATTTTAATCTTCCTCGAAGGCGGCTTTAACCGACTTTTCCATTCTTCTGTACATAATTCGTGTCAGTATTTTCCAACCATGGCTTACTAAGCAGAGTGTTCAGCAATTTTACCTATTAGCACCTACTGATTGGAATTATTATGTAATTTTAAAGTCTGAGAGTATTCACCCTCTCTCATACATCTTGCACACCAGGTGCTATAGTTATGTCGTGACTGGCTCCCTGAAGGACATCAATAATTGTGAGAGAATGTCGTCTTTTCTAGGGATCTCGATTCTACTTAGGTATTTCAGTGATCTGTCGAATATTTCACTCAGTATCATGTCTCCCATCTCACATACATCTATTTCTTATTCTATTTCTATTTTTCTTTTAAATTCATTTTCCATTGACCATTGTGTAGCTGCTCTATGTGTTACGAGTATTGGTGCACAATACCGGGTGAGCAGAAAGTCAGTATAAATTTGAAAACTGAATAAATCACGGAATAATGTAGATAGAGAGGTACAAATTGACACACATGCTTGGAATGACGTGGGGTTTTATTAGAACCAAAAAAATACAAAATTTCAAAAAAGTCTGACAGATGGCGCTTCATCTGATCAGAATAATTAGCATAACAAAGTAAGACAAAGCAAAGATGATGTTCTTTACAGGAAATGCTCAATATGTCCACCATAATTCCTCAACAATAGCTGTAGTCGAGGAATAATGTTGTGAACAGCATTGTAAAGCATGTCCGGAGTTATGGTGAGGCATTGGCGTCGGGTGTTGTCTTTCAGTATCCATAGAGATATCGGTCGATCTTGACACACTTGCGACCTCAGGTAACCCCAAAGCCAATAATATCACGGACTGAGGTCTCGGGACCTGGGAGGCAAGTGGCGGCTGAGCACACGATTATCACCAAACGACGCGCGCAAGAGATCTTTCACGCGCCATCTACTGGACATTTTGTGAGCTGTGTTTTTTCTTTTGGTTCTAATAAAACCCCATGTCATCCCAAGTATGTGTGTTAATTTTTACCTCTCTATCTACATTATTCCGTGGTTTATTAAGTTTTCTAATTTATACTGACTTTTTGATCATCTTGTATATTTTATGTACTACCTTAATATGCACGCACATCAGAGTGTTGGTTGTTTTTTTTTCGTATCGAACAGTCTTCCAAAAACACGTCACCAACTTTACGACCTGATGTTTTTTGCACAGTCATAACTGCACCACAAATTTGGACTACGCCTGTCTGTATTGTCCATTTTGCGTCCACACATCCACACTTCGACGTCAGACCTGCCGTCCAGGGGAAAACGAACATTTATGGCTTGTTTTGCCACATGTGCTTGGAGGTACTAATCAACCTAAAAATATACGACTGTCATAATTAGTCTGCAAACGACGTAAAATACTAATGTATTCCATCTGAGCTCTTGCAAAAATGATGATCGAGCGAAGATCAGAGAAGAGTTTCAAAAGACGTCACCTAATGTTAACAAAGTCTGTAGTGGCAAACGAAGTAAAATGTGGTGTGCTGCTTGAGTGGGGGATGATGCGGTTCAGCCAGAACTAGCGGGAAATTGGGAGCTAAATTTGCCACGCTCCGCCGTGTCGCAGCTCAGAGCTTATGTTATGTGCCGCCGACAAAGTAGTGCCCAGTGCGTGTGGCCAGACTGCGCCCTTGGCACGCGCCGCGCCAAAACATCCGGCGCTGCTGTTGCTGCCACTTCCCACGGCTGCCGCCAATATCGGACCGTCTCCCAGCAACATGGGCCGCTGGCCTTCGAGCGGCCGAGATGACGAAATCTGGAGGCGTTGCACTCTCCGCCTGCGACGTTCTCCCACACCTCACCTACTCACTCTCTCTGCTCTCTTTCTTTCTTTCTCTCTTTCGCTCTCTCTCTCTATCTCTCACACACACACACACACACTATCTATCTATTTCTACCCTTCTCTCACTTATGCCCTTACTTGATCTTTCTCTTTCAGCGATAATGTTTCCAATCAATAGCCACTGTACACAAATCGACATCTACATCTACATGGGTACTCTGCAAATCACACTTAAGTGCCTGGCAGAGGGTTCATCGAAACACATTCACAATAATTCTCTATTATTTCACTCTCGGACAGCGCGCTGAGAAAACGAACACCTATATCTCTCCATAAGACTCTGATTTCCCTTATTTTATTTATCGTTTCTCTCTATGTAGGTCGACGTCAAAAAAAAAAAAAAAAAAAAAAAAAAAAAAAAAAAAAAGCATTTTCTCATTCGGAGGACAAAGTAGGTGATTGAAATTGCGTGAGAAGATAGAGCCGGTGAGAAGATAGAGCCGAAACGAGAAACGCCTTTGTTTTAATTATGTACATCCCAAATCTGTACATGTTCGTGACACTCTCTCCCCTACTTCTTGCTAATACAGAACGTGCACCCTTCTTTGAACTTTCTTGATGTACTCCGTTAATCCTATTTGGTAAGCGTCCCACACCGCGCAGCAGTACTCCAAAAGATTACGGACCAACGTAGATTAGGCAGTCTCGTTAGTAGATCTGTTGCATCTTTTAAGTGTTCTGCCAATAAAACGTAGTCTTTGGTTCGCTTCTCCACAACATTTTCTATGTGTTCTTTCCAATTTCAGTTGTGTGTAATTGGAATTCCTAGGTATTTAGTTCAATTTACAGCCTTCAAATTTGATTGATTTACCATGTAACTGAAGTTTAACCGGTTCCTTTTATCACTCATGTGGATGATCTCACATATTTCATTATTTGGGGTCAATTGCCAATTTTCGTACCATACAGATTTCTTACCTAAATCGTTTTGTAATTTGTTTTGATCTTCTGATGACTACTTGACGATAAACTACAGCATCATCTGCAAACAACCTAAGTCGGCTGCTCACATTGTCTCTTAAATCGCTTATATAGATAAGGAACATCAGAGCACCTATAACACGCCAGAAACCACTTCTGTTTTACTTGATGACTTTCCGTCAGTTACTACGAATTGTCACCTCTTTGAGAGGAAGTCACGAATCCAGTCGCGTAACAGAGGCTATATTCCATAAGCACGCAGTCTGATTACAATCCGGTTGTGAGGTATGGCGTCACAAGTCTTCTGGAAATCTAGAAATACGAAATCAATATGAAATCCCTTGTCGATATGATTCAAAATTTCATGTGAGTAAAGAGCTAGTTGTGTTCCACAAGAACGATGTTTTCTAAATCCGTGCTCGCTATGTGTCAATAGACCGTTCTCTTCGAGGTAATTCACAGTGTTCGAATACAATATACGTTCCAGAATCCTCCTGTATATCGACGTTAATGATATGGGCCTGTAATTCAGTGGGTTACTCCTATTGCCTTTCTTGAATATTGGTGTGACATGTGCAACTTTCCAGTCTGTGTGCACGGATCTTCGGGGTGGCGAGCGGTAGTGTATGATTCTTAAGAGTGGAGTTATTGCATCAGCATACTCTGAAAGGAACCTAATTAGTCTAGAGTGTGGACCGGAAGACGTGTTTTTATTAAGTGATTTACTACTCCGAGGATATCTACTTCTAAGTTACCCCTATTCGAATTCTGGCATATTAACTTTGTATTCTTTGGTGAAGGAATTTCGGTAGGCTATGTTCAGTAAGTCTCCTTTAGCAGCACCGTCATCCATAATATTTCCATTGCTATCGCGAGGAGAAGGCATTGATTGTTTCTTGCCGCTAGCATACTTTACATACGACCAGAATCTCTTTGGATTTTCTGCCTGGTGTTCATTGTGGAAACTGTTATAATCATCTCGCATTGAAGACCGCGCTAAATTACGAGCTTCTGTAAAAGATCGCCCATCTTGGGGATTTTGCGTTCGTTTAAATTTGGCATGCTTTTTTCCTTGTTTCTTCAATAGTGTTCTGACCTGTTTTGTGTACCATGGGGCGGGGGGTCCGTCGTTAGTTAACTTATGTGGTACAAATATTTCAGTTGCTGTCGATACTATTTCTTTGAATTCAAGTCTCATACATTGTTAATTTGGAAAGAATGGAGATTGTCTCTCGGGAAGGTGTCAAGCGAATTTTTATATGCTTTTTTGAGTAGCTATATTTGTCGTTTATTTGTGGAGGATTTGGGAGTTACGGTATTCAGTCCGCTACGACAACCTTGTGTTCACTAATCCCTGTATCCGTTTGGTGTTCATTATTAGCTGAGGATTATTTATTGCTAAGAGGTGAAGTGTGTTTTCACAACTGTTTACTATTCGTGTGAGCTTATGAACTAATTGCTAGAATTAATTTTTAGAGAACGCGTTAAGCACGATTTGGAATGATGTTTTATGCGTATCTCCGGATTTAAACACGTGTGTTTGAAATTAGACTCGTTTTCTTTGAATCTTTCAGAAACTGTATAATCTAAGTTGGAAGGTTAGTAAAAGGATCAGGTCATTATTTTATTCCTGTTACTAAGAATGATCTCTACCCATAACAACTCACAGGAAGCGTCTACTTCTATTTAGCTAGAAGATAGACTACTTCTAACAGCAACAAACACGTCACCGCCAGCAGTATTTAGCTTGTACTTTCTGAACGCCGTTGGGTCCTTCGCAGAAATTTCGGCTGAACCTATCTCCGGCTTTAGCCACCTTTCAGTGCCTGGTACCTTCCAAACACAGCTATGACATTTTACAACTAATATACCGATTGTTCCTAGATCTACGTCCTTCCTGTGTTCGACCTGCACCCTTTGAGACTGACGCCCTTTTTGTGTTTCCCTGAGGCTTCCTAACGTAAAAAACCGACCTACGCCAAACAGCCACCGCCGCCCGTGTGAACGCCTCCTGCTTGCAATGGGCTCCTGACCTGCTTAGCGGAACCAGAAAGCCCACCGTCCTACGGCGGAAGTCGAGGAATCTGCAGCCTGCACCGTCCTTCTCTGTTTTGAATCAAGATTTACCTTGAACAACTATGTGAGGTACATGATATTACGCTACTGCTGACACGATCTTTCGTCAGGATTTTACAAACTAAGCGTGTTTCCTTCGCTGCAAATGGTAAACATGTAGTAAGGCTGGACACTTTCCAATTTAAAAATGGTTATCTGAAGACGAATTACGTTATCATTGTTGCAAGTCTTACATTAATAAATTTTTGCCAGTTCAGCTGCTTACCTTTCGTCCACCTACATAACAAAAATGGAAACACCGAGGCACTATCCTAAACATCTCGGCATTACGCTGGATAGGTCCTTAAGCTATAAAGAAAATCTTAAAAATGTTGGTCAGAAACTAAAGACACGAAATACACTGAGGCGACAACAGTCGAGGCATAGGGATATGCACACACAGATGGCGTTTGTATTGCGTACACTAGGTACAAAACAGTAGTGCGTTGGCGGAGCTGTCATGTGTGCTCTGTTGACTGACGAGGAAAGGTTTCCGATGTGATTATGGCCGCATGACGGGAATTAACAGACTTTGAACGCGGAATGGTAATCGGAGCTAGACGAATGGGAACTGTTACGGAAATCGTTAGGGAGTCCAGCGTTCCGAGGTCCAAAGTGTCAAAAGTGTGCAGAGAGTACCAAATTTCGGGCATTACCTCTCACAACGGACAACACAGTGGCCGACGGCCTTTATTTAACGACCAAGAGCAGCGGCGTTTGCGCGGAGTTGTCAGTGCTAACACACGAAATAACCGCAGAAATCGATATGGGACGTACGACGAAAGTATTCGTTACTGCAGTGCGGTGGAATTTGGGGTTAATGTGCTATGGGAGCAGACGACCGATACGAGAGTCTTTGCTGACAGCACATCACACGCAGCGTCTCTCCTGGTCTTCTGACCATATCGGTTGGACCCGAGATAATTGAAAAACTGTGGCCTGTTCAGACGAGCCCCGACTTCAGTTAGTAAGGGCTGATGGTAGGGTTCGAGTGTGGCGCAGAATCCAAGAAGCCATGGACCCAAGTTGTCAACAACGCTTTGCGCAAGCTAATGGTTGCTCTGTAATGGTGACGTATGTTTTTACATGGAATGGTTGAGTCCTCTGGTCCAGCTGAACTGGAATGTTCGGCTACTGGAGACCATTTTCAGCCATTCATGGACTTCAGGTTCTCAGACAACGATGTCATGTCACGGGACAAGAGTTGTTCGTTGTTGGTTTGAAGAACATTCTGGACAATTCCTGTGAATGATTTGGCCACCCACACCGCCCATTCACAAAACACCACCTGGTTATGGAAATTGGTGCCATGAAGTTGTTGATGCAGTGACACGTGGTATGGATGATCCTTATGACGATTCAGTATTTTGACAATACTACCTACGGAAGTACCGGAATCGCGGTGCAATTGCCGGGCGCTTATCCGTGGGTTGTGGTGCATTGCCGCTAGTACAGCTACTTCATTAACTTCTCGTGTAACACATTTGATTCGTTTCCTTTGCCGATCTGTAAGCTGCCATCAGACATAAAGGCGTTCACAGTCCTATAAAAGAACGAACCAGAGCGGGCTTTCTCTGGAAAACGCTCAGCATTAAGGGCAACAGCAGGCTCAACATTTCTCTTACATTCTCCGTAAATCAGGATAATTCCAACTTTTTTCTTCTGTGGATGCAACATTCATCGTCCACTTGCACGTCAGTTCTTCAGATGATAGGTAGACGTGCAGGCAATGAACACTGCGCCAATATTGTGATGTCTAGAGACGGTATCTGTTATACGCCTGCACGATACGTCAGCTCCGGTTGTGGTGTACTGCCTGTTATGATACGTCGTAGTTCGCGGAGGAATACAACTTTGCTTATTGGGTTCCCTATTAGAAGTTGTGAAATACTGGCCTGTCCTACCCTCGCAGCATGGAGGTCAGGTCCCATGTGGATTGGATATTCAAGGCCCATTGAGTAGCATGTCGTAAATTACGAATGTGTTCCTACTTCCATTCCTCCGATTACAGCGCCATCTGTGGCGAAATGAAGAAAATGCTTCAGACAGAAGTGTGTGGATTCTGCCATAGAATCGTAATCTACAATAAAAAACAGAGGATGCCCTGACGATTTCAAAGTGTTACATCACATACAACATCATATGCTCTCTGTAAACACTGAAGTAAGAAAGCGATCTTTGTTTATTACAGCGCTTGCAAAGTGAATAATATGTATGTCATGTGATATACAGAAAAAGGAAACCGCACCACAGGTTATCTCGCGTAAATACAAATCGAGAAATAAGGCGCAGTGGTTAGTACACTGGACTCGCATTCGGGAAGACGACTGCTCAAATCCGCGTTCGATCAGCTTGATTTAGGTTCTTCGTGATTTCGTTAAATTTTTACAGGTAAAAAATACGGGGATGGTTCATTTTAATGGACACGGCAAATTTCCCACCCCATCCTTGAATCATACCGAGCTTGCGCTCTGCCTCTGATGACCACAATATCTACGGGGTGTTAAACCCTGATCTCTCTTCCTTCCTTCCTTCCTTCTTAAGCACAACACGTACATGTCGTATAGCTTCACATAAATCTACCTGACGACGGAGGTTTAAACCTTGTACGCTTTCTATAAACATTTGTCTATAAATGATAATACTGAATATTCTTTTTTCAAAAACTTTCTCTTCGTGTACCGTGTACTTTAGTTATCGTATTCAACTGCTGAGCAATACTGACTGTCTGTTGGCCCTGTGTTGCGCATCTGAACAGTGTCATGAAAGAAAACTGAATTCGAAACAATGAAAACTTACGTAGCTGAATGTCAAAAGTAACTAATTGTGTACTCACAAGGGAATTTCATCAAGTCGACCTCGTATTTTCTTGAGAAGAAAATACAAGAGTTATATATCAACCCCAACAATCGATATCTCTCGAAAATTCGGGCCATTACGCCGATACTAGTAGCCAGATATAGCCTTATCATTGTACAGCTTTTAAGCATCAGCGCGCTCGGGTTGTTTAGTCACACGCCCCGCTTAACTGCGGCCTCGTAGTGCCTGAAAGCAAAGTTCTGTGCGCGGAGTTCAGTAAGAGGTTTGTGTTTGTGATGTTGGTGAACCCACAAGCTATCATGCGACACCTCCCGGGAGAGGTATGGAATGACGGTTAAACTGGAACAATTAAATATCAAAGAACTAGAACTCCTGAAAGTCATGACCCGTAAGCATCAGTCTTTGTAGTTATTTTACGAACATCGATACACGATAAACGAAAGCATTTGCCACTTTCAACTTCGTTGCAGATATCATAGACAACTGCAGAGGTGCTAGATATAGAAGAAAATGGGCTGACGTTCGGTAGTGCCGGCCGCGGTGGTCTCGCGGTTCTAGGCGCGCAGTCCGGAACCGTGCGACTACTGCGGTCGCAGGTTTTAATCTGCCCCGGGCATGGATGTGTGTGATGTCCTTAGGTTAGTTAGGTTTAAGTAGTTCTAAGTTCTAGGGGACTGATGACCACAGCAGTTGAGTCCCATAGTGCTCAGAGCCATTTTTGACGTTCGGTGCATGTATACAAGAGGATGACGACGGCGATAATGAAGGTGTCATTTACAAACCTTCACATTCGCCGATAACTTTCACTGCTTCAACGGAGCTGGGACAATGCAATCGAGGGCGTCAGTGATGGTGAAGGCTGCTTTGACGATGTAAATTCGTCGAATACCATTTTGTCCGTGTCCGTAACAGAGGAATATATGTAACGTGCCGTTGCTTTTTGGAAGAGTTGTATACTTAAAAACCGTCAGGAAGAGCTTCAAATTCTGAAATAAGAAATAAATACGACGAAAGTAAATACAATCTGTTTTGATAAATTTAACAATGCATACAGCGATAAGTTCACGATCCGCGACGTTAACGTACAGCAGTGAGGCGTTCAAGTCGCAGTGGAGGTGGGCCTAAATAATTTCAAGGCATCTGCTGAGTGGGTGTGTGCCTTCAAGAAGAAATATGGTATTGTGTCACGAAAGATAAACAAAGTCATAACAACAAAAAAGCTGTGAAACGAAACATCCGTAATTACTGACTGTGAACAATTTTTCGCCGGCACGAGAGTTGTTGTGGTTCAAGTGGCTCTGAGCACTATGGGACTTAACATCTGTGGTCATCAGTCCCCTAGAACTTAGAACTACTTAAACCTAACTAACCTAAGGACATCACACACATCCATGCCCGAGGCAGGAGTCGAACCTGCGACCGTAGCGGTCACGCGGTTCCAGACTGAAGCGCCTAGAACCGCACGGCCACAACCGGCCGGCAGTTATGATGGATACGGTTGGTAAACAGAAGGTTTACAATATGGGTCAGAGTGGGTTTAATTTAGAAATGATGTACGGTCGAACTCTTGCAAAAAGACAAAAGATGTCGTCACAGTCTTACAGTCCGTCAGTAACACAGCTCATAACTATACAATAACGCCAACATTTGCAGGTGGACACTTGCAGTCACCTCTGTTTATTGTTTTAAACTGGACCGCGTGACAAACAAAATTTGTTTTTAGCGGACAGTATTGCAGTTGTCGCCTCATCCTCTGGGCAAGTGAACGAGGAACACTTACAGAAGTGGCGAAAAGAGGTGTTTTATAAAATCATCCGAGATGATAACAGGTCAATTTTAATAGTGGACTCGTTTTCTGGTCACAAACGTAGGACACGAAATAAAAGACACAGACGTTTCCATATTGACAAAACCACTAGGTGGCACAAGAGAGTGGCAACTGCTAGACGTATTTGGCTTCTGCGTGATCAAACGGTTTGTCCGGAGGTTTATCAACTCGGTACGACTTCTGGGTGTCGATGTAGACTTCGGTCAGCGGAACACTGTCTTGCAAATGCAGTCGCTTCTTGACGGACAGTTATGCGTACCTGTGTTTAGATGAGTCTTCCAGTACGCGTGGTATCCAAGCGGCTACGCCAATGACCGGACAGAATACTGTTAGAACATCCAGTGAAATACTGTTTTGACGCTGGTGAAGTGCTATGTTCATTATATCAAAGTGCTCGATTTCTAACATGTAGCCAGCGTCAAAGATCCCCTTCTTTTGAACATTTTTATATTGTGACTGATAATTGCAGTGGAAACGAGTGAGACGGTTTTCCAACATGGAGTGTAACGAAATTTAATTTTGAATATCTTCGATACATGCTATTTTCTATTATATGTAAAGCTGACACTGTTAGAGTGGACTACACTTGCAAGAGTTACACTAAATAGATTGCATTTCACACTGTTATTCCGTTCTCCATTTCCCTAGCTCTTCACATTTCACATTTTGGAGAACTCGCGATTGTCACTTCATTACACAGTACTTCGCGTTCAGGCATTACGCAGCCGCAGTGAAGCGGGCCGCGTGACAAACAACACGAGCGCGAATGTTTAAAGGTTGTACGTTGAGAGGGCCATACTTCCGTAATATCTGCAAAATGGTCTGAATTTTCGTGTGAGATTAATTGCTGGGGTCGATACCTAGCTTGTGTTTTTTTCTCAAGAAAATACGAAATAAAGTTGATAAAGTTCCCATGTCAGTGAAAACTTTTTAACTGAAACTCAATACTCAAGTACGTTATGAAAGTTGCACGACATGAAGTGCAATTCCTGACTTGAAATTCCCACAAAAATAAAATACTGCTCTGCTCAGAAGAAAAAATAATTATTTGAGATTACCTACACTGTTCACTGTCAATTAATTTGTTTGTTTAGCTCAACAACTGATAATTCTGACAATGAACCGTTCCCTCATAAGAATGCAAAGCGAGATCTGCCCTGAAATAAAAGTAACTTATCTCTTGCTCAGCATATTATTTTGTGTCTGGTGTACTGAAGTTATCGAAAACAAACAGAAGCCAGCAGCTAAAGAAAAAAATAAACTATTCACTAAAAAATTTGTACTTTGCTTACCAGAAACAATTTGTAACTTCGTGTGACGTAAAGTACAAATCACACATGACAAAGTACTCAAAATTTTTCTAGCAATGAAGGACGAGGCCTTTACTTTAAAGAAAGTCGTTCTTGAAAAATGAAACTCTGATTATCGTCAAAAAAGGCTTTACAACATAAGAAGGCCTTAACACTTACGGAATTCCCTCAATATAAAAATTACAGACGTTGCAACTCATTGCATTGTTTCCGGTATAATGAAAACAAAGGGATTAAACTAACACTAAACCTGAATGTTGTTATTTACCTGACGGACAAAGGTTTCCTTCGATTAATAGTTCTGAGAAACATTGTTGGGCGTGTGTTGGTACCTTAAAAACAGTTCCTTCTGTAAATCCTCGCTCAAACGAAAGAATGGTTGACATCGAAATAAGTGTCCAAGGAATAGAAAAGCAACTGAAATTACTCAACAGAGGAAAGTCCACTGGACCTGACGGGATACGAATTCGATTTTACACAGAGTACGCGAAAGAACTTGCCCCCCTTCCAACAGCCGTGTACCGCAAGTCTCTAGAGGAACGGAAGGTTCCAAATGATTGGAAAAGAGCACAGGTAGTCCTAGTCTTCAAGAAGGGTCGTCGAGCAGATGCGTAAAACTATAGACCTGTATCTCTGACATCGATATGTTGTAGAGTTTTAGAACATGTTATTTGCTCGCGTATCATGTCATTTCTGGAAACCCAGAATCTACTCTGTAGGAATCAACACAGATTCAGGAAACAGCGATCGTGTGAGACCCAACTCGCTTTATTTGTTCATGACACCAAGAAAATATTAGATACAGGCTCCCAGGTAGATGCTATTTTTCTTGACTTCCGGAAGGCGTTCGATACAGTTCCGCACTGTCGCCTGATAAACAAAGTAAGAGCCTACGGAATATCAGACCAGCTGTGTGGCTGGATTGAAGAGTTTTTAGCAAACAGAACACAGCATGTTGTTATCAATGGAGAGACGTCTACAGACGTTAAAGTAACCTCTGGCATGCCACAGGGGAGTGTTATGGGACCATTGCTTTTCACAATACGAGTATATATAAATGACCTAGTAGATAGTGTCGGAAGTTCCATGCGGCTTTTCGCGGATGATGCTGTAGTATACAGAGAAGTTGCAGCATTAGAAAATTGCAGCCAAATGCAGGAAGATCTGCAGCGGATAGGCACTTGGTGCAGGGAGTGGCAACTGACCCTTAACATAGACAAATGTAATGTATTGCGAATGTACAGAAAGAAGGATCCTTTATTGTATGATAATATGATAGCAGAACAAACACTGGTAGCATTTTCTTCTGTAAAATATCTGGGAGTATGCGTGCGGAACGATTTGAAGTGGAATGATCATATAAAATAAATTGTTGGTAAGGCGGGTGCCAGGTTGAGATTCATTGGGAGAGTCCTTAGAAAATGTAGTCCATCGACAAAGGAGGTGGCTTACAAAACACTCGTTCGACCTATAGTTGAGTATTGCTCATCAGTGTGGGATGGGTACCAGGTCGGGTTGACAGAGGAGATAGAGAAGATCCAAAGAAGAGCGCCGCATTTTATCACGGGGTTATTTGGTAAGCGTGATAGCATTACGGAGATGTTTAGCAAACTCAAGTGGCAGACTCTGCAAGAGAGGCGCTCTGCATCGCGGTGTAGCTTGCTGTCCAGGTTTCGAGAGGGTGCGTTTCTGGATGAAGTATCGAATATATTGCTTCCACCTACTTATACCTCCCGGGAAGACCACGAATGTAAAATTAGAGAGATTCGAGCGCGCACGGAGGCTTTCCGGCAGTCGTTCTTCCCGCGAACCATACGCGACTGGAACAGGAAAGGGAGGTAATGACAGTGGCACGTAAAGTGCCCTCCGCCACACACCGTTGGGTGGCTTGTGGAGTATAAATGTAGATGTAGATGTAGATTCCTCCAAAAAATCTTCTCCATCAGTAGAATCAATAACATATGCTTCCAAAGAAATTCTCACCTCCATATTTAACTGTTCCAGATAATTTATTTCCAATTCACAAATATCAAATCTCCCTCTCCAAAAACTCAACCGCTCGGTAGGATGCCTCAAATAAGAAAGCCCCTCCGCTGCGCGACTGTCTGGCAAGCAATCACACCACATTTTACATTTAAAACAGTCAAGGATCTTATTCACCACACGTGCAGCGGGCTGATTTACCTTTGTCCCAGTACAGTAAAGGTGAATTATTTACAATGGCAGAAAACGTATGAAAATCTTACACACGTTGTGGAAATAGTGGAAGTAAAATAAACTGTGGCTGGTAACAACTAACTTGTTGCGCTAATCGATACCAATACTAGTCACGATACAGCCTAACCTAAGATGTTTGAGTTTAAGCTTTTGCACCATCCAGAACAATATTTCATCCTGAAATCAGTGGCGGCTCGTAACCACACAGTTATCTCGCAAACAATCCGTTTGCGGATGCATGTTTAGTTGATAGTGTCTGCGTCTATAACCACCTACTTTCATCGAGTCAGTTTCCGCTATTATTTATGACAAACCCTATACGGAAAGAACCGGCCGTCGCGCGAGAGTAATTGCAGTGGCTTCGTGCTGTTAAGGCAATGTGATCGGATCGCCCGGAGCAAGCAGTTGCCGGACAAACGGTCTCGTGAAGGCGGCCAAGGTGGTTGCGCTCCCGTTGCCCGCTCCTTGTCTGTTCCCGCGTCTCACACTCGCCGCCGATGACGTGACTCACGGTCCGCTAGAGGAAACGGACAACATGTGCCCGACATTTCTGCTCGCGTGTCCTCGGAACGCGAGTTTCATACGAAACCAGGCTCCCGGCAACACTGACGCAAAAGCATTTCCTGACGCTGACACACCTATGATTTACGCTCAGAAAAAGAACGTTTGAATTTTCATTTTCTCTATAAGGGGTACGCTGAGTCATCTCGCCGGAGCGCGACTGAGGAACGCGTGGTAGGAAGGTCTCGTGCATTCACCGCTAGCATTGCAGTTAGAGTTGCGTAGTGCAGAGCGACGCGTACAAGGCCGCCGATCAGGGCACCGTGCAGCGAAGGAGCGCTCCGTGAAAGTCGTCAGGAATGTTTACGGGAATGTTACGAGAGACAGAGAGAGAGAGAGAGACAGAGAGAGTTCAGTCGAATGCCTACGCTGGCGCTCAAGTCGATCTACGGGGCGATTCAACGCTTCAAAATTCCTATTACAGGCTTCTAGGGATTGCGGATGGCACTTAGTAGATGAAGTTTTGATACCGAACCCATCTCCGGAAACGTATCGTTTCGATACAAAATAGGTTTGAGGATCGGATCGCTTTCAAATCTCCCACATCGCGGTACGCACACAAGTTGAGAAGCGGAGGCCGTCGTCAGACCCTGTTGTAATTATGACATTATACAGGGTGTCACAAAAAGGTACGGCCAAACTTTCAGGAAACATTCCTCACACACAAATAAAGAAAATATGTTATGTGGACATGTGTCCAGGAACGCTTACTTTCCATGTTAGAGCTCATTTTATTACTTCAAATCACATTAATCATGGAATGGAAACACACAGCAACAGAACGTACCAGCGTGACTTCAAACACTTTGTAACAGGAAATGTTCAAAATGTCCTCCGTTAGCGGGGATACATGCATCCACCCCCCGTCGCATGGAATCCCTGATGCGCTGATGCAGCCCTGGAGAATGGCGTACTGTATCACAGCCGTCCACAATACGAGCACGAAGAGTCTCTACATTTGGTACCGGGCTTGCGTAGACAAGAGCTTTCAAATGCCCCCATAAATGAAAGTCAAGAGGGTTGAGGTCAGGAGAGCGTGGAGGCCATGGAATTGGTCCGCCTCTACAAATACATCGGTCATCGAATCTGTTGTTGAGAAGCGTACGAACACTTCTACTGAAATGTGCAGGAGCTCCATCGCGCATGAACCACATGTTGTGTCGTACTTGTAAAGGCACATCTTCTAGCAGCACAGGTAGAGTATCCCGTATGAAATCACGATAACGTGCTCCATTGAGCGTAGGTGGACGAAACTAAAATGAGCTTTAACATGGAAATTAAGCGTTTCCGGACACATGTCCACATAACATCTTTTCTTTGTGTGTGGGGAATGTTCCCTGAAAGTTTGGCCGTACCTTTTTGTAATACCCTGTATAACACCTTCGCAGGACCGTTGCTATGTGGTTTGCCGCCCTAGGACAGGACTGAAAAATGATGCCTCTCTTTTTTTACCACTATCATCGGTTCCCTCCCTCCCGCCATTAGGTCCAACATCCAACGGCACAACAATGCAAATTTCCTGTTATACTTTCAATCATTAAAGTAAACGGAACAGACGTTCTCATTTTCCGAGGACAGCCCTCAATTTTCTTATATCCATTCCCTTCCAACTGATTGAGAACCACAAATGTCCTCAATTTCTCATGTTGTCGTCAATTTTTAAAATTTCCAAAAGTAATTTATTCAAATTGCTCTGAGCACTATGGGTTCAAATGGCTCTGAGCACTATGGGACTTAACTGCTGTGGTCATCAGTCCCCTAGAACTTAGAACTACTTACATCTAACTAACCTAAGGACATCACACACATCCATGCCCGAGGTAGGATTCGAACCTGCGACCGTAGCAGTCGCGCGGTTCCAGACTGAAGCGCCTAGAACCGCTCGGCTACCGCGGCCGGCAAAAAAATAATTGAAATAAGAAGAATGTGATGAACATTTTAAATCAGAACTCAACTGAATATACCAGAGCAACCAAATTTGGCATCAATTACCTGTTTTATTTAATTACAAGAAAATGGATTAAGGAGTGGAACCATTTTCTAGTGCGAATGAATTTTTCGTTGAATTTAAAAATCATGCTATACTGATGGGAGACATCAAACAACAAACTAGGTCATATGGATAATCGTGGTGTTATTTCGTTTCTGCTTTAATTGAAATATTTTTAGATTGGCAACAGCTTATATCCCATTGAGTTCCTCAGAGTGGTCATTGAACTCTAAACCAAAATACGCAGTGACTGCTGCTTTATTTTTGTTGTTGCTTTTGAAGACCGTTCGGTGTTTTAATTATTCTTATTTTTTATTTTTCCTCCTCATTTGCTCTGTTTTTTCGCTTTTTGATTTGAAATTAATCTTTTTCTGCCCTTTGCCGCCCCCAAAATATGGTCGCCCTAGGTTGCCGGCTGGTCTTGCCTAGTGGTAGAACCAGCCTTGTACTTCCGTATGACTTCAACAACGGCTGCGGGAAACTGTTACGTTCGAAACTAGGAGGGTTGGCTGTGGCGCTCCACGAACGCTCTTCACTCTCGACTTTGTAAAGGATGTCCTTCGTTTCTCAGAGGACCCCAGAACGAGTACTCGAAACACTGCCCATGCCATCTGCTCCTACAGCACACGCTAGAGCCGATTGCCTCCTCAGAGTGCGTACCGTGAAGAGAGATTTGAAAGTGATCCAATCCTCAACCTGATTTTACAGCCAAACGATGCATTTCCTTGTACGGGTTCCTCATCAAAACATCTACTAAGTCCCCTCTAGAAACTGTAGAAGCCTGTAATAGGAATTTTGAATCACACTGTAAGGACCAAACAAACTCCCCCTGCATTTCAAATGTCAGATTTCCGAACACCACCGATAACTAAGGCGGTAAATCTGTGAAGCCCAACCTGATGTCTGCGATCATATTTAAACATTCACGCCATCACTTAACTCAAGAATAGAAACATTTTATAATGTTAAGAATCTCAAGTGGTATTCACATGTTAATAGTATTCTTAAACGTTTAAGTTCTGCTATTTCTGCGTTACAGATAATATCAAGAAACTGACTTACTTACCCTGTTTTCATTCACCAGTGCGTCTGGCGTAACTCGTGATTAAGGAAGAAAGTTTTGTACAAAAGCGTGTGGTGTCCGCTCTAGAAACTCTAGTACACAGCTCTTTAAACAGTTTGACATACTGACAACAGTCTCACAGTACCCCTTCATGAACTCTGACGTCAACATTCAGCTTGAAAACAACTCTAGCAATCATAAATATAATACTTGACAATTACTTCTACGGCATAGAAGATTTTCTGAATGCACGGGGGTGTGATGTCTTATTCAAGTTAAGTATCCGCTATCTGTACTATAATTTTAAGGCTGGCTTAGTTTAGTTTAGTTTAGTTATGTCCTGTTCCGTAGATCATTTTCACGATTATTTTACCGATATGATGTGGAACAAGTCAGATATACACACATAAACAGTGCTAATATTGTTGTGGTCTTCAGTCCTGAGACTGGTTTGATGCAGCTCTCCATGCTACTCTATCCTGTGCAAGCATCTTCATCTCCCAGTACTTACTGCAACCAACATCCTTCTGAATCTGCTTAGTGTATTCATCTCTTGGTCTCCCACTATGATTTCTGCCCTCCACGCTGCCCTGCAATACTAAATTGGTGATCGCTTGATGCCTCATAACATGTCCTATCAACCGATCCCTTCTTCTAGTCAAGTTGTGCCACAAGCTCCTCTTCTCCCCAATTCTATTCAATACCTCCTCATTAGTTATGTGATCTACCCATCTAATCTTCAGCATTCTTCTGTAGCACCACATTTCGAAAGCTTCTATTCTCTTCTTGTCCAAACTATTTATCGTCCATGTTTCACTTCCATACATGGCTACATTCTATACAAATACTTTCAGAAACGACTCCCTGACACTTAAATCTATACTCAATGTCAACAAATTTCTCTTCTTCAGAAACGCTTTCGTTGCCATTGCCAGTCTACATTTTATATCCTCTCTTCTTCGACCATCATCAGCTATTTTGCTCTCCAAATAGAAAAACTCCTTTACTACTTTAAATGTCTCATTTCCTAATCTAATTCCCTCAGCAACACCCGACTTAATTCGACTATATTCCATTATCCTCGTTTAGCTTTTGTCGATGTTCATCTTATATCCACCTTTCAAGACACTGTCCATTCCGTTCAACTGCTCTTCCAAGTCCTTTGCCGTCTCTGACAGAATTACAATGTCATCGGCAAACCTCAAAGTTTTTATTTCTTCTCCATGGATTTTAATACCTACTCCGAATTTTTCTTTTGTTTCCTTTACTGCTTGCTCATATTAATATTACTGAAACTTTTAGTTCTACACATGCAACTACATTTAGAGTTATAAATTTTTTTCCATTTGTTGTTGTTGTTGTTGTTGTGGTCTTCAGTCCAGAGACTGGTTTGATGCAGCTCTCCATGCTACTCTATCCTGTGCAAGCTTCTTTATCTCCCAGTACCTACTGCAACCTACACGTTTCTGAATCTGTTTAGTGTATTCATCTCTTGGTCTCCCTCTACGATTTTTACCCTCCACGCTGCCCTCCAAAACTAAATTGGTGATCCCTTGATGCCTCAAAATATGCCCTACCAACCGATCCCTTCTTCTAGTCAAGTTGTGCCACAAATTTCTCTTCTCGCCAAATCTATTCAATACCTCTTCATTAGTTATGTGATCTACCCATCTAATCTTCTTTTTTTTCATATCATAGCAAAAAGTGGCAGTTACGATCCAAGGAACATGCGTATAGCCCCAAGTAACTAAACAACTGTAAACAAATTTTGTGGATGCTGTTTTTAGAAAACGAAGTCGTTGTGGTTAAGAAGATAAGTTCGCTAGATCATTGGGAGAAACTGAAGAAAGACTTCACCGGTATTCGACTTAGTTTCCTGTATGATTGTTTAACTTCACAATGGGTAATGCAAGGAATGGCCGTAAGCAAGAACAATAAATTTAATAGCGGGTAACGCTCCTTAGGACCACGGCTTTCTCCGAAGCGACGTATGATATGGTTCAACATGAAAAAGCTGTTTAAAAGACAGGCTGCGTTGTATTTGTCAGGATGTTGTTTATAATGAGAAGCCGTAAAATTTAAGTTTTAGTTAATTTTGACTATCTCGTAAGTTATTTCAATTACAGGACTGAAACTCATACGGAAGTTTAGTATCGTTCTTGAGAAAGGCTACATGAAACCCAGTTAGCGTGTGATTTAAAAGGATCTGCAAAGCAGACAAGTGCGCATGAGTAGGCCTCCACTGTGCGACCACAAGGACGACAATTAGCAACTTCCCAGTGTGAGAAGGTGTTCTACGAAACACAGGGCCACTATTAAGAATTTTAGAGCCTCCTGATCCTCAGTACATATCGCTAAGCCACATACAGAGTTGCCGGTGGCAGACGTATGATCCAGATCGTGCTGTCAAGGCTCATACAACTAGGCCAACGAACGAAAACCACTGGATTCGGCCGAACGTTGGTTACCAACGCATTGAGTTGGGACCAAGGGATTCGGCCACGTGGAGCCGCAGTTGGCTCTGATAACTTGTAAACTTTCCTCCAATTTTGTTATTGTTATAAACTAGCGTTTTAACTATTACTTCACACACAGGACAAGGGTATAAAGGTCAACACACCGCCAATGATTTGCTGTTACCGCTAACAGTCAGAACTGCAGCCAAAGCCAACCACATCGTTGGGTCCGATTTGCCGTCCTTACCCACTAGATAAATTTCGGCTAGCAGACCGACTGGTTGTCTTTCGTTGGCCTAATATGTACGTGCCTTTTAGGCCAACGAAGACCAACGAACGATTGAGACGGGATTCGGCCGAGCGTTGGTCACCAATGCACTGGCGTTCGACTTCTCATCCACACTAAACGAAGGGCTTGGGACAAGGGATTCGGCTCTGTGGAATCGCAGTTGGCTCTGATAACTGGCCGACGTTGCTCTCGTTTTGTTATTGTCATAAAGCAGCATTTTAATTACAGTTTCACCGACAGTATTGTGAGGCAGCAAGAAGATTTAGCAGTCGTCGCATGTCTCCCATTTATTTTATCAGAAGAAGCTGACTGTCAGAAACACAAGAAGAACAAACGACGCTGTTGGACAATCTCTCTAGAGAGCAGAGAGGTGGGACAATTAACGTCTGTTGATGTCTATCTTAAAGCTGAATTGGAATATGGGCTACTTCATAATTTTTTCCCTAATGAAAGCTACATATTTCGAATCACTACAGATAATGGAAATGAGCGTATGGCATCGTTGGCCGGGAGGCCGCAGTCGGAGCAGTTCAGCCGCCAAGTGCAAGTCTCATTGCATTCGACACCACAATGGGCGACTTGCGCGCCCGTGGTGAGGATGACATGATGATGAGGACAGCACAACAACCAGTCCACGAGCGGAGGAAATCTCCAACACGGCCGGCAACCGAACCCAGGCCCACTTGTATGAGAGCACGTTACCACCCAGCTAAGCAGACAGACATCACTACAGAAGAAATGTATCATGTAAGAAACCAGCTCCATGACAGGTTTCAAAGCCATCAACATTCAAATAAATCTCTTCAGAGCATAAATCCGAGGCGATGCGTAAATTGCAGAACCTGTGATATAATTTTTTTTAATCAGTGTCATCAGATCCTTCGTGTGCAACCGATGAATTTTATGTTTTGAAGAAGAATGAAGTACAATCCCAGAGAACGCTTTGGCGGCGATAGAGACACGCAGTTTAGCTTTTTTTTCTATTATTAGAACTCCGTACCAAATTCTTGTCGCCCATCCAGATTCAACAGCAGCTCCAGAAGGACATTTTGTACTTCAAAACGTTTAAACGTATACCTGAGGAACAGAGTAAATCGAGACAGAGTAAGTTGTCTTGCTCTCCTCCCTATGCATCGCAGCGATCTACTTGATCGAGAGGAAGTGGTGAATCACTTTTCAAACCACCACTATGGATAAATATTTGCTAAAGGTAAGTGTTACGAGTTATTCTGGATTTAATTGCTTAATATCGATACTTTCTTGGCTGAAATTAGCCGCGCGAGGTAGCTGCGCGGTCTTAAGTGCCTTGTACGGTTCGCGCGGCTCCCCCCGTCGGGGGTTCGAGTCCTCCCTCGGACATGGGTGTGTGTGTTGTCCTTAGCGTAAGTTAGTTTAAGTTAGATTAAGTAGTGTGTAAGCTTAGAGACAGATGACCTCAGCAGCTTGATCCCACAGGCTCGTACAACAAATTTACCATTTGTGGCTGAAATTAAAAAGCGAAAATTGCGTCTTTATAAATGCAGACAGAAGTCCCTTCCCTCCCCCCCCCCCCCCCCCATCCCATCCCCAGAGAAATCCTGAATGTGCTCATGCTCTGTTTCCATCTGTCTGGTGGATATGTCAGCCACGGCAACTGTGCAGGTGACAGGGCATTATGTTGAATTCTCTCTTATAACAAGTGTTCGCTACAGGCTACTATGTGCTTTACTGATCGTGCAGACAGGTGATGTGGGACTAATTGGAACCGTTCTCTGTATTTTTCTTTAACGTGCGTACAGTCATTTAGACCGAGATGAAGCATGCGTTTACTTGTGTTTATTTAGTTGATACACTTTCATTATTTAACAGTTCAGTATTACAATGAAGGCTTTTGAACTACCCCAAAATTGCCACTATCATTTATTAATCACTGAAAACAAAAAAGAAACAAAAACATATCAGTACATACAGCTTCGTTATTATGTTATTAGCATGCTTCGCAGTTTGTGAACACACAAGACTTAAATAATAAGTTATACTTCAGGATAAGTGAGGTGAGATGGAAAACAACGTTTGTGCCATTTATAGACAACCCTTAATCAATCGAACTACTCTGTGTTTGTATCCTTTTGTCAACTCTGTTAACAAGACGTTGTGTAGCAGGGTCGGATGACGTGTTCTCACAAATGGACGAGAGCTTCAAACAGCCATAATTCGGAAGTCACCGGGAATAGAGCACACGTTTATCTGAAGTTTTCCCTACGAATAGTTTACTCTTCTCTTCACAATAATTCTCGTTTCCACTTCTCAATATATATCCGTTTCCTCCTGTAGCACTGGGCGTATGATGCTTTTGTTTGCATACTTGTCATTGAGTTCTGGAGACGGTTCGACAGTTGCTAGGCAGTTTGTCATTGTATATCCGGCTTCTTTATGAAATGTCAAGTGCTCAAACACAGTATACAAATTACATACAAAACCCGCACGATAATCTACAATGAATGGTCGATTTTCTAGTCAAACTGATCTCTGTGATGGCGACTTTCATGTTCCAGGAAAGAGTTGGTTGCAGTTGGTCCGGGAGATGCCGTCACTCCCCAGCAGCAACGGTAACTTCCCCACTACCAGCATATCCTTGCACACTTGCATGATCTATTGCTGATGGCATTTACTCCGCTAGTAGCCCTATCCACCTCTTAACTATTAGTCGCCAAACTGCGGTCTGCGGGTCGCATGTGGTCCGAATGAAGTATTCGTGTAGTCCGCGGTCCTCAGCCCTACTTTATAACGTGCATCTAACAACTAACAGCAGAACCAGAAGCGTCATCCAACGTCAGAATCTTAAGAGTGCTCAGTAACAAACAAAAATACTTACAAAGGCTGTTGCTTATTTTAATTAACGTTGCTAAGCTCAGCAGTCAGCTACGTAAAATTGGCTGCTTGTCTCGAGGGCATAGGGATAAGTAGCGCGGGAACTGCGTAGTTAAAAGATGTGAGAAAGGGGAATATTTTATTGCTTCTCTGTCAGTAGTGACAACTCATTGGCGTAGGTGACTCGTACCGGTCAGCTGCTACGCTACAAATTTTGATATGGAAATAACATGGATTCGTGAATGCGCATTAGAGACACAGTCGTCTTCAAATGCGGTATTTATTTGTAGCAGGAACATGAAATTAATGAAGGTTGTTGTAATACAGCGTAGTGAGTAGAAGAAAAATGAAATCCAAAACATTTAATAAACATTAGCGATCTCGTCTTGTACTGCGTAATGCATTTAAATACAGGTACAGTTACTGTTAATTATCAGTTATACGCTCCTACAGACAACACGAAACACAATAGCATTTCGTAAGACAGTGCGACAACTCTGGTGTCGGTAAGGGTGGCAGCAATCTGGAACAGAGAACAGTCGACCCGAATTTTTCCGCCTGGTGACGACTTCTAACAGTCAGTAGTTCGGGGCCGGCGACAAACTTATCGCTCCCCCACTGTAGCTAGTCTACTGGAAGCTCATCATTTATGTAGGTTAAAGCTAAACTAAACCCCGCCCCAACAGGCCATGATGGTCCAACGGTACCGACCGACCGCCGTGTCATCCTCAGCCCACAGGTGTCACTGGATGCGGATACTGAGGGGCATGTGGTCAGCATACGGCTTTCCCGCCCTTTTGTCAGATTACGAGACTAGAGCCGCTACGTAGTAGCTTCTCAGTTTGCCTCACGAGGGCTGAGTGCACCCCGCTTACCAACAGCGCTGGGCAGACCGTAGGGTCACTCATCCAAGTGCTAGTCCAGCCCGACAGTGCTGAATTTCGGTGATCTGACGGAAAAAGTTGTTAATTTATGTAGGTTACCAATTAATATTAAGATCGGTACATATGCGGCCTGAGGTGCCGGCCCAAAATACCACTATTGGCTATTCAGTAAAGGGCTTTTTCCCTGTCAACTTGCCGTTGTATTTTTTTGCCACCTAGTCTGAACCGCTACCAGTCACAAGCCACTGTCCAGTGTCTCCCACATAGGACCATATTAATGGGTAGTCCTACCTAGACATATAGACCCACATCCCACATCCTGTGAATACGTGACAGCACTCTACTCCTATAGCAGAGTAACACTAGAACTTTTTGTAGTAGTCACTTTTCAAGTGCGATAATGGAACGGCTCCACTTGTAAATAACGTCATTAGTGTCACATGGCCTCACTCCGTAAGACACTTTGGAGAGGTTTGCCACCAACTTCTGGTGAGTGGAAAATTACTAGCCAGATACTGAAGTTGGAATTTTATTTCTCCGACAGTAGCCAACAACTTCAGCGTATCGTTTTTACTGCATTTATTCAATAAATAAAACATTTTATATAATTACAGCAGGAGTAAACTTATTTCATAAATTTCGTACCTCGTAAAGCATTTACACTTATGTCTTTAGAATAAATGTTTTACAAGAAACTTAGGTCCATTCTCAAGTGAGCTGTTTGTTGAATGGTTTGCATGTAACATCTTAAAAAGAAAGTAAAAGTTTCAGCGTCCTCGTTACAGACAAGTAGTGGGACACGAAGGTATAACAGCATCCCAGAATGGGAGATAATTATTTCTTGAACTTATGATCCGTTGTAGTGTTACGATTCAGTTGAGAGTTATTTCTTCGTGAAGGTGTGGTTATCTCCAGGAAGTTAATTAAGGTTATCTTGTAGGTTTGTTTTTGTACCGAGCGAGGTGGCACAATGGTTAGCACAATGGACTCGTATTCGGTAGAATGACGGTTCAAATCCCCTCCGGCCTCCCAGATCTAGGTTTGCAGTTATTTCCCTAAATCGCTCCATGCATATGCCGAAAGTATTCTTTTGAAAAGTGAACAGCCGATTTTCTTCCCCGTCCTTCAGTAATCACTGACAACCGCGCTGTCGATAGCACGTGAAAACTCTAACCTTCCTTCTATTCTTCCTTCGCTTTGAGCGTGTAATCTACTTGGTCTCCCTCTCCCACAGGTACGTTATAAATGAAGTCTATCAGTTGTGCCTGTGCAGAAATGGGATCGGCGGCGTTGAGAACGATCCAATCTGCTGCTTCCCTCGAACTAGGATAATGATGTGAGACCGGCACTGTTAACGTAGTGATGTCAGTTTGGCAAGATGTTGTTCTATTGATCAGACATGTTCTGGCGCTACTCCAAACATAGAGTACATGGATGAAGCACGTTTGCTGTAGCTTAGCATGCGTCGCAAATATTTGACGTTTTAAGATTGAGTTTAATATTACTGTTCGTTGGTATAGTGAGATCGCTAGCTTTACATCATGACCGGACACTTTACCAGAGACACAAATGAAGTTCATTTTCCTCTTATTTTTTGTCGATTTCTTGCAGTCGACATCGCTCGTGAGCACTAGCGTTCGTTAACTACGTATGGTGCTGAATGTGGTTGGTTTTTTTCTCATCAAGGCGACGAAAGTGTTTCCCAAGACCCAAATAATCAGTTATCCTTCACGCTATTTCATATCCATCAAAAGTGCACTAATGCCATCGTTAACGACCATTTCGCCGCTCCCTGACAGTTTTCGTGTCTCATGGTCGCAACTCCTCAGGTTCGTTCTAATTGTGCTGTCGTAGGCACTTCATAAGAGACTATCGACGAGTGAGTTTCCTCACTCAGTCCTGCGAGTAAAGAACGAGGTCGATGTTTTACTTTTCTTGTTCACGTTTTTGCGAGACATGCAGCCTCCTCAACAACACCTGCACTACGCTAAACATATGGTAAACGTCACACTATACGGCGGCTTTGGCCCTGCAATTTGCATGCAAAGTATGCTGGATCATTAAAGATCCACTTTAACTCCGAATTTCGCTTCTTGACGTCCAAATTGAACGTTTCGAGTCCGTGCTCCATTTCCCTCGCGTATCTTTTCAGCAAATTACCAATTATCGACTTCCCACAGGGAGAGCAATTATTTCTACGAAAATCTCACATCTCAACATCTGTACGACGACTCTGACGCTTCTTAATGACTCTGAATGAAAACAGAGACTCTTTTTAAAGGGCATGAGTTTCCGTATTCATTCCATTCATGACAGAGCAAAACAACTTGCTTCTTTCACAAATTTCCAATTTTGTAACTATAATTCGTACCACCTATTAGGTGATATGATAGGAGAAAATAATTAAATGCAACCGTATATGTATAGAAACCACTATGCTGATAGCATTTAAATCCAAGTTCAAATAAGTAATGGACCAGTAGCAGGTAATCAGCTAATTTACGTACCATGTATATATAAAATCAGGAAATATATTTTATTGTGGAGTAACCGAGCAGGGAGTAAATTCATGTATAGGCTTTATTGAAGAACAAGAAATCGAAAACATTGTTATAGATATTGAAGTAATCTCGGACTGCATGGCCAAGCTGGTTCTAAAATCAATAAAAAAATATTCCATTCATGACTATGCACAACTTACCTTAAATCCAAGGAATTCCGCTTCATCTGTTCTTATCTCGCATACAGGCTGTTGCTCTTCGTTAGACATCTGCTATTCAGACGTCTCTCCTGCTAATTTCAAGACTTTCTGATCCACATATACCTGGTATTTGTTTTCTTATCTCGAAAAATTCTGCAGCCTTTTTGTCTGCGATGACAGTTAATACGATATTTCGGTTTTCCTTTCCAGCTGTACACGGTCATACCAGGATTCGGTGCTATAAAGTAGGTTTTCTTGATTACATGGTTGTTCCTTAAGCAAATGTCATGGAGACAGTCACCTTCATGGCTTTTATTCACATATCCATGAAGATCTGCCACTGTCTCATACCTCATTCTGTCAGTTTCCACATAGCATTTAGATCTCCAATGACGAAAGTATTATCCTGTTTAACGTGACCTTCTGATACGTGAAAAATTATAACTGCTATTGTCTTTCGGTAACAATTCTTCAAAAAAATTGTCTCATTTGTGAAAGTCTGAAGCTTTAGTTAATGCTATCCGCTACGGTAAATCAATAATACATAATTTCATGGGTAATGGCTTTTGTACATGGTGAAAGCCTCTCCTCCCCCCTCCCCCCCCCCCCCCCGTATATGGTAAAGTTAAAATTTATTAAAAAATGAAACAGCGATAACGACAGGATCAAAGACCGACTATAAGCGTCGGCAAAGGCATTACTTACGAATGCGCAGTAAAGCGTGGACAGATGACCACAAAACATCATTCACTTTTTTGTACATGATTTTGTTTCACTCTCTCGTATGAAGAAGTTGTGTTAAGATGTGATGCTCGCAGTATGATGGGCTACGAGTCTTTTATATCATATGAGTTTCTGAATAAGAGAAGCGTTGATAACAGTATTAAATATTTTTATTAAAGAAATAGAACCAAGTTAAGACGAATTCCTTCATATTTTATATCATCTTGAGTCGCACTGGTGTTCCCTGGAGTCGGCTGCCTACATCTACAAAGGAAATCGAGGGAAAGAAGTCCACGGTCATATTTTCATAAAATTAACAGAAGGAGAAGTTCAGAAGACTAAAATATAATTAAAATATACATATAGTGAGGGACATAGAAAAAGAAACAACGCAAGGTAAATTGAATCAACAACAGTACAATTTCGCACACGCAGAACGTTTCATAATAATGTAATTGTACTAATATTCTTTCTAATATTTGTTTTTTATTATAATATTACAACTGTGTCCTGAAGTCGTGGCACTTAGGTCGCCAGTTGTATTATAATAATAAATAAATAATTATTAGAAGAAATATTAGTGAAGCCTGAGTGTTGCGTTAGACAAAACTATTGGAAAGCCTCAAAGCACCCATTGCACCTGACTACCTCTATCTGTCGTTTACTCGGTAGACTAAAACATCGAAGCAAAGTACACAACCCCTTTACACCGTACTTCAACAAGCACGAAAAGAATCAAGTACTTAACGTATATTTTAATTCTTTATAACAGTGTTACAGAAATCGAAACTTGCACTCAACCCTTCGTGACTGGGAAAGACGCTCCCACACATAAATGGAATTCTGAAGAATGAATTATTTTAAACATAAAGTACAATAGTCGGATTTGAAACTATGCTCCAAGTGAAAAAATATCGTGCACCAGAGGTGGTTCCTTCAGAAAAAAAAAACAGCTAAAGTAGGAAGCTAGTAACTACAGAGTGCATTGAGTCGTATAATAACCTGAAAACAAATGCTGCAACGATCCCGCGTAAGTGGACTGCTGAAACTCAAGACACATGAGCTCATAACAGCAGAAAGCCAATGCTGGTATTATAGCGTTTTAATGAGCTTAAATTCACGAAACCAGAAAACGAAAGAGATTCCATGACGCCAGTTTATCTGCTGAACAGTGAAATAACTCAGAAAGTCGTCCCTCTTTGGTTGGAGAATGCGGTTTTTCTTTTACATTTCTCTCTGGAAGCCAATTAAGGAATATCTGGAGATTTGCGGAACCATTCATCGTGCGGACTTATTTACCCGGCAGCAGTGGAGACCACAACTCGCTAATGGGCCCTCTGTTGCACCCCTCGCTGCCATTTATCGCACACTGGTGACACTCTCAGGACCAGCCAGTAATCCCCAGAGGAAACACTGCTGCCAACAGATGAAATCCAACCGACGCATTAACACATACCAAGCGGTGAGTGAGGGCCATCTAGGAACACCAGTGTCTCTTTTAAGGAAAATCTATCTTATCCAATCGGTATGAAACCTAGGAAGACGGTCAACCTTCTGTTTCGTGAAAAAAATATCGTTTCTATATCTCTTTAATTCTAGTGTTATACAGGTCGAATCATAATAACTGGCGTAAAAGCATATGGTTGAAAGTTAGTTAGCATGGGCACTAACGTGCATATCACAAGAGCTATGACCCCTTTTACAATAGAAGAGATGTGTTTCACAATAGCGGAGAGGAATAAGTGCTCAAAATCTCTTAAGATAAGGACTTTGGAGCCCATTTTTACTGGTAATTTCTATCTTGTTTTGCTCCACACTATCACTTCTTAAAATGTGGAAGTAAAGAGCTCGCAGTGGAAGAGTTTAGTTGCACATTGTTGATTACGAACAAGTGCCATTCGCTCTAAAGGTATGCATTTTATAGTCCATGCTTACTAGACTTTTTTGCTTCTAATATCGTGTACTTTCAACTATATTCGTTTACGCTATTAATTAGGATACACCATGTATTGATTCTGCCTTCTGTTTTTACGAAGGTGTGCTGAAAAGTACTGCCTCCGAATTTTTAATGTGACAACTCTTAACACTTCTTGCTGTTATTCTTCAAGTCTGCGTACTTGTTTCTCAATTAATCAGCGTGGAGATGGACACATTTCTCCCAACTAGAGACCAGTTCACTGCAGAATGTTTGACTATGACGGCAGAGTCACAACCACACGTTTGCTTGCACTGCTTCATCGCTATAAAAGTGATGTCGTCGAAGTCGTTTTTTAAGTTTTGGGAACAGGTGAATATCGGGTGAATCGGAACTGTATGCAGGATGAAAATGGCTCTGAGCACTATGGGACTTAACTGCTGAGGTCTTCAGCCCCTAGAACTTAGAACTACTTAAACCTAACTAACCTAAGGACATCACACACATCTATGCCGGAGGCATGATTCGAACCTGCGGTCGCGCGGTTCCAGACTGTAGTGCCTAGAACCGCTCGGCCACTCCAGCCGGCTTGTATGCAGGATGAACTATGACGGTGAATTCAGGGCGTCGGACTGTTGCAGACGTCGTAGCGACTGTGTCTGACCTGGCATTGTCATGCTGAAGGACAGAGTGCTCTACACTGTGTGATCAAAAGTATCCGGACACCCCCAAAAACATTCTTTTCTCATATTAGGTGCATTGTGCTGCCACCTACTGCCAGGTACTCCACATCAGCGACCTCAGTAGTCATTAGACATCGTGAAAGAGCAGAATAGTGCGACCCGCGGAATTCACGGACTTCGAAAGTGGTCAGGTTATTGGGTGTCACTTGTGTCATACGTCTGTAAGCAAGATTTCCACATTCTAAACATCCCTAGATCCACTGTTTCCGGCGTGATAGTGAAGTGGAAACGTGAAGGGACAAGTACAGCACAAAAGCGTACAGGCCGACCTCGTCTGTTGACTGACAGAGACCGCCGACAGTTGAAGAGGGTCGTAATGTGTAATAGGCAGACATCTATTCAGACCATCACGTAGGAATTCCAAACTGCATCAGGATCCACTGCAAGTACTATGACGGTTAGGCGAGAGGTGAGAAAACTTGGATTTCATGGTCGAGCGACTGCTCATAAGCCACACATCACGCCGGTAAATACCAAACAACGCCTCGTTTGGTGTAAGGAGCGTAAACATTGGACGACTGAACTGTGGAGGAACGTAGTGTGGAGCGCCGAATCACGGTACAGAATGTGACGATCCGATGGCTTGGTGTGGGTGTGGAGAATGCTGGTGAATGTCATCTGCCAGCGTGTATAGTCCTAACAATAAAATTCGAAGGCGGTGGTGTTACGGTGTGGTCGTGTTTTTCATGGAGGTGAGCTTGCGCCCCTTGTTGTTTTGCGTGGCACTAACACAGCACAGGCCTACATTGATGTTTTAAGCACCTTATTGCTTCCCACTGTTGAAGAGCAATTCTGGGATGGCGATTGCATCTTTCAACACGATCGAGCATCTGTTCATAACGCACGGCCTGTGGCGGAGTGGTTACACGATAGTAACATCCCTGTAATGGACTGGCCTGCACAGGGTCCTAACCTGAATCATATGGAACACCTTTGGGATGTTTTGGAACGCCGACTTCATGAAAGGCCTCACCGACCGACATCGATACCTCTCCTCAGTGCAGCGCTCCGTGAAGAATGGGCTGCCATTCCCCAAGAAACCTTCCAGGAGATGATTGAATGTATGCCTGCGAGAGTGGAAGCTGTCATCAAGGCTAAGGATGGACCAGCACCATAGTGAATTCCAGCATTAGCGATGGATGGCGCCACGAACGATTAAGTGATTCTCAGCCAGGTGCCCGGATACTTTTGATCACATAGTGTATGTCTGAGCACGCTGTTTCTCAAGCATCAATAGAATTCGGAGACTTCTACCGAGAGTGGGCTACAGACATTTACACATGAAGAATGAAGATGTGGAATGTTAATAACGTTAGTTTCATTTAAAAAGGCTTTAAAAGCTTTCACATAAAAAAATTCGGAGGCATTACTTTCCAGCACGCCCTCGTGCATCTCTGATCACTTCTTTCGCCTCATGCAATGATCGTTAATGTGGAAAACGCCGAGTAGCACCCTTGTTCGGAGTCCACGTTTAACTGTAGGTCCCCCCATAACAGTCTGGGTAAGTCAGCTCAATGGTCGGAGGAAGGCAAAGGCATGCCACATACAGCAACCATGTCTAGTAAAGGACTACGGCGTTCCAACTAATCTATGATATGGTCATTGCTTTACATACTTGAAGCTCATACAATACGTTTTATTCTCATTTATCACTATGAAATTGTCTCCATCTTTCTGTTTGTTCTATTGCCACACAGACCTTCTGCTATAAGTCAACTCCATTATTTCTTTTAATAAAAATACTAATATTATCTACAGACAACACAAGCTCTGTTGCTGACTAGTGGCACCTCTAAGCATCTGTGAAAATCAAGAATACCGTAAGGCATAACAAAGCCTTGAGTTACTTCGTAACTAACTTTCCTTTATACTGAAAGATAACATTTTATTTTCGTGGCGTATTATTACCATGTTACCTTCCTCGTAGATACGTCTTAAACCAACTGAAGGAAAATCGCAGATACATCGACGCAAGTAGAAGTAAATTCAGCCGTATCCTTGCTGTTTATAATGTACATTATTAATCTGTTTTTGTACTAATAACGGCCTCTGCCTTTTTCCAAATGATTCAGTTATTTTCACTGGCGTCTCACCTGAAACAAGACGCACAAATATTCTCACAGTCTCCATCAGATTTCCAAGTGTTGCAGAGATTGGCAACTTGCTTTAAATTTTCAGAACTGTAAAGCTGTGTCCTTCAAAAAACGCAGAAAAGTAGTGTCCTATGATTACAATAACAAAGAGTTGCAAATAACTAGTCATCTCATACAAATTTACGACGTAAGAAGCTATGCAGAATTGGGTTGGAATGAACACATGGGCTTAGTCGTAGGTAAAACAGTTGGCCGACGTCGGTTCATTAGTGGGATGCTGGGAGAATGCTGTCTACAAAGGAGCCGGATGCGAAACACTTGTGTGTCCCATCTTCAAATATTGCTTAAGGGCGCGAGACCCATGCCAAATACAGGGCAGCACGTATCGTACCTATCAATTTCAAATGATAACAGATACAAGAAGTAATTTCTTTTACACTGCTGAAATACAAGTACATAAATTAGCAGTTAATACAGTAGGTGACACATATCGGCAGACTTACCTACATCTTGAAAATAAACTTCTCCAAATTACTCTCGTTTGCCTGAATGCGCTAATGAAGGTATCGCGAGAAGGCTACCATAACAGGACCTAACACGTTGTGCGGAATGGCGTTTATATCATGGCGAATTGCAGACGTAAGATCTTCAGTTGCCTACAAGCAAGTGGTAAAGACCCTTTCGTTTGTCTAACCCTGGATGAAGTGATCTTGGGCTGTAAAATCTGGGAAACAAGATGATCACGTCATTTCGCTAAAGCGGGGCATCACACGGTATGAAAACGTTCGTCGGAGTACAGTCGTACTTTGCCGTACTGTGTGAATCGTTGCATCATCCTGCTGAAACCAAATGTTATTAATCAATTATCTTGCATGCAGTTCCAGACTAAGACAATTTAGCAACATTTTGCAGCGGTCGTTTTGATTCACTGTTGCTACTTGTCTAGCGTCGTACTATATAAAAAATAAAAAATTAGTAACTCGCCTGGGGCTTTTCATGTAAGTGTCGTGGATTTTTCTGGAAACAACACTGGATGTTTTCCTTAGTAACACATCCACTTCCTCGGACACTGGACGTCAGAAATTGTTGAAGAATCAGAGGTGTAGTTGGAGAGTCGTTTCTGTCTGTTTACTACTGAACCATTCGCAGTTTATAAGAATGAAACTTCAAATCATCAGGTAAATGGCACAAGGAAAGCGCCGACACTTGTAACGTATGTGCATGTCGCTGTGCTGATCGTCTGGAACCGTGATCACGTGATACGCCCACTCATTCCAGGTTATCATACATTCGAGTCACATCTTAATCGGCCTGCTGACAGCCGGTTTAAAACACTACCAATTACTCTCCACTGTCTTACCCGCCTGAGAACACGTATTCTTTGGGTACAGCCAAATGGTGGTCATTACTGTTTCGTCGCACTGCCCACAGAATCTCCATGACAGAACTTGTTCGGATAAAGGCTTCCACCGCTGCAATTCGCCTCTGCAGAGGCCAGTGCTGCATGACACATTAATAGTCTGATTTCCTCATACTGAGCGATGTACGCAAGCGCAGCATTCAACTCGCATTTGGCCAAGGTTGCCAACTACAATTGCTAGACAAAGCATCCGCTAGCCTGTATGACTAACAGAGGATATTAAACATATACACACATCAAAAAAAGTTTTGTATCACCAGGGTTCCGAGAGTCCCGGAGACTGTACAGAAAATTGGAAGAGAGATCAACATAAACATCATTTCCGCCCCTTTTATTGCTTATTAAAACCACACATTGCATATTGTACCACCATACAGTGAGACCTTCAGAGGTGGTGGTCTAGATTGCTGTACACACCGGTAACCCAGTAGCACTTCCTCTTGCATTGATGCATGCCTGTATTCGTTGTGGCATACTATACACAAGTTCAGCAAGGCACTGTTGGTCCAGATTGTCCCACTCTTCAAATGCGATTCGGCGTAGAACACTCAGAGTGGTTGGTGGGTCACGTTGTCCTTAAGCAGCCCTTTTCAAGCTACCCCAGGCATGTTCGATAGGGTTCGTGGCTGGAGCACATGCTGGCCACTCTAGTCGAGCAGTGTCGTTAACCTGAAGGAAGTCATTCTCAAGATGTGCACGAGGAAGGGGGGGGGGGGCGAATTCTCCAATTCTCGCCAATATGCTGCCGATATGGTTGCACTATCGGTCAGAGGATAGCATTCACGTATCGTGCAGCCGTTACGGCGCCTTTCATGACCACCAGCGGCGTACGTCGGCCCCACATAATGCCACTCCGAAACAGCAGGGAACGTCCACTTTGCTGCACTCCCTGGACAGTGTGTCTAAGGCGTTCAACCTCACCGGGTTGCCTCCAAACACATCTCCGACGATTGTCTGGTTGAAGGCATATGCGACACTCATCGGTGAAGAGAACGTGATGCCAATCCTGAGCGGTCCATTCGGCATGTTGTTGGGTCCATCTGTAGCGCGCTGCATGGTGTCCATCATGAAGCCTATTGTGCACAGTTTGAGTCGTAACACGACGTCCTGTAGCTGCACGAAAAGCATTATTCAACATGGTGGCGTTGCTATCAAGGTTCCTCCGAGCCAGAATCCGCAGGTAGCAGTCATCCACTGCAGTACTAGTCCTTGGACGGCCTGAGCGAGGCATGCCATCGACAGTTTCTGTCTCTCTGTTATCTCCTTCGTGTCCGAACAACATCGCTTTGGTTCACCCCGAGACGCCTAGACACTTCCCTCGTTGAGAGCCCTTCCTGGCACAACAACAATGAGAAGCGATCAAACCGCGGTATTGACCGTCTAGGCGTGGTTGAGCTACAGACAACACGAGCCGTGTACCTCCTTAGTGCTGGAATGACTGGAACTGATCGGCTGTCGGACCCCCTCCGTCTAATAGGCGCTGCTGATGCTTGGCTGTTTACATCTTTCGGCGGCTTTAGTGACATCTCTGAATAGTCAAAGGGACTGTGATACAATATCCATAATCAACGTCTATCTTCAGGAGTTCTGTGGAACCGGAGTGATGAAAAACTTTTTTATGTGTGTAGATAGAAGGGCGGCGCCAATTGTCACAGGTTTGACTGATTGGTGGGAAAGTGTCAAGGAAATGCTGAAACAACTGAATTGGAATATTCTTAAAGATAGACGCCACTTTTCCCACGAGAGACTACTAACAAAGTTTAAAGAATCAGTATTAAGCGAAGAATCCAGAATATGTATCAGCCCCCATTGTTGCAACAGTGACTGCGAAGCCTAGATTAACTACAGGGAGCGCAAAGGCATTTAGCAGTCCTTCCGCTCTCCATACACGATTGGAATGGGAAGAAGCCTTGACATGTGGTACTGCAAAAAGTATCACTTACCTTACACTTCATATGGCTTAGATGCGTGTGGTGGTACCATACATATATAATTTCGTAAGTAGGAGATCGTGATTATGTACAGACATTGTGGGACGTGTATTCCATGACAAGACGTCGAGACTGACGCACGGTACAGTGATGAAGCACTGAATGGCATAACCCCTCAGATAGTAAGTGCTCCAAGAACTATGGGACTTAACATCTGAGGTCATCAGACCCCTAGCACTTAGAACTACTTGAACCTAAGCAACCTAAGGACATCAAACACATCCATGCCCGAGGCAGGATTCGAACCTGCGACCGTAGCAGTTGCACGGTTCCAGACTGAAGCGCCTAGAACCGCTCGGCCACAGCGGCCGACTCCATATATCATATTTACGATAAATGCTATGATGTACAACGTGTCAATTGAACATATATACTAGACATAATTTAAAATTTGAAGAAAATATTTATATTGTTGCATGCTGGTCATTTACAAGTTATTTTTTCTGTATGACTATTTCTGCTCCAGAATTCCTCTGTGACACGAAAGGAATTGTGAAGGAGATTTATCGCGCATCTGAAAACACTTCTGCATTCTCTCGATATTTTACGCTGATCAGCCAAGACGTATATAATAGCCGCTATTGTTCATCTTTGGCACGGATAACAGCGGCGACGTGTCGTGGCTTGTAAACAAAGAGGTCTTGGTAGGTCGCTGGAAGTAGTCGGCACCACATCGGCACACACAGGTCACCTAATTACCGTAAATTCTGGAGAGGGGGACGATGAGCTCTGACGCCACATTCAATCACATCCCAGATGTGTTCGATCGGGTTCGGATCTAACGAGTTGGGGGGTGGGGGCAGCATATCAATTGGAACTCGCCACTATGTTCCTCGAACCACTCCATCACACTCCTGGTCTTGTGACATGGCGCATTAGCTTGCTGAAAAATGCCACTGGTGTCGAGGAACACGATCGTCATGAAGGGATGTAAATGGTCTGCAACCATTGTACGATACTCCTTGGCCGTCATGGTGCCTTGCACGAGCTCCACTGACCCATGGATGCCCACTTGAGTGTTCCCCAGAGCTTAACGGATCCATCGCCAGCTTGTCTCCGTCCCGTTCTACAGGTGTCAAGAAGCTGTTCCTCTGGAAGACGACCGATTCGTGCCCTCCCATTCGCATGTTGAAGAAGGTATCAGGATTCATCAGGCCATGTAACGCATTGCCACAGCGCCAACGAGCAGTGCCGATGGTCACGTGCCCACTTCAGTCGTAGTTGCCGACGTCGTGGTGTTAACTTTGGCACATAATGGGTCGTCTGCTGCGGAGACCCTTCGTTAGAAGTGTTCGGTGTACTGTGTGTTCAGACACACTTGTACTCTGTCTAGCACTAAAATCTAATGTTAGCTACGCCACAGTGTACGGCCTGTCCTGTTTTACCAGTCTGCCCAGCCTACGACCTCTGACATCTGTAATGAGGGGTGGCCGCCCAACTCCACGACGTCTGGACTTGGGTTCACCCTGGTTTCGCCACGTGTTGAAGTCACTTACCCCAGCACTCCTCGAACACCCAAAAAGTCGTGAAGTTTCTGAAATGCTGGTGCCGAGCCTCCGGGCCATCACAATCTGCCTTTAGTCAAACTCAGACAGATCGTGCGCCTTCCACATTCTACACGCGGACAGCATGCTCACTGATAGTACATGCACCATGCTTGTGTCTGTTCTCGCCAGGTGACGTTGCTATCGCCTGGACGGGTTTCTGTCGACAGGAGGTCGGTAGTCATAAAGGGAGTGGGACAGGCTGTAGTCTACCCCCAATGTTATTCAATCTGTACATTCAGGAAGCAGTAAAGGAAACCAAGGAAAAATTTGGAGCAGGAGTTAAAATTCAAGGAGGCAAAGTAAAAACTTCGAGGTTTGCCGTTGGCACTGTAATTCTGTCAGATACAGAAGAGCAGTTGAACGGAATGGGAAATTTTGATAAGGACTGGGTTCACTGCCTTGGTAAAGTTATTGAAAGTTTCATTTCGGCTACATTCCATTACCCTCTTTTCAAGACATCGTTCATTCCTGAAAGTTGTTAATCGGTTAGGCTGCACAAAAAATCTTTATTGTTTATATATCACGACTGCAGTTTCGACATTTTGTCATCATCACCTGATGTTGACAAAATGTCCAAACTGGAATCGTGACATACAAACAAAAAAGGTTTCTCGTACGGCGAAAGCGAAATAACAACTTTCAGGAAGGAACAGTGCCTGGAAAGTAGGATAATGGAATGTAGCCAAATTAAATCAGTAGATATCGAGGGAGGTAGTTTAGGAAGCGAGACACTAGAAGCAGCAGATATGTTTTGCTACCCGGGGAGCAGAATAACTCATGATGGAAGAAGTAGAGAGTATATAAAATGCAGATTGGATACTGCAAAAAAAGCATTCCTGAACAAAAGGAATTAGTTAACATCTACTATAAGTTTAAGTATTAGGAAGTCTCTTCTGGAGGTATTTGTACGGAATGTGGCCCCGCATCGAAGTGAAACAGACAGAAGAAATGGTTCAAATGGCTCTGAGCACTATGCTACTTCTGAGGTCATCAGTCGCCTAGAACTTAGAACTAATTAAACCTAACTAACCTAAGGACACCACACACATCCATGCCCGAGGCAGGATTCGAACCTGCGACTGTAGCGCAGACAGAAGAGAATAGATACTTTCGAACTGTGGTGCTACAGAATAATGCAGAAGATTAGATGGGTAGACCGCGTAACTAGTGAGATGGTACTGTATAGAACTGGAGGGACAGGAAATTTGTGGCAAAACTTGGCTAAAAGGAGGGGTCGGTCGACAGGACTCATTCTGAGACATCAAGGGATCAGCAGTTTAGTTTTGGAGGGAACTGCGGGTGGTAAAAATCGTAGAGGGAGTCCAAGAGATGAGTACATTAAGCAGATTCAGAAGGAGGTATGTTGCAGTAGTTACTCGGAGATGAAGAGGCTTGTACGGGTTAGAGTAATATGGGGAGCTGCACCAAAACAGTCTTCTGATAGAAGCCCACAACAACAACAACCACAGCATGCGTTGCGACCTCCGCTACGGAGACTGGTGAACAGGGAACTCGAGCAGCCGAACTGAGACAGAGGGCAGTAGGAGTGCGTTGATACTAGCATTGTGTGGCTATACCGAATGGTGGAAGTGCAGGCGCAGAGAAATGGGGGAAAAGGGGCGGCTCGTGGCTGGCGCAGATAAGCCCTCTGCGGCCGGCCGGCGTGCGGTCCATTTCTCATCGGCGCGGCGGTCCCGCCCTGCCCACCTACGGCGCTCACACGAGCGCCGAGTCCGTATCTCAGCACCGAGAACCGCAAATCAGATAGGCCGGGCCGCTCATTAAAATTCCCGCTAGTTCCTTTGGCTATTGCCGCCGGGTCGTTTGAAAAATGTGCCCAACAAGGAGCCTCAGCTTTCGGCCGTAAGTCAAACGAGTAACTCTGACGTCACAGCGCAGCGCTCCACCGCTGCGTCGAGCGGTATCGCCGCCACCCATCGACTGCAGGCTGGTAGCACCCGCGTGGCATGTGGACCGGTTGGCAATAGCACTGCACCTCGAAGACCCTGTCAGTGTCTGTCTACGTTACACAACCTGAGCCGGCCGCGGTGGCCGTGCGGTTATAGGCGCTTCAGTCCGGAACCGCGAGACTGCTACGCTCGCAGGTTCGAATCCTGCTTCGGGCATGGATGTGTGTGATGTCCTTAGGTTAGTTACGTTTAAGTAGTTCTAAGTTCTAGGGGACTGATGACCTCAGCAGTTAAGTCCCATAGTGCTCAGAGCCATTTGAACCCAATTGAACCACTTCACGACAGTCAGTTTTAGCCCATGACAATGATGATGCAGGTAATCCTCGTAAGCCTGAAATTTTATCCGACTGTGACCCGGCAAGTAAACCGAGAACTTTTTATGCAAGGAATCCGATGCAAATAACTTCGTAGCAATATTGTCATTGTTTCGCTGTATTCCGAATATTCTGCTATGGTTTCTTTCAGTACAAATTTCTGGTCAGTGGCGGATCGATTCTTCATAAGTCCCGCTTGCCTCTCATCTATTATCCCTTTTACGTATGGCTCCAATATTGTCTGGAGAATCTTGGAGAACATTTTATGAGCTGTGCTAATTAATGAACTGCTTCTATAATTTCTGCATTCCTCTTTATCGCTCTTTTTATAGACTGGTACGATGACCGCATCACTCCACTTAGATGGAATTCTTTCTTCACTCCAAATGTTGGTCTCGTGTTTGTGTACTTGTTTTGCAGTTTATCTCGTCCCTTCTCAAGCAGTTCAGCAGTTATTCCAGCTCTCTCTGGAGATCTGTTGTTTTTTAGTATTTTAATAGAGTATTCTGTTTCTTTCAGACTTGGCAATACTACTAAGTGCTCTACGTTCTGAAATTTACACTAAGGCGACAAAAGATTTGGGATAGCGATACGCACACATAGAGATGGCGGAAGTATCGATGTTTCCGACGTCATTATGGCCGCACGACGGGAATTACAGACTGAAAGCGGAATGATAGTTGGAGCTAAACGCATTGGAAGCTCCATCGTTAGGGAATTCAGTACTCCGAGATCCACAGTGTCAAGAGTGTACCGAGAATACGAAATTTTTGGCATTACCACTCACCATGAATAACGCATGACCAACGGCCTTCACTTAACGACCGAGAGCAGCGGCGTTTGCGTAGAGTTGTCAGTGTTAACTGACAAGCAACACTGAGTGAAATAAATGCAGAAATCAGTGTGGGACGTATGACGAACTTATCCATTAGGACAATGGGCCGAAATTTGGCGTCAATGGGCTATGGCAACAGACAACCGAGTGAGTGCCTTTGTTAACAGCACGACCTCTGCAGCGCCTCCCATGAGCTCGTGACCATATCTGTTGCACCCTAGACGACTGAGAAACCGTGGGCTGGTCAAATGAGCCAAATTTCAGTCGGTAAGAGTTTATGGTAGGGCTCGAGTGTGGCGTGAACTCCAAGACGCTCTGTACCCAAGTCGCTCCGTGCAAGCTGGTGCTGGATGTGGGTTGTGTTCACATGAAATGGACTGGGTCTTCTGGCCCACTTGAACCGATCATTGACCTGAAATGATTATGTTCGGCTACTTGGAGACCATTTGCAGCCATTCCTGGGCTTCATGTTCCCAAACAACGATGGAATTTTTATGGATGTCAATGCATCGTGTCACCGAGCCACAACTGTTCGCCATTGTTTTGAAGAACATTCAGGACAATTTGAGCGAATGATTTGGCCACACAGATCGCCCAGCATGAATCTCATATTTATGGACGTAATCGAGATTTCAGTTCGTGCTCAGACTCCTGCAAAGGCAACACTTCCGCAATTGAGTCCATGTCACGCCGAGTTGCTGCACTACACCGGATCAAAGGAGGTCCGACACATTAGGAGGTTTCTCATGAATTTTGGCACTTCAGTGTATAATTTCCTTGATAAAAATCTGTCATCTTTGCAACGGTGAAATTGAAAGGTTGCAAGTATACACTACTGGCCATTAAAATTGCTACACCACGAAGATGACGTGCTACAGACGCGAAATTTAAACGACAGAAAGACGATGCTGTGATACGCAAATGATTAGCTTTTCAGAGCATTCACACAAGGTTGGCGCCGGTGGCGACACCTACAGCTTGCTGACATGAGGAAAGTTTCCAACCGATTTCTCATACACAAACAGCAGTTGACCGGCGTTGCCTGGTGAAACGTTGTTTTGATGCCTAGTGTAAGGAGGAGAAATGCGTACCATCACGTTTCCGACTTTGATAAAGGTCGGATTGTAGCCTATCGCGATTGGGTTTATCGTATCGCGACATTGCTGCTCGCGTTGGTCGAGATCCAATGACTGTTAGCAGAATATGCAGGGTAATACCGAACGCCGTGCTGGATCCCAACGGCCTCGTATCTCTAACAGTCGAGAATACAGGCATCTTATCCGCATGGCTGTAACGGATCGTGCAGCCACGTCTAGATCCCCGAGTCAACAGATGGAGACGTTTGCACGACAACAACCATCTGCACGAACAGTTAGACGACGTTTGCAGCAGCATGGACTATCAACTCGGAGACCATGGCTGCGGTTACCCATGACGCTGCATCACAGGCAGGAGCGCCTGCGATGGTGTACTCAACTACGAACCTGGGTGCACGAATGGCAAAACGTCATTTTTTCGGATGAATCCAGATTCTGTTTACAGCATCATGATGGTCACATCTGTATTTGGCGACGTCACGGTGAACGCACATTGGAAGCATGTATTCGTCATCGCCGTACTGGCGTATCACCCGGCGTGATGGTATGGGGTGCCATTGGTTACACGTCTCGGTCACCACTTGTTCGCATTGACGGTACTTTGAAAAGTGGACGTTACATTCAGATGTGTTATGACCAGTAGCTCTACCCTTCATTCGATCCCTGCGAAACCCTACATGTCAGCAGGATAATGCACGACCGCATGTTGCAGGTCCTGTACGGGCCTTTGTGGATACAGAAACTGTTCGACTGCTGCCCTGGCCAGCACATTCTCCAGATCTCTCACCAAT
This sequence comes from Schistocerca serialis cubense, assembly GCF_023864345.2. Lineage (NCBI taxonomy): Eukaryota > Metazoa > Arthropoda > Insecta > Orthoptera > Acrididae > Schistocerca > Schistocerca serialis. Next base: position 495,418,091 of record NC_064641.1, on the reverse strand, counting down.
TGAAAACGTGTGGTCAATGGTGGCCGAGCAACTGGCTCGTCACATTAAGCCAGTCACTACTCTTGATGAACTGTGGTATCGTGTTGAAGTTGCATGGGCAGCTGTACCTATACACGCCATCCAAGCTCTGTTTGAGTCAATGCCCATGCGTTATTACTGCCAGATGTGGTGTAAGTAGGCTGTTTATGTTTTCTTATTGGCAACGTTAAGTAGCATTCTGTATGAAAATCACTGGTTGTGCGGTGTGCAGTCTGTGGCTAGTTTGCATTGTTGTCTGCCATTGTAGTGTTGGGCAGATGGATGTGAACAGCGCGTAGGCGTTGAGCAGTTGGAGGTGAGCCGCCAGCAGTGGTGGATGTGGGGAGAGAGATGGCGGAGTTTTGAAATTTGTAAGACTGGATGTCATGAACTGCTATATACATTATGACTTTTGAACACTATTGAGGTAAATACATTGTTTGTTCTCTATCAAAATCTTTCATTTGCTAACTATGCCTATCAGTAGTTAGTGCCTTCCGTAGTTTGAATCTTTTATTTAGCTGGCAGTAGTGGCGCTAGCTTTATTGCAGTAGTTCGAGTAACCAAGATTTTTGTGAGGTAAGTGATTTGTGAAACGTATAGGTTAATGTTAGTCAGGACCATTCTTTTGTAGGGATTTTTGAAACTCAGATTGCGTTGCGCTAAAAATATTGAGTGTCAGTTTAAGCATAGTCATGTATAAATGTTCAAAAGGGGACGTTTCATAGTGGTTGTTCTGGGTACTCATTTCTCAGGATCTATGCACCCAAACTGCGTGAAAATGTAATCACATGTCAGTTCTAGTATAATATATTTGTCCAATGAATACCTGTTTAATGTCCAGTAGTGTATGTTGGAATCTACAATGGACCCGAAATTGAGCTGTGTAGCACACCAAGCCTGATTGCTTTGGACAGAGCGTTTCTACCGCCAGGAAACCTCTTTATTAGTTGCTACTCGGACAGGTCTCGAAGCTTCATTCAGACAGAGGCGTAAGTGGGGCACAAGACGGGAGGAGCAGCTGTGGCAAGAGGGCGCCTGACCCATTTCATTGACAGAGCCTCGGCGAGCGACCCGGCAGAGGCAGCCACCGCGGCAGCTGAGTGGGAATTCCAGACGGATTGCCTCATCGGCCGCGAGGCTCCTCACGCCTTGCATGACTCGTCTGCAGCTTTTTTGCTCGCTTTTTCGGCTTCCAGAAACGTTCGCCCAAATGCTGGCGGGCGCCACTTTAATCGGCGGCGGCCCCCCTCGGGGAATGAGATGAGGATCTGGCGGCGGCAGCCTGCGGGGACGGCCGAGGTGTCGGCGGTTGCTGTCGTCTGCCTGCAGCTCGCTGCCGTTGCACTGCTGCGAGGAACAGCAGCACGACCTGCTGGCCGGTCAGAGAGGGTGGCGGGGGGCAAGGGCACACTTTGTTATTGTCGCCCTCCACACCCAGTCCCTCGCAAATACACTACTGGCCATCAAAACTGCTACACCAAGAAGAAATGCAGATGATAAACGGGTATTCATTGGACAAATATATTATACTAGAACTGACATGTAATTACATTTTCACGCAATTTGGGTGTACAGATCCTGAAAAATCAGTACCCAGAACAACCCCCTCTTGCCGCAATCTGAAATGTAACGTCCGCTGTTCAAAGTGCCGTCAATGCGAACAAGAGGTGACCGAGACGTGTAACCAATGGCACCCCATACCATCACGCCGGGTGATACGTTTGTGTGGCTATGACGAATACATGCTTCCAGTGTGCGTTCACCGCGACGTCGCCAAACACGGATGCGACCATCATGATGCTGTAAACAGAATCTGGATTCATCCGAAAAAATGACGTTTTGCCATTCGTGCACCCAGGTTCGTCGTTGAATACACCATCGCAGGTGCTCCTGTCTGTCATGCAGCGTCAAGGGTAACCGCAGCCATGGTCTCCGAACTGATAGTCCATACTGCTGCAAACGTCGTCTAAGTGTTCGTGCAGATGGTTGTTGCCTTGCAAACGTCCCCATCTGTTGACTCAGGGATCGAGACGTGGCTGCGCGATCCGTTACAGCCATGCGGATAAGATGCCTGTCACCTCGACTGCTAGTGATACGAGGCCGTTGGGATCCAGCACGGCGTTCTTTATTACCCTCCTGAACCCACCGATTCCATATTCTGCTAACAACCATTGGAACTTGACCAACGCGAGCAGCAATGTCGCGATACGATAAATCGCAATCGCGATAGGTTACAATCCGACCTTTATCAAAGTCGGAAACGTGATGGTACGCATTTCTGCCCCTTACGCGAGGCATCACAACAACGTTTCACCAGGCAACGCCGGTCAACTGCTGTTTGTGTATGAGAAATCGGTTGGAAACTTTCCTCATGTCAGCACGTTGTAGGTGTCGCCACCGGCGCCAACCTTGTGTGAATGTTCTGAAAAGCTAATCATTTGCATATCACAGCATCTTCTTCCTGTCGGTTAAATTTCGCGTCTGTAGCACTTCATCTTCGTGATGTAGCAATTGTAATGGCCAGTAGTGTATTAGTTGCGGCCTGCTGGACATTTATCCTGCCCCAGATACCTACGATTTTAACAATAAAAGATGAAGTCTGTGATCAGGTTACTAGCCTGCCTATAGGTAGAGTGCACGCAAGTGATAATGTCACTCTTGCCAACTCAGAAGACATACAAGCAATTCTAAACGCATTTGATGATGCAATACGAGTACTGGACTAAGACTTAACATCCAGAAGACGCACATCCTACACCAACTGCACCCAACTCTATCGCCATACGACCAACTATCACAGTCCAAGGCAAAGCCCTGCAGAACATAGAACACTTCCTACACCTTGGCGGCCATCTTTCAGCGAAATTAAATATTTATTCTGAAATGCAATATCACCTCAAATATGCCTGTACAGCTTTTACTTGTCTTCAGGTAAGAGTGTTTGATAATCATAACATCAGCATTAGGACAAAGCGCCATGTATACCAAACCACTGTTATATTACCTCTTTCATACTGGTGTGAAGCAGGGACTACTTTCGGGAGGCACATACGATGTCTGGATAAGTACCATCAGCGCTGTCTGAAAAGGGTCCTAAGCGCGAAATGGCAAGATCGGCGCTCTAACATCAGTGTTCTAGATGAAGGAAGCTCTACTAACATTCAAGCCATGATCATCAACAACAGGTCCGTTAGACGAGTCACATTATTCGCACGCCTGAAACCTGTCTACCAATATATATATATAGATCCACATCTACATACGTACTCCACAATCCACCATATGCTGCATGGCGGAGTGTACCGCGTACCACTAATAGTCGTTTCTTTTCCCGTTCCACTCTCAAACAGAGCGAGGGACTGTCTACATGCCTCCGTATGAACCCTGCTTTCTCGTATCCTAACTTCGTAGCCCTTAGGCGAAACGTATGTTGGCAGCAGTAGGGTCGTCCTACTGAAATACATAAAATGATTTGCTATTATAGAAATAATTTGCTATGTCAGTACTTAGTACATCATTTTACTGTAACAACCAAAAATTGCGACTAGGAGATACGTCATGTGAAAAATAATCGTCCGAAAATTTAAGAACATGGGTCACGCAGTTAATTTAAGTATTGTAGTAGTAAACACCTGCCACAACTTTGACAACGTCGTAATTTGCACCACATAAAACGGCTAAGTGCGCTCACCAGTATCAGTATTTCACTCAGCACTACAATAATGAACACAGACCTGAAGAATATGGCTTACGCGAGTGTGTAAATTCTGTTTCTTTCAGTCGTTTCCACCTAGCTTCCGAAATTCTATCTTCCAGTTTTTTTTTCTTAGTGAATGACGTTTCCCTTAATACGTATCTTCCTTCACTCAACTTCCCTTGTGCGACAATTCTACTTCTGGACTTACGAGCCATGTTAATTTGTTATTGATAGCATGTAAAGTCAAGCTGACAAGTGTGTCTTATCTAGCTGGAATTATACGAGTCAGAGCCCTGGGGCTTCGCAAGGGCTGTGCAAGGGCCCCAGCAAAACAACACCAACTTAAACACAACGCATCAAGTCACACGCTAAGAGAAAAGACTCTTATAAATATCATATCAATGTTGGTTTTAAAAAAGTTATTTTTTCTCTGAGTGCGTAATAACGGAAAATGAAGCAACAATCGGTACAATACATCTACAATAATGTTGCGACTAAAACAACAAACAAATGAATTTAGTTTGTACGAGCAGGACATGGCGACTCGATACATCACTACACACGCACGCAGCAGCCGTGCTGATGCTTTCTCCCTCTCTCTCTCTCTCTCTCACCTCTCTCTCTCTTTCTCTCTCACTGTGAGCTCTCTCATGTACACATCCGCGAACATTCCACTGTCGCTCTCTCCATCTCTCCCTCATCCACCAACACCTCGAACTACCTCAAAGGATTTCGTCGCTTCGCCATCAATGCTTCACCGCCCGGGGCTATACAAACACAAACCGTGCAGCGCAGTACAGTTCCTATCCGAGTTTCCGATTGTAACCGCGCAGTCCCATGCTGCACGCTGAATCCGCGCACCACTCTCGAACCGGGTGGTTGTAATTAAACTGACGGTGTTCCGTGTGGTACTGTGCGAACCGTATACATCTCAGGACGCTGAAGCATCGTAAGTATGTTCATTAATCGGTGCGCTCGCGGAGTATGCTAAAAAATAATTATTCCACTTTCTACCACCAGGTGAAAACATGGCGCTGTAAGTAATCAGAATGAGGTGCGGGTGAAGGAAAACGGAAGGAACGATAAAATACATGACAACGCTGGGTCTGGGACGATTATTAGGATATAATCACAAGTTGCAACGTTTGTTCAGTACGGTCTCCCGACTCAGCTACATGCTGAGTCCTAACGCGGCATGATCGATAGCTGCTCGCAGCTTATTCGGTGTAATCAGAGCAAAATATTCTATCTTTCACATCAAGAAACGTCCGGATACATCTCTAATAGACACGATCTTCCGGATATTCCCACAATCAGAAGTCACGCGGATATAGGTCGGGGAATCTGTAAGGCCCCACATCGCGAAATTACCTAGAGGTTATGCGGTCGTTACTGAAGGTTTCAAAAAAAAATGGTTCAAATGGCTTTAAGCACTATGGGACTTAACATCTGAGGTCGTCAGTCCCCTAGGCTTAGAACTACTTAAACCTAACTAACCTAAGGACATCACACACATCCATCCCCGAGGCAGGATTCGAACCTGCGACTGTAGCAGCAGCGCGGTTCCAGACTGAAGCGCCTAGAACCGCTCGGTCACAGCGGCCGGCCACTGAGGATTTCTCGTAGAAAATCTTTCACCTACCAAACGTGTTGTCGGCTCCTACTGCATGAAAACAATGGTGACGACTCGGTTGTGGCTTTGCAATGCTGGAATCAAGTGTTGCACACGAAGGTCCTTATAATGAGCAGGTGTCACTGTACAGCCGGTCGCTGTGACCGAGCGATTCTAGGCGCTTTAGTGTGGAACAGCGCTGCTGCTACGGACGCAGGTTCGAATCCTGCCTCGGGCTTGAATGTGTGTGATGTCCTTAGGTTACTTAGGTTTAAGTAGTTCTAAGTCTAGGGGACATGACCTCAGATGTTAAGTCCCATAGTGCTTAGAGCCATTTGAACCATTTGTCACTGTACAAGTAAAACGCCCGGGAGGTGTCATCTCCTCGAAGAAAACGGACCGAGAATGAAGGAGCTTGTGAATCCACAACACACACTCACCTAGGCTGAGTACAGTGAATGTTCCTGCACATGTGACGGAGTGGTACTCATATGTGACAGTTCTGTGCGTTCATGGCACCATGCAAAGTAAAATGTGCCTCGTCTGTCCAAAGAGTATTCACCAGTCACATTCACCCATTTCCATGCACGCCAAAATATGAAGGGCTAGTCACGGCGTTGTAGGCTATCTTGCAGTTCATTTGATGCACATTCTGTGACTTGTAGGGATTTCAGTGTAAAATGCACCGAAAAATCCTTCACCAGTCCGAGAGACAATTTCCGTGACAAAGATCGAGCACTGGGTGCAGAATTTGAACTATGTGATGCATAGTCAGCTATAGCCACAGCAACTTCATCAAGTGCTGCCATGGAAATGGGGCCGGCTCCTTCTCGCTGCTGTACCAGCTAATTCACCTATTACTTCAAATTTCTTGACCATGTTCTTTAGCTTATTTATTGACATGGGGCCTCTTCGCAGTTGCTGCTGTTGGCGACAGTCCTGTAATGCAGTGCTGCTATTGCTGCTGTTCTAATAAAACAATTTTACCAGCGCTGCACAACTTGCTGCACAGGTCCTGACTGTTCTTCTCACATTTCCAATAACACATTTGTGTGAAATGGCTTTCTCAGCTACAAACACAAAAAACCACAGTAGACTGGACACTGATCCTGTCATGCGACGTCAACTCTCTCCTATCAAGCCTGACATTAAACAGATGATCAAAAATTTTAAAATAAAACCTCATGCCTTCCATTAAATGGCGACACCATCTGAGGTTGTTCAGCCGCCTAGTGCAAGGCTTTTTAGTTGACGCCACTTCAGCGACTTGCGCGTCGATCATGATGGAAAGATAACGAAGACAACACAACACCCAACCTATGAACGGACAGAAATTCCGGGGCGGCTGTGAATCGAACACGGGTCCACAGCGTGGCATCAGCTGCGCTGATCACTGTTTCATCTTAATTTGTGAAGTAAATTGTCTTTGAGGTTCCATGAGATCACCGCAATCTTTAATAGACAGCTGAAATGCAATTTAAAAAAAATAAAATAAATAATGAAGGAAGAAGAGGATACGAACTGGCGAATTCGTGTCTTCAGAATGTGACGTTTACCACTTTCCTTTTAAACCTCTCGGTTTTCAGGTACGTGCTTCACCATTTTTTTACTTGCCACGTTTCTTTATTTGACGATAACTGGTGCATCCATTTTTTTCTTCAAAAGTCCGTGCAAATACACCGTGCCCCTTCACCACACTATCCCTCAAATGCCATATGTACGAAACAATACAACCAATGTTGAGAAAAGAAAAAAGAATATATATTTATGGATAGCACGATCAAATGCCTTATAAAAATCTAATAAGGCAAAAGCGTATTGAATACATGCAACAGCCGCCACCGAAATAACATCCCTGTATTCTGTCACCAGAGTCAAAATTGTACGGCGAGTGGGACAACATCGATGTTTTCCAATCACACAATCAAACAATAAGGACAATCTGCTGTACACAGTCCGTGCAACAGTTTTGTAGTCGAAATTGAGTAGCGTTAGCGCACGAAAATCAACCGCTGTTAAACGACCACGATCCTTGTGAATGAGGTCAATTACCCCCCGTTGAAACTCGTTGACACAGCTCTCCCTCGCAAAATTTCGTTTAGAATTGAACTAAAAGCAGAACCCAAGAGATATCAAAAATGGAAATAAAATTCTTTCGGAAGGCCGTCCTGACCAGATTTATGGGAGGGTGAATTAGCAATAAAATCAAACATTTAGTCCTCTTGAAAATCCACTAAAAATTCAACATTCTGCTGAGGCGTAATCATCTCGCAGAGGGTCGCAAAACTAGCATCGGAAGGAGGGCCCACTGTGTAATCCGCTGCATACAACTGCGCACAGCATTGTTGTAAAATGTGTCATCTGACTGTGAGTTGTCAATTGAAGGTCGTCATGTGCGGTGAGGGAGGTAATACGAGAGCGACAACAACGGGTGCGATAGCGAAGCAGGTGCTGCAAGGATTTTTACTAAATGCATTACATTGTGCTGTCTGTGGTAATGATATTTCTTCTGCTGCCGGTTTCGGTCTCACACCATCTTCAACGGCAACTGTACAACATACAAAAGTAGACAATGTGACAAAGCAAAACGAAATAAGATCGAAACAGAAAAAACAGTTGCCTCAACAGAAGTACGCACAAAAATTGTCGCAGATTTATCACACGTCATACATGCTTTGACATACGTTACACTACTGAAAACCATAACTGCCAATAAAAATGAAAAATCGTAGCAAGATCAAATCACATGTTGCCCTTCTGTCAGTGAGCCAACGTACTGTACACTTGCTACGGTTTTTCATTTTTATTGGCAATTATGCTTTTCAGTAGTAACGTATGTCAAAGCATATATGACATATGATAAATTTGCAACAATTTTTGTATTTCTATTGATTCAACTCTTTTTTCTGTTTCGATCTTATTTTGTTTTGCTTTGTCACACTGACCACTTTTGTATGTTCTACAGCTGCCATTGAGGATGGTTCGAGACCAAAACCGGTAGCAGAATAAATATCATTATCACAGACGGCACAGTGTAATGCATTTAGTAAAACTCGTACATGCTGTTGACCAGCGCATAAACAAAATGCCACAAGGATGTCAGTTACTTGTTAACGAGAGAACGTGGTTTAGACTTCACCCTCAACCTAGTAGATAGTGTCGGAAGTTCCATGCGGCTTTTCGCGGATGATGCTGTAGTATACAGAGAAGTTGCTGCATTAGAAAATTGTAGCGAAATACAGGAAGATCTGCAGCGGATAGGCACTTGGTGCAGGGAGTGGCAACTGACCCTTAACATAGACAAATGTAATGTATTGCGAATACATAGAAAGAAGGATCCTTTATTGTATGATTATATGATAGCGGGACAAACACTGGTAGCAGTTACTTCTGTAAAATATCTGGGAGTGTGCGTACGGAACGATTTGAAGTGGAATGATCATATAAAATTAATTGTTGGTAAGGCGGGTACCAGGTTGAGATTCATTGGGAGAGTGCTTAGAAAATGTAGTCCATCAACAAAGGAGGTGGCTTACAAAACACTCGTTCGACCTATACTTGAGTATTGCTCATCAGTGTGGGATGGGTACCAGGTCGGGCTGACGGAGGAGATAGAGAAGATCCAAGAAGAGCGGCGCGTTTCGTCACCGGGTTATTTGGTAACCGTGATAGCGTTACGGAGATGTTTAATAAACTCAAGTGGCAGACTCTGCAAGAGAGGCGCTCTGCATCGCGGTGTAGCTTGCTCGCCAGGTTTCGAGAGGGTGCGTTTCTGGATGAGGTATCGAATATATTGCTTCCCCCTACTTATACCTCCCGAGGAGATCACGAATGTAAAATTAGAGAGATTAGAGCGCGCACGGAGGCTTTCAGACAGTCGTTCTTCCCGGGGAACCATACGCGACTGGAACAGGAAAGGGAGGTAATGACAGTGGCACGTAAAGTGCCCTCCGCCACACACCGTTGGGTGGCTTGCGGAGTATCAATGTAGATGTAGATGTAGATGCCTCTGTTGCTCCTTAATCAGCATCAACTGAGCCTTGATCCGCAGAACGTCAGCGGTCCTCATAGGAGTATCACCTGCTGGTGCGCATAGTTCGCGAAGAAGGGTATAATAAGACTTTGAAGTGTTCCGAAAGTCTCTCGCCCTTACAGCATAATAACGTATCAGCTTTTTGCATATTTGCATATTCAGATCACCATCCCAATAACGACGCGGAACGCTCTATAGAGCGGAGGCAGAACTCCACTCAGCACCAATCATGGCATCAAAGGATCATCACCAAGATGGGAAACGCTGAGCATACACTGAGCACGACAGTAATCATGGGTTTTTGGGTGCAGAAATTAATCTGCTGCAAGAATCTGATGACACAACACATCGGACAAATAAAATCTGTGTAGTCTGCTACTAGACACCGCAGTAAAAAAAATAAAAAATAAAAGCGTAAATTTCACCAACGTTGGAAATTTTTGTTAGCAGACATCCTTAAACGCATCGTACGTACTAACTCATGGAGATCACGACTAAAATTAAAATGAGGGGACTTGTCAACGAGACGCAACATGCGGTTGAAGTCACCGCCCAGCAGAAAGTTCTGAGCATTCTTGCGCAAAAGATAAAGGGCCTCCTCTCTGTAAAACCTCGAGCGAGTTACCCTTTGACCCGTGCCAGATGGTGCATGAAACACAAGGAGGGTAAGGTCAAAGTACAATAACCAGTCCCGCGGACAGAATTGAGAACTTCAATGTTAGTGATGGGAATTCCTTCATGATAAAATTAACAGACCTGTAGAATCTTCATGCGCTACTTTAAAATAGGTGTTAAACCTGGGGAAAGAAAAGATGGTAAACAATACCTACTATAATAATATTATGCCTGCACTAGAATCATAAATAAAGTAATGGAGAGTAGCGAGACGTAACTCAGATTCAGTGTGGCTGACATTCAAAAAACAAGGATGTACGGCTCAGTCATCTACCAAAGTGGGACAAAAGTATAGTCTGTCTATGTCACATCCCGACCATCAATCCACTGCCGAGGATACGGACGAGGCCGAGGGAGGGGGACTAGCTCCCCGCCCAGCAGAACACGTGATTTCTTTCGCGGAACAGAGCGATCCGGTTGAATACGCTCTGTACGCCGGCCAGGAGAGAAAATCGCCTCAGTAGGCGAAGAATAGGGGGATTAAGCACAAAATCTCAATCTGCCCACGCTGGACAAAGAAAAGTAACCCGCTTCGCGTGGTGATCATCCGGCATGACAGGCAGGGACGGAATAACAAGCGCAGCTGGCAAAAAGACAAACAACCTGGGGCTACTCCTGAAGTACGAGACTCAACGGTGGAAGCTACGAAGGTTGCGTAATCGAAGCGCCGTCGATGGCTGTCTATACGGAGTCAGAGAGGCCTCTCTGATCGTCACACTGCGTTATAGGGAGGAGGGAGGGAGGGAGGGCGTTTGAGGGTGGGGGACGGATCAGACACACCAAATCCCTGACGCGACTCCGGGAGATCCACGCTAGAGGCTCAACGAACACCCGAATCGACCGCCGTCATAGCCTCCAAAGAAAGACGGGAGGTCACTATGCAGTTTGTATCACCAAGAAAGACACTTGACGCAGGAGAGGGTAACACGGCGTAGTCCACACCTTAAACTTCTGCACCCTGGGTACGACGTCGCTTACGTTGCAGCACCTTAGCTTCGGCACGGGGAGCAGACGGGGCAGAACCCGTCTTCGGTTTATGGCGGAAAACTACCAGCGGATAAACTCAAATAGGGCTGTGGGTTGCCACTAGAATCAGCACCAGGCGGAATGAGGTCAGATACCGTCAATTTATCTCACTATTGAAGAGAATCTTTGAGAACAAAAACCCACTTCGGACAACTGAAACGTTGATGACCACTCTCATTACCTAAGAATCATGTTCCAACCAGGCCACTATAAGTAACACGGACCTGATAACAACAAATCTGAAGATACGAGGGGATGTTCATGGACATCGCGTCGGAACGTTTATCACTGTAGCATTGAAGGTGGTGTTGACTCGACCAGCGTTCACTGCAAATGTCCTTAATATCAGCAAATTTAAACAACATGTCCTTAAAATATTGATAATCTACTTCCGGCGGTAAGTTGAAAACCCGTACATTGGTATATCCAACATCAGCACTGTTATGGAGAACAACACTAACTGACCCATCTCTATGACGGAAAAAAACATGACTGTCGTGTTTAAGTAACAACCGTCTTCTTGGAAGGGGTTCACGAATTTTACAAAGACGACATAAAGCCCAGTACCAAAATATATGGTGTGAACAAGATCAGAAGTAATACCAAACGTTTCCAGTATCCAATTAAGAATTTCAAGGAAGTTGGGCTGCACATTATGGATAGATTTATCAAAATTGAAACCAACAGAACCTTTACGTGGGATCAACTTGGGCAACATGTTGACAACGAAGCGGTATGAACCGCTAAAAAATACTCAAGTTAACATAAAAGATGACGAAACGACGAATAACCGTTGACAGAAGTCACAATACGCTACGTAAACAACGAGTCCCCTAGAACTTGGAACTACTTAAACATAACTAACCTAAGGACATCACTCACACCCATGCCCGAGGCAGGATTCGAACCTGCGACCGTAGCAGTCGCGCGGTTCCAGACTGTAGCGTCTAGAACCGCTCGGCCAGCTCGGCCGGCTACTGTTAGGACTCGAAACGCTGTGGCGGAGCGGGTGAGGAAATTCGTCTGGTCTGTTCGGCGCTCCAAGTGGATCCTACACCACTCACCTACAGAGATGCATATTTTTGTAAGAGTTATTCGTGGGTAATGAACGGTACTTACTTTTTTATGTTTTTTTTAAATGATTATAATTAAAAAATAAACATAAAATGAGGTTTTGTTTATTTTAGGGCTCCCTTAAAATATTTAGTATGTCAAAAGCGTACGACGGCACAGGAGAAGAATGTGATAGCCAAAACAGGTGATCAGCACAGATATGTGATAGGTACACACATGTGATCAGCACCGACTTGTGACCAGCCCCAAGACTCATCATCCCTCTTGGATGCGCGCCTGCAGCACAAGTTTAACTACGGCGACCGTTTCTGAATGTCGGGAACTGCACCCTCAAATAAACTCCGTGATTCAGATAGCTAAACTACATTGATGTAGTGCCTATGAAGTCGCTCGAATTTCTAATGACTGGGTTCTGAATGGTGGGAGATAAATTTCATTCAATGAGCATAAAACTTACTGAATAAATAACCTTTTTATTATTTATTTCTATTTTCTGCTAGCAGTTACTTTTATTTGTTTTGTGTTTAATTTAACATATTGCAATGCTTTCCGAGCATGTTCTGCCACTCCTCAGCTGTTTATGCACACAGAAAATAGTTATTTAAAGAGGTGATGTCTTCTGCTGGTGTGGAGTTGTGTCTCGCTGTTTATTACGACCGCACCCCAGCCTGTGGCGGATGCAGATAGTTTTGCGTCAGTTATTGCGATGAGAACATCGTGTGATACACTTTTTTTATATGACATTTGTTCACTTACGATTTTGCGTCCCAAAGCTGCGTTTTTCATCCTCGGTACACTGGCGGAGCTGATGTGTGGCATTACACTATTTGTGTTGTCACTGGTTTTGACGTAACTCACTGCACAAATTCCTTTCTACGTGCACATAAACACGGTAAGCCTAATAGAATATGGTGGCCTGACAGCGTGTGGATCAGTATCGACTATCGGATTTTACGGCGATATTCACAATAATGACAGTCTGGTAGACCTTTGTTTCACACTGGCACATCTTAAATCTATTGCATTAATACTGACTTAAGACTACTGACGAATCTTGAGTTTTTTTTTAATTCGGTTATCTCATTAAGAATATTATCGCCTCTTTTGTTTTATGAACGAAAATTTCTATTTCTTTTTATTACTGAAAAAATCGGCACAAAGCGTCTCTTAGGTAGTCTGTCGTCTTACCTGAAAATGTTAAATGCACTGAAGTTTCTGCTAACTGCGTCATTTAGGTTTATTATTGTTTAATATGGGTTACGGTTGCACTGGGTGTTTTAAAAACATCCTTACGATTACCGTATCGTCTATATGAAAGAAGATGGAAGCTTGGGGTGAATTTAACTTATGTGTAAGAGCATAAAGATTTGAATTGCAAATAAGTCAACCAGTTTTAGGAGCATATATCAGAGTTGCATTCAGATATCGGATTTGGTAGCGCTGTCTCTAAAACTTATTCAGTGAGAGTGAATTATCATTTGATCAGATTAGGAATGATATATTTTTTACCTTTACATCCATAATAGAAAATGGGGCTTGATACTAATCAAATTATACTTTATCAGTTTAATTTCGATTTCCATTAACATACGACAGTGAAATACTACATTTCTAATATTAGTCAAGCTGTTCATAGACGCAAGATGATTTATAACCGCTGTATGTGGATGCCGGTCGGGCCTGCTGCGGAACCGAAGTGTCGCGAGGTCGATTCCCGGCCGAATCACGGAAGTTTTCACCATTCTTCTAATCTTTCACCTCTCAACGATGTTAAAGGTCACCAGGAACGCCATATGATTCTGATTCTACGTTAAGCAGAAGGTCCCCTCCCCTGGTTAGGTTAATTTGATAGATACAAGCGCGAAATGTAGCCGAAGCGGTGATTGAGCCACAGGCAATTATTATTATTAGATACTGACCTTCTGAGAAGTCATATGCAACATAGTTCATGCTGGGTTCACTATTTTGACACAATAATTCTCCTATTCACAAGAAATTGTTGTAAGTTACTCCAGTAACCATTTGTTACTTTTCGGAAGGATTAACTGTTAATTTTCGCTCTTCATGAAACTTCCATCGAAAATAACCTCATTCGGTGAGTAACAACCTCTTGAACACTGTTACTCACGTCAATTATACAATAGCACAGAAACAGCAAATTTCATATACATTTGGATCTACTCGTATTACTACATAATCATACATTAAACAGCTATTTTATCACAAGTCCAATATGAAGTTTTACCACACCTTGGTCATATTTTTACAGTGATTGCTTTTCAAACATCATGACATGTTCTTATCTCTGCAAAATGGCGCTATCCAAAACCGACTCCGAGGCAACTGCGGTGCATCACGAGCCATAGATGATAGTGGTGAGCGACGGCTGCGGAGATCTGCGAATAGACATGCAATTGTTCAGCAAGTGACCGCCCAGGTGAGCGAAGGTGCTGCCAACGGTGTCCTCAACAGTCAACAACCGTTCGGCGTACGTTGCTGTGTATGCGCCTCCTTCGCAAGCGCCTGACGCCTGACCCATGCATCGGCGACGGAGACTGGAATTTGCACGCCAATCCGCATCTGCACGTTCACTGAGTGGCGACAGGCCGCCTTTTAAGATGAATCATGTTTTATCTTCCTTCGGACAGATGATCGTTGGCATGTACTGAGTGAAACGTCTGAAAGGAAACACCCTGCAACAAGGGTGCATGCCGGAGGAGGGAGCGTTACGACTTGGAAAATTTTTTTCATGGCATTTCCTGGGTGGTCTAGTTACTCTGGAAGGCAGAATGGATCAAAGCAAGTATGCATTTATCCTTGGGGACCATGTCCATCCGCAGATGCAGTTTGTTTTTCCTCGGCAAGATGGCATCTACCAGCAGGGCAAAGCAACGTGTCACACTGTTCGCAGTGTACGTGTGTGTTCGAAGAGCACCAGGATGAGTTAACCGTACTCCGCTGGCCACCAGACTTCCCGTATTTAAACCCAGTCGACGATCTGTGGAACCACCATGATCGGGCTATTCGCAGTACCGAAATTCAACCGAGAGAATTAGCACAGCTAGACACAGCACTAGAGTCGGCATGACTCCACATCCCTGTCACTATCAACAAGTACGTAATTGGTTCTCTTTCTGCACATCTAGTTGCGGTCCACGCTGCAAAAGGCGGTTATTCATGTTTTTGTCAAGTGGTCACACTATTTTGACTAGACAGCGTAGTATCTTTTGTTTCTAGTCTTTGGTTACCTACACACTCTTTTGTGATGGCCCAACACGCAGAAATCAAATTTGAAATAAGAATCAGTAGAACATAAACACAGTTTGGTTGTTTTTCAGTCATCAATAATTCACATTTTTCAAAATGTTCAAATGTGTGTGAAATCTTATGGGACTTAACTGCTAAGGTCAGCAATCCCTAAGCTTACACACTACTTAACCTAAATTATCCTAAGGATAAACACACAGACCCATGCCCGAAGGAGGACTCGAACATCCGCCGGGACCAGCCGCACAGTCCATGACTGCAGCGCCTGAGACCGCTCAGCTAATCCCCCGCATCAGTGCTAAGATTTCGTTTATGTCTGCAGAACATGCCAGTAAGTGTAACAGTTCAGATCAATCGGAGACGAGTGGAATCAGAATCTGACATTGACTGTGCTGACGTATCTGAGAGTGATGCTGGTAAGCATGTTCTGCTTTAAATCCACTGACTTTCACGGGCAGTGTCAATTTGAATGAAATCATTTTGGGTATTACGCCGCGTCAGTATGAAACACTGAAACAAGTAAAATGCTACCGTTTCGACTGGCTTTGCAGCGGTCCCCTTCAGTCGTCCTGAAGAGGACCACTACAAAGTCGGTCGAGACTTCGGAATTCTAGGTGGTTATAATTAAACTGTAAGATGGCAAGAACTATGCCCCTTACATGAAGTCATTAAAGATCACCTAACTCACGTTGAGCGAACAGTAGCGCTGAACAAAATGACTGACAAGGCACAATGCATCTTGTAGAGGGTATAGTATGGACGTAGTGGAATAATTAATGTCAGGTGATGGTTTTAAAATAATTCACATGACATGAAAATTTTGTGGAAACGAGTCGATTTACTGGACGCTAGTTTTCCCAGGGAAGCATTTAGAGTTGACCGTGGCCGGCCGGGGGAGCAGCTAAGGGAAGCAACAATAGGCAGCTTAGGGCGGCTCAAGCTCTCGGAAAGCAGTAATGGTGCACGGCCTCCAGCCGCCTTAAGATGAGTGACAGTGAGTGGGTGGTTGACCTCTACTCCATGCTGGTGTACTGGGAAACAGACGGAGAACTTGTACGCCTGTTGATATATGTCCGTCGTCCCGTTTTCTGTGAAACATGCTACAAAGCCGCACAAAGCTATGGTGGAGCGGTCAACAGAGGTCAAAATATGCGTGTTCGTGACTATAGCAACTTCACGCTGAATTCACGGTCCACAGAGGCTGAAGTAAATCAAGTGAAGAGCGACCGGATGAAATACGCCGACCTCCGATGGGAACGTAGGACCAAGGAATTTGAAGTACTCTCTTGGGAGTCAGAATTCCGGAAAACTTGGTGTTTGTGCAGACGCTAACCTTGATGGGTGGCCTGGGGGAGCTAAATAGAAGAAGTTGAGAGGAAGGGAAATTTTGTGGGAATTTGTTCACTTCCCAGAGCAGGCATTGGTCGGCCCTGGGAAGAGACACATAATTATCGCAACTTGCGCTGCAATTGGCGTAAGTGATTTTGGCTGGAGGGGAAACCGAGGCGAAGAGCGGACTGGCAGAAGTCTCAGTGGAGGTCTTCCGTTCCCAGCTTGCCTAGAGTGCGGACGTGGCGTTCTTTACTCAGCTTGCCTGAGAACAAGTGAGCATCTCTGCAGTTTAGGACTTAGCAAATGGAACTATTGAGCTCGGAGATAGAAAGTTTTGGTTCAGCTATGTACTGAGTAAGATAGCTAGGAGTGAATAGACGAGCACAGCCTTGCAGCACCACGAGGTCGGCCGATGTCCACACAACGACGCCGCTCCGCCACGCTGTATTCGATGATATTGCACTCACTCCGGCCACTGATTAATTTGTTGGATCACGTCGGCAAAGTTTCCACGAGGGTTTCATGGGCCGTGTATTGTAGAATTCTTCTCGCACTTCGCATTACGCCTGGGTCAGTCGATAGGAATTACTTTTGAGTTATCGCGCTTTACTCCTCGCAAACGCAATTTATTACCACTGCCTGATAGGAGAGTCAGGTAATGTGATGACTGAAGGTCGTGAGTTAAAATAAATCTGTGCTAATCGACTGCATCTGTTTTTAATCAAGTAGTTGAAATCCCAAGTCACTTTCTTAATTAATTTTATGTTCAACATTTGCATCTGTGTTCAATAGCTGAATAATATAACTTTAATTAAAAGTGATCAATTCTGAATAAATTAATGTCAACACTGCCACCGCAATTCAATCAGGAGTCACAGGGCCATATTACTTTTTTGCGTTATCCGATACTGCGACAGTTTTGCACTCTCTGTTGATCTGTTAGTCAATTAGTTGGGGTGAACACACGCCAAAACCAGCTATGTGACGGGTGTTACAAAATTTTCCCTATTTAGCACGTTATAACACGGAAACTGCTTACCGTATGAGGACCAAACTTAGTAGCATTAATGTCAAGGACGTGGAGAACAGAAATAGTGCAGAATAAATTCAATTGAAACACTTTTAATGTGCTGCTACGGTGCATCATCCCTACCATTACCGCTACGAAAGGAACTCAGTATGGCACCCATCACTGTCCAGAAGAGTCTGAAGGCGTAGGACTGCTTTCTGAACAGCAGAACGAAGCATATCCGTAGATATGCTGGTTACCCCTCTTGATATGGTGCACTTCAGATCAGTAGAAATGTGACTGTTCCGCTGGTAAAGCCTGTCCTTCAGATAGCCCCACAACCAGAAATCAAGGGGAATGAGATCAGGTGATAGTACTGGCCAAGCATTTGAAAACGATCTGCAGATAATTCGATCGTTTCGGAAAAGCAGGTGAACTTCACCAGCGATGTGCGATGGGGCCCCATCTTGCATGAAAACTGTTCAATGCATCTCTCTCCTGCAGGGCGTGTATGACATGCTGGCGAATCATATGGCAGTATCGCTGGCAGTCACACTACACGTCTTTGGTCCTTGAGCGCTAACTTGTTGAAAAAAGAATGGACCAATGATGAACATAACCCTGAAGCCACGCCATACGGTGACACGTTCACCATACAGAGGAAAAAATGGTTCAAATGGCTCTGAGCACTATAGGACTTAACAGCTGAGGTCACCAATCCCCTAGAACTTAGAACTACTTAAACCTAACTAACCTAAGGACATCACACACATCCATGCCCGAGGCGGGATTCGAACCTGCGACCGTAGCAGTCGCGCGGCTCCACACTGTCATACAGAGGAACTTCATGTACTGTGACTGAAGGTGAAGAGCCTCACACTCGGCAGTTCTGTATGTTTACCCCACCCGTCAGAAAAAATGAGTTTCGTCTGTCCATAGGATAGTGGACCACTGGATGTTCAGCTGTCGTCACACAAGACGCGCACTGCCTGACGATCGGGAATTGCGCGCAGCGTTGCCAGCCATAGCAACAGCGATTTCATCAACCATCTGTGGTGCAACCGGTCTCGGCCTCTTCCCGGAGCGACTCCCAGTTCTCTAGTTGATTCTAACTTCTTCATCAAGCACCGCACAGCAGATGGAGAAAGAAGACCCTTCCGTAATCCTTTCAGCCAGCGATATTCTCGAAGTGCAGCTGCAGCATTGCTGTTGTTTTGATAACAGAGCTTTACCAATAATGCGCAGCTCCTGTTGTCCAAGCTCATGTTGACACACTGTGATTGGCCTGGTATGTGAGACTATGAATCACGATGAGTGATCACGGCACCTGGGGACCATAGCTGGAAATGGACGGTGGCTCTGTGACGCATGGAAATCATGGACCTCAAACTCTGGACATTAATGCCACCAAGTTTGGTACTCTACGGTAATTAGTTTCCGTAACCACATGGTATTTGGTGTTTTAATGTCTCATAATAACGTGGCCTAATATCCATAATCATTTTATTCAGATGTTCTGCTTTACTGTGCTGCAGCGACAGGTAGGTCGGCACACATCCGTGCAGCCGGTTCAGCGAACCCGCCGCCACCGGCCAGTGACGTATTGCGGGCCGAGCTGCAGGCACGTAATTTGGGCGCGCGTTCATTCCACCCGCGGCGCTGGCCCGCCTCCAGGCGGCTTCTTTTTAAGACGCGGTGCGCGGGCGGCCGGTCGCGCCCCGTCACGTCACGTGAACGCCGCGCCGCTGAGAGATCGCCGCCAGCGCCGGCCCCTTTCCAGGGGCACTCCAGCGCCAGGTCGCCTGCTGGAAATTTCCGATCGGTTCGCCCCTGAAGCGAGCTCCGAACGCCAGAATGCGGACCGAGGCTCGCGAGTAGCGGGGATCTAGCTTCACCTCAGCTACGGTACTACAGCAGCGGCTGGAAAGAGGAAATCGAGACAACGCCTCTAACAATAAATTCCACACTGACAGAAGGGATTTACTCACGACAGTCTTGATCAATTAATATTGGCTTTCTGCCGTTTTTTGGAGCAGTTTTGGTTGAACGACTTTCATCATGTCGCTTGCAGACTTTCTTCACACCCGAATTTGTAGAGCCTCCATTCAATCTCCGTCAAACTCTTTTTACTCCTGACCAGTCAGTACGTTTCGGTACATGAGATACTGTTGTGTCAGTTCAGCTCACTTAAAAGAAATTTTACACTTCAGCATGAACAGTTGTAAGAGGTCCATGACTAAGGAATTTTTTGCTAGCGCACTCAAGCAGATATAATTTCGATGGATTACTCACGCGCTTCCTGCGATATGTAAGCTATAAGAGAATCTCAGACCAGAGAACAGTGTTGTATGCAGTAGGAACTGTGTGGCAGTAGGAGTAAGTAGTAGCTAGCAGTCTGGTGTATCGAGTTGGATGGGCCAGTCGTGGGGAGCGATGGCTGTGCTTGAGCGATGTAGTATAAGGTAAAAGCAGCCTCGCACATTTGTATTATTGTTATATCAAGTCCCATGTAAATGTTTTTTTAAAAAATCTCTTAATAATAATCTTTCTTAAAAAAATTACCTTTTGACAATCATTCATCTTCATTCATTCATTCATTTCATTGTTGCCCTTATGGACAGTGTTTGAACTCGAAAATCACATGATGACACAATTTTCACTTCTTTCCTTTCTTCCTCTTCTCTTCCCAAAATCTCTTCATCCTGTGGCTGTGCTCCTGTTTCCTTTGCTCTGTCCATAATGTTCCTTTCTTCTTTCTCTCCTTTACAATAAATTTTGCACTCCTAACTTTGTTTCTGAAGTATTTCCTGTCACCTATCATTTGCCTGTTGATCCCTATCTGCCTTAAGTCTTCGTCTATTTCATGATACCAATTTGTTTTCTTGCTTGAGCTGTTTACTACATCAAAAATTTTCTTTGTAAGTCGGTTGTTGTCCATTCTCTGTATGTGCCCATAGAAAGTTAATCTGCGTTTTCTGATCGCGTCTGTTAGTCTGTCAGTGTGCTGGTACAGCTCTTTGGTAGGTCGCTTCATCCATATGCCATCTCTGTGAATTGGTCCAAATATTTTTCTGAGAATTTTGCGTTCTATTTTTTCTGTGTCTATGATGCCTGATGCTCCAATTGTGGTTGTTTCTGACGCGTACAATGCTTCTGGTAATACAACTGTTTTGTAGTGCCTAAGTTTGGCCTGCCTCGATATGCTTTTCTTATTATAATGTGACCATGTGAGTTTGTATGCCTTCTGGAGTTTCTTCGTTCGTTCTATGTTATCTTAATTTAAAGAATTTACTAATTTCTCCAATTCATGACCATTCCGATTATTGTAAAGAAAAATCAGTTGTTTCTTTTTATACATGACAAATCTATCGGCCAGCATTGCAGTGGGCTGTGCCAGAGAAATTTCTTATAGGAGCATATATATACGCGTTATCCGGCGACTCCATGACGCAGCACTGCTGACGTCCAAAATTTACCATTTTAAATTCACAGCCAATTATCGAAAGGTTATAAGTGAGCCACGATTTTATTAGGAGGTTAGTCACATTTTATTATTGGTAGGTTACGGAATTTATCTGTTGGTAGGTTACGCTAAATGTGAATGTTATATATATATTTTGTGGGGAGGTTACACAGTGTATTGCTGAACACTACAATTATAACGATAATCAGAACGGTTCTTCGCACTGGATAAAGCAATAACAATCCGTATTCATTGCGCGATTTGTCGGAATAGAGCAAATGACCAATTGGATTTGCAGGTACACAAACATGTAATAGTGGAGTTCTTAAATCGTTGTCAGTCATGTCTATTTATTTATATTTAATAAAATTGTATACCATTTTCTAGAATTGATAGTTGGTTAGTATATATACCGTAAATAATAAACAGAAGCATATGGTTCAAATGGCTCTGAGCACTATGGGACTCAACTGCTGTGGTTATCAGTCCCCTAGAACTTAGAACTACTTAAACCTAACTAACCTAAGGACATCACACACATCCATGCCCGAGGCAGGATTCGAACCTGCGACCGTAGCGGTCGCGCGGTTCCAGACTGTAGCGCCTAGGACCGCTCGGCCACTCCAGCCGGCTACTGACACACATTTCGAGATGTTAAAATCAAAATAAAACTCCAATAAAGTATCCAAAACTAGCGCCACTACAGTAGACCTTAGTTTGAGGAAGAAATTTCTGAGAATGTACGTCAGGAGCACAGCATTGTATGGCAGTGAATTATGGTCAGTGGGAAAGCAGGAACAGAAGTGAACAGAAGCGTTCGAGGTGCGATGCTACAGAAGAATGCCGAAAATCAGGTGGACCGACAAGATAAGGAATGAGAAGGCTCTCTGCAGGACCGGCGAAGGACTGAACGTATGGAAAACACTGACGAGAAGAAGGGATACAGCATAGGTAACTGTAGAGAATAAAAATTGTAGGGAAAGACACAGATTTGAATACGTCCAACAAATAACTGCGGATGCAGGGTGCAAACGCTACTCTGAGATGAAGAGGTTAGCACAGCAGAGGAATCCATAGAGGCCCGCATCAAACCAGTCAGAAGACTAATGACACAAAGACAAAAAACAAAAGAAGCAGTTGCGTTTTCGCGAGCATCAAGGTCACTAAATGGTTCTTCCATGGGATGGCTAATAAGGCCGCGCCCCAAATACTGTTTCAGTAATTGAGAGATGATTGGAGCAATATATCATCAATTATAAACAACATTTGGAAGAGAAAAATAGTAGGTTACTACAGAGCGAATCTGACTCAGAGAAGAAGACCACGTTATAAGGTGAGCAAATATTAAAAAGTAACAGCAGAAGTAGACGGAGTGAGGGAGGGCTGCGCTGTGCAGAAATCGTCAGTGCCCAGGACTCTCTCTTACACGCCAGGTATATGTGACGAAGTTGACTTCCAGAGGAGACGGTGGTACTGAGTTCCCACGTAGGCTTCGTGGACCGAAGAAGCCGGAATGGTATGCCGCCTTGGTAATTGGTAGCGGCGTTGAAAGTCCTTTCTGCACGCAAAATGTAAATCGCGTGTTTCTGACGCAATTGTGGGATGTACTTGGATGTAATTACTGTGAGTGATCTGTTAAAACCAGCGACATATTAGACGTCCAGTGCTATGCGAATGCTTGTCTAGAGACGTTAGTGATGTGTAATAAATTTTAATACACAGGATGTCCCAAAACAACGTATACACTCTTTGAAACAGAATATCTCTTTAATTAAAGGAGACAGAAACACAATTTTTATGGGTGATAATTTAGAAGGCGGTGAAAAAGATAACAATGATTTCTTTTGTTTCAGGATTGTCAACAAACATGGCGCTATCGTTTGAACAATGGAAATGGGTGCTAAGGTTTTACTGGAAAACAGAGGATGTGAGTGCGGTACGCCGACGTTGGAGAGTTTAATTTGGAACACTACCACCGACAAGAGTAACAATTAAAAGCATCAATGCTAAGTTGAAGTCGAAGGAATGGTGCATGATATGAAGAAGGGACATAGCGGACGAAAGAGAAGTTCAACAAACAATGCGAGTGCTGATGCAGTGATCCGGGCATACACACGATCCCCGCAGAAATCTGTGAGGCAATGCTCTCGTAAGACTGGTATCTGCAGAAGCAGTGTTCATAGAATTTTGCGCTCTCAGAACTTTAGCCTTACATTCCAAGACTTCTCTATGCTCTTAACGAGGATGATCCTCATGTTGTTGTTGTTGTTGTTGTTGTTGTGGTCTTCAGTCCTGAGACTGGTTTGATACAGCTCTCCATGCTTCATAGGCGAAGCGAATTTTGTGAGTGGTTCATTAACAGATGTGAAGAAGATTAAAGTATCCAAGATCGGATTCTTTGATCAAATGAAGCGACGTTTAAACTTGACGAAACAATTAACTGCCATAATTGTGTGTACTGGGCCAGGGAGAGTCTATACGTAACTGAGCAAAGGCATGTTAATCTACCAGGAGTAACAGCCTGGTGTGGTCTGTCTTCTAGAGGGTTAATCGAGCTGTACTTCTTTGACAACACTGTCATGGGCGACTCGTACTTAGAAATATTGGAAATGATTATTCCTAGTCTTAGCGTTGTGTTTGGAAATCAAGATTACTAATTTCAACAGTATGGGGCGCCACCTCACTTTCACCTGGATGTGAGGACATTCCTCAATCGTACACTCCGTACCAGATGGATAGGACGAAGAGGGAGTGTGGAGTATCACGCTCGATCTCCAGATTTAACTCCTCTAGACTTATTTCTGTGGGGTACTCTCAAGAACACAGTTTACGCTGCAAGACCACACACACTGGATGATCAAAGAGAGCAGCAAGCCTGTGATGCTGCTATTCCGCTGGAAACAATAAAGTTGGCATGCCGCTCAGTCGTGAGTCGTTGTCGACGGTGTATTGCGGTGGACGGACACGAGTTTCAACATTTACCACCTTAAGTCGTACCATGAGGCACCTAACTTCACTGAAATTGTATTTCTAACCCCTTTCATTAAAGAGATGTTCAGTTTCAAAGAGTGTATACATTATTTTGAGACACTTTGTACCTAATCAAGTGTTTAATTGGAGTCTTCACAACCGATCATAAATCCAATTTTAATACAACTGTCATATTTTCAGCTACACCCCTCCCGTTGCGAGTCGGTGGTTGTGTACGAGGCCAACTTAGATATTTGTTTAGTTGTTGTTTATTCAACCATAGATTATTTTCAAAATGATGTCGTACATGTCAACTGATTTGAGAAAGGAAACAAATTTTTAAAAAATTAAATTATCTTATCAAAAAGTAGTTTTATACTTTTCATTTGTATTACATCACTGGTCACTCTGTGATACTACATTTATTTTCTCAAATAATTAAGCTATAAGCTAAAATAAGGAAAACCATGACTCCCGACTTTCTGTGCGTCCTTGAGAAGAGAGGGAGGTGGAAATGTAGACGAAAATTACTCAACATATTTCCTCCGTACAGAAGTAATTTTTAGACCAGGTTAATTTTACCGCAACGCCTGTGATACAGTAACTATTGGTGTTTGCCAAAATGGTGGTCATTGTTAGAGAAGCTCCTTGCTTTAAAGAAGGAGTCCAGGAGCGAAGGGATAAATTACTGAGAGGTCAGGACCAGCCAGGTAATAACAACCTAATGCAATTTTGTCATATGCTGACATGGTTGGAGACCGTGGCTGTTATTTGAAGACAAATGTTGATGTGGAGAGACAGCAACCAGCCACAAATTTATTTTCACTTCCTTTATTCAAAAGGTACCGTTACTGGTTTCCAATCATTACGATTCATCTTCAGACGGTTTTCATGCTTTCATTACAACATGTGGTGCGTTTTTTTTACAGATTAATTGTCCTACAATATAAATAATACATCATTATAAACACGCCACACAGATGGTTGCGTTACAGATTTGCACTGGTTGTGACTTACGTGAAATGTCGGTTTGAAGTGTTTGTTTTCATAGTTTTCGTCTAACACATGTGGAAACATTCCCACTGCATTCTTATCGTTGCACACGTAAATTTTTCTCACTGAACACTTTAGATTTGTCACAGAATAGATTTCTAACATGTACCACATGTTTTTATACGTACAAAGTGCTTACAAACATATGAGTGTCAAAGATGCATCTTTTCAGTCACATATTCTGGGTGTAAGCTTTTAAAGTAAGAGTCATTAAAACATGGCAGTTTACCGAGAATCACAGTTGTTTATTATTAAATAATGTCAATTTTTCGCCATTCCCTACTCTGTATTATCAAAATAATGCTTGAATTTGTAGTATGGCTTATTTAAGAGGTATGCCTTACTTATTAAATGTTTCAGTTTTAGATGTCTCTTTAACCTCTTTGGAAAATTCACTGCGCAATTTTATTCCCTTGTAGAACTGCTGTTTTGTATTTTTTGTGTAAAAAAAACTTTCTTCCCAAGTGGTGAGTCGCTCAGAACATTATTCCATAAGCCATTACTGACTGTAGATAAGTCAGAAGGTTAATTCAAAAAAATGGCTCTGAGCACTATGGGATTCAACGTCTGAGGTCATCAGTCCCCTATAACTTAGAACTACTTAAACCTAACCAACCTAAGGACATCACACACATCCATGCCCGAGGCAGGATTCGAACCTGCGACCGTAGAGGTCACGCGGTTCCACACTGAAGCACCTAGAACTGCTCGGCCACACCGGCAGCCGAGGTTAATTCGTTTGTTTCCAAGAGTAGTAATTACACGAAGAACAACAGTAACTGAACTTAACTGTTTGAGCAGCTCAGTAATATGGTTTTTCCAATTCAAGTTTTCAATATATACACCCAAAAATTGGGAGCTTTGTATCCTATTTACTGACTCTTGCTCATGTGCTACAGTTGTTCGTTTGACTCTATTTGTTGTACAAAACTGAATATAGTGTGGTTTTTTTCCAAAATTTAGGTAGAGTTCATTTTCTGATAACCACTTAACAATTCTTTGAAAAACATTATTAACGATCTATTCTCTTGCTTTCTCTTTAATGGGATATGTTATAACACTAATAGCGCCTGCAAAAAGTACAAATTCTGTTTGTTGAGTGTTAAGTAGTAGGTCATTCACATATATAAGGAATAGAAGTGGACCCAAAATTCAACTCTGCATCTCTGTGGGGCACCTTTTGTGATTTCTGCTCAGTCACTAAAATTTCCTACCCTCCAACATTGTTTGAGTTATTCAACACTACGTTTTGCGTAAAACTCGATTTTTTCTAAGAGAGTAATAAGGTCTACATAATCAAATGTCATGGTTAAAGATCACTTCACAAAGTACTGTTAATGTGTAACGCGAAGCAATGTAAGAAGTGGCCGCTGCGAGGTATGACGGAAATACTCTGTCGACAGCTGATTTTAAGAGACCAATGACTGAGCTGTGGAAGACGACGCGTTTTGTAGCCCTGGATTGAAACTTATGTCCTAACCTAATTACGACATCGTGATGTGCATTGTATCCGAGAAAACGAAGGTCATCAGTCAGCGACATAACTGAAATCAGGATCTCGTTGTTCTCGACGGTTAAAGCTAACCTCTATGAGCAAACTCAAGACAGAAAATTTTCAGTTTCAGCTCTAGAAACGAACTTTAGTTTTTCGCTATCATTCATCGGCTACCTGAAACTATCATTACACCAACCACACGAACTGCCACTTTACCGGGCGATGAGCAGTAGTGATTGGCACCTGATTATAAAAAAAATGGCTCTGAGCAGTATGCGACTTAACTTCTGAGGTCATCAGTTCCCTAGAACTTAGAACTACTTAAACCTAACTAACCTAAGGACATCGCACACATCCATGCCCGAGGCAGGATTCGAACCTGCGATCGTAGCGGTCGCGCGGTTCCAGACTGTAGCGCCTAGAACCACTCGGCCATTCCGGCCGGCGCACCCGATTATAGATTGTAGACGATACTGACAGATTGCAAATGTAAAAACAGAGAAAGAAAAAAAGGGAGAAATAGAATAGTCAACACCACAACGAAAATAACGTGGCAAAGTATCAGAAATTTTAAAGAATTATATTTAAATCAGTTAACTGAGTAGAAATAATAATTATGAAAGTCTTTTAATTAGATTTAGAAACAAAAAAAATATGCTGTGTTCTATGAGTTTCGAACCTATGATGTTCCTCAGGAGAGGGTAGCCATTGCGCTACGAGTACAATGCTGTAAGTGTCTACGTTTATGACTCTGATATTCCAGTAACAACAATGAATTGCAGCCTTTAAAAATTTGTCTACACGTGGTGTCATGCGAAACTTTCTAATGTAAGCCGATCTCTGTGATTATGATAGCTGTATATGTGACGCTAAATCGCGCCTAGTGCGGAAGGATCGATTAGTGTTTGGTTAATCCTGCGTATAAAACGTGCGTATATACACTCCTGGAAATTGAAATAAGAACACCGTGAATTCATTGTTCCAGGAAGGGGAAACTTTATTGACACATTCCTGGGGTCAGATACATCACATGATCACACTGACAGAACCACAGGCACATAGACACAGGCAACAGAGCATGCACAATGTCGGCACTAGTACAGTGTATATCCACCTTTCGCAGCAATGCAGGCTGCTATTCTCCCATGGAGACTATCGTAGAGATGCTGAATGTAGTCCTGTGGAACGGCTTGCCATGCCATTTCCATCTGGCGCCTCAGTTGGACCAGCGTTCGTGCTGGACGTGCAGACCGCGTGAGACGACGCTTCATCCAGTCCCAAACATGCTCAATGGGGGACAGATCCGGAGATCTTGCTGGCCAGGGTAGTTGACGTACACCTTCTAGAGCACGTTGGGTGGCACGGGATACATGCGGACGTGCATTGTCCTGTTGGAACAGCAAGTTCCCTTGTCGGTCTAGGAATGGTAGAACGATGGGTTCGATGACGGTTTGGATGTACCGTGCACTATTCAGTGTCCCCTCGACGATCACCAGTGGTGTACGGCAAGTGTAGGAGATCGCTCCCCACACCATGATGCCGGGTGTTGGCCCTGTGTGCCTCGGTCGTATGCAGTCCTGATTGTGGCGCTCACCTGCACGGCGCCAAACATGCATACGACCATCATTGGCACCAAGGCACAAGCGACTCTCATCGCTGAAGACGACACGTTTCCATTCGTCCCTCCATTCACGCCTGTCGCGACACCACTGGAGGCGGGCTGCACGATGTTGGGGCGTGAGCGGAAGACGGCCTAACGGTGTGCGGGACCGTAGCCCAGCTTCATGGAGACGGTTGCGAATGGTCCTCGCCGATACCCCAGGAGCAACAGTGTCCCTAATTTGCTGGGAAGTGGCGGTGCGGTCCCCTACAGCACTGCGTAGGATCCTACGGTCTTGGCGTGCATCCGTGCGTCGCTGCGGTCCGGTCCCAGGTCGGCGGGCACGTGCATCTTCCGCCGACCACTGGCGACAACATCGACGTACTGTGGAGACCTCACGCCCCACGTGTTGAGCAATTCTGCGGTACGTCCACCCGGCCTCCCGCATGCCCACTATACGCCCTCACTCAAAGTCCGTCAACTGCACATACGGTTCACGTCCACGCTGTCGCGGCATGCTACCAGTGTTAAAGACTGCGATGGAGCTCCGTATGCCACGGCAAACTGGCTGACACTGACGGCGGCGGTGCACAAATGCTGCGCAGCTAGCGCCATTCGACGGCCAACACCGCGGTTCCTGGTGTGTCCGCTGTGCCGTGCGTGTGATCATTGCTTGTACAGCCCTCTCGCAGTGTCCGGAGCAAGTATGGTGGGTCTGACACACCGGTGTCAATGTGTTCTTTTTTCCATTTCCCGGAGTGTAGTTAGCATACAGTTGTGTGCGTATGTGTTTGTACGAGGTTGTTATTTTGCGGTTGCGAAGTGTGATGAAATACAAAATTAAAGGGTCAGATCCAGCATTCGGAATCCAAAGACAACTAGAAAAAAAGCCAGACAAGGTGAACTGACCAACTGTTGTGGCTGTTTGGCAGCGCAGAACGGTTCGGGTGTGACGCTGAGCGCTCTGATTGGAGGAAACCCGCCCCATTCCGTGATGTGTCAACTACCAAATAATTTTAACGGGGCAATAGTTCAGTTTTCCTGCCCGGATCGTTAAAACAAAATCGCCTCATCAAGCTCGCGGCGCGGATGGAGAGGCGTCAGCAACAGGTTGTGCGCGCTCTCGCCTCGGCGCTACCCGGACCAATGAGCGCGGCCGACGCTACGGCGACGCCGACGCCGACGCCGGCCAGGCTGTGGCGTCCCGGCGCGCCGCAGACTCCCCCGCCAGGTCGTTACTCCGGACCCCGGAGCGGAGCCGAGGCACGGCCGGATTGCCGCGGCCACAACGAGCCGGTAATTGCTCGTTAAATCGCATTGTGTGCCTGCCGATGCCGCCGCGCCCGCCCCGTCGCACGGCCCAATAGCCGGAACACTGGCCTTCCTGCCACCCTAACAGCCGCGGGGTCAGCGCATGGGGACGTCTGTCGTGATACGGCCGCTACTGCAAAGCCCGTTTTGCACGACCGACATTCTGGTCAAAACAGACTAAAAGATAAATCGAAACAACTATCTGTGTCATTCACTTTTATTTTCCACCACAATGCATTTTGAGGACTTACACCTCCATCTTCAGGTGAATCAGTGGATTCCATTACATTTTTGCGTGGCGTATCTTGCCAGTTGTCTTCTTCATTTCGAAGATATTCCAGCAGATAGAACCCTGACGTTCCGCTGTAAATGTAGTAAGTGAAAAAATTGAAATACCTATACTTCCATTTGTAAGTGGTATCCTATATAAAGAATGCAGGATATTTATAAACTGGTTACACGGAAGTAAACTTTAATTATGGAAAGTGCAAATAACTTCAGGAATGTTTGCCACAGCACTGAATGCAGCATATCTTCAAGTTTTCGGCCGCTATGGCCGAGCGGTTCTAGGCGCTTCAGTCCGGAACCGTGCTGCTGCTACGGTCACAGGTTCGAATCCTGCGTCGGACTTGGATGTGTGTGATGTTCTTAGGCTACTTAGGATTAAGTAGTTCTAAGTCTAGGGGACTGATGACCTCAGATGTTAAGTCCCATAGTGGGCAGAGCCATTCGAACCGTTTTTCAAGTTTTATTCCCGCCTAAGACCGATCGTTTCCGACATTCCCGCTAGGTCGCATGCGCGTAGGAGTTATTCCAATAGTCATCATGGAGTCATATAACGGTGGAGAGCGTGCACGGTGTTTTTTGTGGTTCCATGAATTCAAATGCGCTGGTACGGTTCAGAGACAATTCAAGACTTCACATCGCAAGCCATCACCTCAGAGACAAACTGATACTGATTGGTATAATCATTTCACCTAAACTGGCTGCCTATCACACAGGATGCTCCGTCAGGGCAAGAAACTGATTACAGGTGAGAAATTAGTTGTTTTACAAAAGGTAGCCACATTGAACTTCTGTAAATAAAACTTGAGGATATAGTGCATTCACTGCTGTATCAAACATTTTTGTAATTTATTTACCTTTACCACGATTAAAGGTACTGTCCATAATTAATTTATAAACACCCTGTGTTAATAAATACGCAGGGCTAGGAAAGGCACATTACCAAAATATTATGAGGCAACAGCAGTTGGTCCACAGCCTTACGGATATGAGAACTGGATACTATCTCGAAACATAAAATCAGATGTAGATGCACGTGAAATGAAGTGTCTCTGGAAAGTTTCTCAAAGACTGGATGTCAACTGTAGCAGTTGTTGTTAGCACAATAAGATGTTAAAGTCCTCACGCTTATGACATGCAAGCATTATGGGCATTCAAGACTGACGAATTCCTTTTCTTTCTTCCGTGCCTCTTTAGTCGATAAGCCCATGTCTGACACTCATGTGGAAGTTACCTTCTTCAGGACATTTTGCATGTATTCACTCAACCTTGTGAGCACAATTGAGCGGCCACTTCCAGGAGAAGTGATGGTCCTAGTTACGATAATAGTCATCACTGGACGGTGCAACTTACCGGGTTTCTTACTCTGCCTACGCACTCAGTAGTGTGAGTTAGCAATAAGATCGGTACTCGGTACGCGGCTATGTACGGCTGTAATTGAAATTGTGACTCACTGATATTGTAAGGTCGAGCCGTGCATACCTGCTTTATGTCCAGTAGCTAAGGAAAGCTAGATAATCTGTAATAAATTATGGTCTAACAGTGTAATAATTTGAGCACGGCTAGTTCTGTGAATTAAGGAATAATAATAAATTGCAGTTGCGGTCAGTGATCAGAAATGATGAAAATGGGAACTATATGCACATTAATACAGGCAGTACCACACCTTTAAAGTTTCACAAGTTTGGTAATTTATTCATAAATAAAGCAATGTTATGCAGCTATGGTGGTCTTACAAAATACGCTTAAGCACGGTTATAAAGTGATAAGTATCAAATAGAAGTTAATACTGCGTAAAACATAGCATGAAAGGTACGGAGTGCCAGTTGGAAAGTTAAAAGTCTCACTTGTAGCTGAATTTTACTAAGTATAAGACTGCACCTCCAATGCCCATAATAGAAGTCTTACAAAACTTACATACCACTTGAAGTATATTACCGAGTCCGATGTCCTCCTATAGCTCGAGATCAAATTAAACTTCACTACCGTCTCGTCCAAAGGCCTGTACAGAATTGTTCTTCTTGCTTCTCACTTGTGCCCCAGAGCCGTTCCACTTGCCAACATTCTCAAGCGACCTAACGTTCCCACCAATAAGGACTTGAGACACCCCCACCAAAATCACGACTTTCTTACATTGTCATAAATGTACAAAATAGACAATTATTTTAATACTAAAAATCCTACAAATTACACATCAATTTTAAATAAAATCTTGCTTGCTAACGTTTCCACTGATATTAAACACAATATTTTTCAAATCAACATTTTGATTTAAATAAAGACATACGAATCGAGTGCAGATTCACTTACAATAAAATAATTACATTAGAATAAATGAATTAATCGACAAAAAGAAGCCATTTTGTTCTGTAAATTTAGAGGACTCTTCTGGTGTGACACATTGATACCATAAAATACTTAAAATTACTCAAATACTACACTGGTGTAATATTCTATTACACCAGTGTTGTGTGTGTTCCACTCATAGTATATTCTTCAGTTCCTGCATTTTGAGTATTCCATTATACCAATATTGTGTGTGTTTCATTCATAATGTAGAAAATATTTTACCAGGAACCCACGGAATAGTCAGTCAATAAAGAAAATATTGTGATTTTGCTTGTTGCAAGAATAGTTATTGTGCTATGCTATCATACCAAACTTTGCTGATCATGCTTGACTACCTCATTTAACATTTAACATATGAAACGTTTATAGAAATGTTATTTGTTCTGCTGCAATTTCTAACTTCTGTGTTTTGCCTGATAAAGCTGTGGTTAACGTCTTAGTAGGTGTATCATACTGCGATGATTATTTTGATATGCTTGGATTTGCTGTACCATTTTTTCTTGAATCATTACATATCATAAATATATTTAAGAACGTCTGTCTCTGGCAAGTCTTAAATTCTTGCCATGTCCATATCCATTCACTTTAAAGCAGGCGAGCTGCCGGAACTCTTCTGCAGTTATTAGGATAAGTCCCGCTAAGTGCCCGCGTTACTCCTACCTTTTAAGTGACACACAGTCGCTGAGTGCGACCACTTTCGGAATGGAGGATAACCTGATGACTCCTACCTTTGTCGCTGACCGCCCGGCCATGTCAGTGGAAATTCCGGCTGCCAGCTTTGGGCCCAAAGCTGCACCGACTCTATTAAATTTAAGTCTAACTTTGAAGCGTTTCCATCAGCCTACGATTGTTCAGCATACATGTCAAGTTATAACGGGAGAGCAGTATGCTACTATGTTGATCACAGGTTTCTCCATTACCGTAGTCCATACATGTAAGACGATGCAGAGACCATCCTATTAGATAACAGTTCTAGCTTTTCTCGTTGAATGTTCTTTCATTTTGTGATATCATCGTAGAAGGTAAACCAGTGCTCTACAGAAATTTGAAGGTACAGCACGTATGATCAGACACGGATGCAACAAATAGGGGTGGGCTTGAAAGTCAAGAAACCAGCCCCCTCTCCGCTTCCCCCTTCCCCCATGCGAAAACAGAATTTTAGTTCAAGCATTTACATTTTCACTTACATCACTTAGAAGAGAAAAACGTAAACTCTCGGAGAATAGAACATCGTAAGATCTAAGATTTTCGAAAATGGGAAGGATTCTAAAAGTTACAACGTACATTTAGCAAAGGCTACTTTTCAGTTGCTAGCGCGAGGGCTATCCCACATGGATAGGCTTATGGTCTGATTACCTGCTGAGAACATTCCATTCAAGAAAAGCTTCTTCACAGGTTGACTGTGCCTGTTCTTAACAACCAGTCTGAAACACTTGTGAGTCCACATGTAGACCTGGCAACCCAAAGAAAGAGGAGTGTGGGGTCAGGAAGGAAATGATCATTCACTAAGAAAAAATTGTCCAGAGGCGAGTAGGACTGGCGCAATGAGGGTTCCGTAAAAGCTTAATTATGTATTTGGACAAATCATCCATTCTGGGAATCGAGAATCTCGACCATTTATGCCTGTTTCCGACATTGATACAAGTAAAATATCGATCCATGGAGTCCCCGAATTTTGGGGAAGTTTTAATTTCAGTAATATAAATGTGACATAAAATCATGCAGGAGACAGGCGACCATTGTAAGTAGGCTGTTTAGGTTTCTATATTGGTAACGCCACGTAGCGCTCTGTATGAAAATCACTGGCTGTGCTGTGTGCAGTCTGTGGCTGGTTGGCATTGTTGAAATATTCTCTATTGTAGTGGGCAGTTGGATGTGAACAGCGCACAGCGTTGCGCAGATGGAGGTGAGCCGCCAAGATGTGGTGGATGTGGGGAGTGAGATGGCGGAGTTTTGAGAGCGGATGATCTGGACGTGTATCCATCAGAGAGAGAAAATTTGTAAGACTGGGTGTCATGAACTGATATATATATATTATGACTTTTGAACACTATTAAGGTAAATACATTGTTTGTTCTCTATCAAAATCTTTCATTTGCTAACTATGCCTATTAGCAGTTAGTGCCTTCAGTAGTTAGAATCTTTTATTTAGCTGGCAGTATTGGCGCTCGCTGTATTGCAGTAGTTCGAGTAACGAAGATTTTTGTGAGGTAAGTGATTCATGAAAGATATAGGTTATTGTCAGTCAGGGCCATTATTTTGTAGGGATTATTGAAAGTCAGAGTGCGTTGCGCTAAAAATGTTGTATGTCAGTTTAGTGTTGATCAGAATAAGTAAAGAGAGAAATGTCTTGGTACGTCCAGTTCTGCTCAGCTGTTTGAAAATCAAATAACGTAAGAGGTTTATCAGCACAGTAATTCATAAATTTTTCTAAGGGGACGTTTCACCACTACTACAATAATCAGTAGTTTTCTAGGCAGGCAGACCCTGTCGTAATGGTAAAAGTCAAACATCAGACAAGGAATGACTTCATTGGCATTTCGGAATTTATCTATCAGATATCTAGTCTAGACTAGTCAGTGAGTCTGTGTTTCATATACAACTTGGAACGCCATATCTACGTGCAGTAATCGATCCTGGATATATGATAATGGATAAGTTCCGAAATGCGTAATATGAGCGATGCAATCATTCTTTGCCTGATGTTTGACTTTTACCACTACTACCCAGTCAGCCTGAATGCAGAATTACTGATTGCTTTAATTTCATGTTTGACATCGGATAACCGATGGCAGAAGAAATATATTTGTCTTCTAACATAATTACAAATTAAAAGTTTCGAATTTTTCCTTTATTTGTACTGTGAAACCTTGTTTCTTCCCTAATTCAGTGATTCTACGTCAGCTAAAAGTTCGTATACGTTTTGATAAGTAACTCTGCGGATATCAAAATATGTGACATAAATGGCGGTAAAATCTGATTGCACTCACTTAAAATGATCCTAAAGGGTTCTGTTTTTACCGACTGAGGTACGGAACCCCAAAAATTAACAGATAGACTGTCTTCCCAAGGCAGGCTTTGCGGAGAAGTTCTGCCTACTTAAGCGCAGCTGCAAGTGAAGGGAGAGAAACAATAGGCAATTTTATTTTGTAGCAATTTCCAGATTATGATAGTAATTCCTTGAATTGCCTTTTTTGGAATTTATAAGAACCGATAACAATTCAAACATTTCTTCTGGTAAACCTTGCGGGATGTAAGGTCGTGGTCCACAAAACTCTTCAGCTCCTAACGTTTCGTCCAGTGCTTCGCTGGACATCTTCAGAGGGGTGTTTCTCCTCCGGTGAGTCTTGCCGACTGAGTCGGCAAGACTCACCGGAGGAGAAACACCCCTCTGAAGATGTCCAGCGAAGCACTGGACGAAACGTTAGGAGCTGAAGAGTTTTGTGGACCACGACCTTACATCCCGCAAGGTTTACCAGAAGATATGTCATCCGGTCGTGAAAGCCTTCATACTATAATTCAAACATTACCACCTCACCGCCGCACATACACTGAGATTCAGTGTTATTTTACTTATCTACACTTTACAGTACATCTTGCGGTGTGCGGCGTAGGATACTTCTGCTAAGTGCGAAGATCCGCTGTCAGTAAGACTCCTTATGAACTCTAATTTCGATGATTTTTCCTTTCGATAGAAAGTAATATATTTCCCGACTCTTCGTGGAATGTATCCTCTCGAAATTTCAACAGAAAACCTGTCCGTGATCCACTGCGCCAGTGGATTTAATTTGACTCTGCGTAACGCTCTCGAACCACCTGAATTATCCCAGTACGAAACACGAAACACGCAGCTGTTCATTTGATCTTATCTCTTCTATTAATCCCATATCAAAAGGGTCCGAGACTGATGAACAACAGTCACGAATTGATAGAACAGGCGGTTTGTGAGCCACTTCTTTGGTGGATGAATAATGTTTCCTTAAGATTCTCACAATGAATCCTGTTCAAATGGTTCAAATGGCTCTGAGCATTATGGGACTTAACTTCTGAGGTCATCAGTCCCCTTGAACATAGAACTACTGAAACCGAACTAATCTAAGGGCATCACACACATCCATGCCCGAAGTAGGATTCGAACCTGCGACCGTGGCGGTCGCGTGGGTCCAGACTGTAGCACCTTGAACCGCTCGGCCACCCCGGCCGGCAATGAATCCTGTCATCTGCTTTCCTCCAACTACTTTTATGTCACCATTTCAGGTCACTGAGGACAGTTATTACTACATATTTTATCGCTGTTGCTCTTTCCAGTAAAGTAACCAAAGTCATATGACGTTCTTGGTTGGGAATGCCCGAAGTGCAGGTTCAGCCGCTTAACTGCTTTTCTGTCTTTGCGCACAATGGCACCTATTCGACGCGAAGTATGAGAGCTGTGTGTTTAAGTGTATCTGATAAGTGCAGGTATCTGTAATAGGCGCGTGTGCAGTGTGCTGTGGTGTTTTGGTTGAAGGATAATGAGAAACGGCGGAGGATGAAACCCGATGACGGCACATAGCCAACTCCTTTCGAATAGCATCAAGGGGAGGGGGAGGGAGCTTAACCTCCCCATCCGACGGACAGATCACCATCACCAATGTCACATTCCCTAATTTCACGAGACACCGCGGTGAGGTTTGGAATTTAATCCAAGGCACTGATGCAAAGTCTGCTGATCAAGAACTTTATGCCACCACCCTTCGTCTCCTCTGGCGTAAAGATGACGGGAAATGGTCGTACCCAGGCGGTTACCTGTCCAAGTACCGGCCACGCCCGACGTTGCTTAACATCGATGATCTGGTGTATTTAACGAGAAAAAGCCGTTGACTACGGCTTCCAATGACTTTACCCCAATAGCGCAATCGAAGAGTAATGCATCATTTAGAATACTACACGCGAAACGTTACTCTATTTACGTTCCGGGTCAACCGCCAAACGCTGCACCAGTTATCGATACCCTGCAGTATTCCAGCATTTCACTACACTTCCAATACCGCCGTGATTAAAGTATACCATGGACGGCAAAATGGCGCTATCCGAAACCGGCGAAAAACCAACTGTAGTGCACCACGCGCCATGGTTTACAATGGTTGAACGACGGATGCGGAGATGTCTGTGAGTGAAGACTGTAACCTCCCCACAAAATAAAAAATAATATGAATCCCCACAAAATAAAAAATAATATGAATAATATTCACATTTAGTGTAACCTCAACAGGAAAACTGCGTAACCTATCAATAACAAAATTTGACTAATCGCTCAATAAAAAATTGTCGCTCACTTATAACCTTTCAATAACGACTGTGAATTCAAACTGGTGGATTTTGGACGTCAGCAGTGCTGCGTCATGGCCCTGAAAGATCATACTGAATACATTGAAAATTCTTACCTCAATGAAGTCGCCGGATAACGCATATATATCTGCTCTTACAATAAATTTTTGTGGCACAGCCCAGTGAAATGCTGGCCAATAGATTTGTCATGTATGAAAGGAACAACTGGTTTTTCTTTGCAATAATCGGGATGACCAAGGATTGGAGAAATTAGTAAATTCTTTAAATTGAAATGAATGATTGTCAAAAGTTACTTTTTATGAGAAAGATTATTATTAGGAGATTTTTTTAAAACATTTACATGGGACTTGAGATAACAATACTACATATGCGCGAGGCTGCTTTTTACCTTATACAATAATGCTCAGGCTCCGGCATCGCTGCACCACGACCTGCCCAGCCAACACCATACACCAGAGCAGACCAGACCAGACTACTCGCTAGCAACAACTTACTGCTACTGCTACACAGTTGCTACTGCAGTCAACACTGCTCTCTGGTTTGAGATTCTCTTATACCTTACATATCGCAGGCAGCGCGTGAGCAATACATCGAAATTACATCTGCTCGGACCTCTTACATAACCCTCCACTGGGAGCGCAAAAATTTGTCAGCGATGGTGAGTCAATTGGACTTGCCATGAGCAGCAAATTTTTCTAAAATCTATTTAGTTACTAAGTCTACAGTCACAGAGTATATACATTATTGATAAATGCAGAACATAAGAAAAATGAAATAGAGTGCACACGCACTGAGTACAGAATATATCCAGAAATGACAAAAAGTATACGCAATGAGTACAAAAGATATTAACAAACGACAAAGTGCACACACACTGTATAAGTCTTTAGCATTTTTACATAACATATCATGAAATGAAATAAAGTGCACATGCACTGAATACAAAATATATTAACAAATGACATAAAGTGCACACGCACTGTATAAGTCTTTAGTATTTTTAGGACAACTGATCTTATTAACAAATGAAATAAAGTGCACACGCACTGTAAAAATCTTTAGCATTTTACAAGAACTGATTACCCTAAAAATGAAATAAAGTGCACACGCACTGTAGAAGTCTTTAGCATATTTACAACATATCATGGAGTGAAATAAAGTGCACACGCACTGTAGAAGTCCTTAGCATTTTTAGGACAACTAATCTTATTATCAAATGAAATGAAGTGCACACGCACTGAAAAGTCTTTAGCATATTTCAAGAACTGGGAAAGGAATGGGAAGGATTGCATCATGGTTGTAGCACAGTAGGTTGCGTGTAACTGCACTGAAAGTCCATATCTTTCTACAGAAGCACATCACCAAGTGAGACAATCTGAAGTTCTCTTCCCTGAAGTATTCATCAGTGTAGCCAAGACATTGAAACGTTGCATCAATATTGTATGTTATCATTTTGGTAGTACACTAGGAACGCCAAACAGATGGACCATAATAACATCTCCATCGTTCAAGGTGGTGGACAGCTTGACATGTCAACACCACATTCTTGTAGAATCCATACTCTCACATCAACGTAGAATTAGTGCAAAAACCAAATATAGTGCTCCATGATCATGAGGATGGACAGGACAAACGGATATTGCAGTAATTTCTGGTGATTAGGTCAGAAGGTGAAGGACATTAAGTCTTATGCTAGTCATCATTGAGAATTACATTAGTGTATCAACCGATTTGAATAATTATTGGCACTCATTGATTAGTTACTAAACATTTCTGTACTATGTATGGAGTATTGCAGAACAGTATTCATAAGTCATCTAATTACAGTAATTATTACAGAAGATTAATTATAAGTCATCTAATTACAGTAAATATTGGCACTCATTGGCCAGTTACAAACCATTTTTATGCATTATTCAGAAGTCGTCATTCAAAATGAGTTAATTATTGGCACAGCATTTATAGAGTAAAACAAAAATATTATTTACAGAAATTATTGATATAGCATTTATGCATTATTACAAAACATCATTCAGTATTACTCAGAACTCATCATTCAAGTGACATAGGACATATTTAAAATGTAACACACTGTAACTATTGCTCAAGGTCTGTGGTCCAATAATACATAGATATAATTGATTCAATACATCTGAGAAATTTGCATTATATTTAGAACTAGAAATATATCCTAAACTGGTAGCATTATTTGGTTGTATACTGGTAATAGTTGGGACTGGTGAAATTTTTTTTTTTTTTTTTAGCGATGCATTGCCTTGGGATCGATAATTAATTGCTGGGGCACAAAAACATTTGCTTTTGACTTATTGCTGGAAATAAGGATTAATAACGTCATTCGTCTTGAGTCAGCTGTAGCAAGGTTATGAAACAAGTAGAGTATATGTGATCACATTCATGAGTGATAGACACAACTGGGTAAAAAAATGCAAGTACTAGAACAGATTTAATAATTAAGTGCTTATAGCATATTAGTATCATGAAAAGCTTCTCCTGGAAAAAATACAAAGTGGATTATTGTCCTGAAAGAAAAAATGTATATTATGCTGAAAAGTAGTAAACTTCGAATTAACAGGTAATGAAACGTGTACTCAGTATGTATGTACTCTAGCTGTCTTTCCCAAAACATTCAGTCATTATACTATGCAACATAAGACATACTGTCAAAGGGAACTGCAATAAATACTTAAATAACTACATAGCATCTCTTAACTAATAGTAAATATATAAACTTCATCATTATTCTCATCTGCAAGGAAAAACTTCATTATTCATATTACCATAACTTCATCACTATCATCACCTACAAAGAAAAACCTCATTAATCATATTAGCATATTCTTCATATAATTATTCATCATCATTTATTATCATCTGCAAAAAAGGACACTTCCATTTACTTCACACGACTATTATACTATAGAATTTCTTATTTCTAGCATATTTCATCACTAAAACTAAGATGTGTAGTTCTGTCTGACAGCCTGCATCAATCGCCTCGTATTCTGAAAGAAAAATAATTAGTCAAGACTGCTATCATACGATGTGTATAGTATATTCTGGTTAATGCTTGTTAATTCTGATCCATTTACTCTTCATGACAAGTTATTGCATTTTCTTTCGTTCATTCCGAAGGTGAAATTCCCATTTCATAGTAAACCACTGTGGTTTGTTTAATTTACTTCTTTTACACGTCATTGCTTTCTGAAAATGATGAATATGGATTAATATTTTGCATTTAATTCATACACTCATTAAATAAAAACTTGTTTCTAGTGATACAACTAAGCATACAGCATAGCATGACAGAAAACGTATTATGTCAAAAACATAGACAGTTTTCAAGTGCAGAAAATGTATGCACAGTATCATAATGCAGTAGCAAAAAATGTAAAATAGTCACGATGTTGAGATATCATAAGGCAAAATGTCAGAGTCAACTGGTGTTTGTTATATCTTAAAGGTTACGTAGTTCATACAGACAAAATTCTACTTTCGATAGGAAAACAATCATACATACACAAAAAATGAAAAATGTGCATGGTCTGATATATAACGACAAGAAAAGCGATCTGCTAACCTTACCTTGCCGGGCACTTGCCAAGAAAAAATATGATAATCATCAGTAAGTAGTCACATAGGTAGAACTGCATAAGTGGTCATAAAATATCTAAAGTAAGTTTATCTGAAAAAATGTGCACGGTCTGATGCGTAACGACAAGAAAAGCGACCTGCTAACCTTACCTTGCCAGGCACTTGCCAGGAAAAAATATGATAATCATCAGTAAGTGTTCATATAAATATAACTGCATAAGTGGTCATATAAAATTCAGGAAATGGCATTACAGCGTGATAAATCATAAAGTATATTCATTCAATAAAGGGTTTAATATTGGAGACTTGGTGATTGCCTTTGCTTTTTCTGGTTCTCAAAGTTTCGACGTGTACTAGATTGGGGTGAGGAATGCTGCGAATTCGATATGGACCTGCGTATAGAAGCTCAAATTTACTGCATCTACTCTTTCCTCTGTTGGATAAATAGTGCGTACCTACTAATATCTTCTGTCCTATGTGAAAGTCACGGCGTGTACAAACCTGTTTCTGCTGTCGTCTCCGGCGCTCTGCGGCACGTTTGATGTTGTTCAGCGCAATGTATTTCATGGTGGCGTAGTCGACGAGATATAGGAAAGGATAGTGACTCTTTAATTTTGTTAGGTGGTTCAACATTTTTCAATATAGCAGTCGGAGATAGCATAGTAGATTCATTTGGTATGGAGTTAATTACATCCTGGAATGAGAGTATGTGTGTGTCCCAATCAATATGTCTTTTATGGCAGTATATTCTACATAGTTTACCAATTTCTATCATTAGACGTTCACAAGGGTTCGAAGAAGCGTGATACTTGGAT
The DNA here is from genome assembly GCF_023864345.2 of Schistocerca serialis cubense. NCBI lineage: Eukaryota > Metazoa > Arthropoda > Insecta > Orthoptera > Acrididae > Schistocerca > Schistocerca serialis. Next base: position 495,376,064 of record NC_064641.1, on the reverse strand, counting down.
ATGTAGATCGGAGAAATGTTTCTTATTCGTAACGTGTCCATATAGCAGATCGAAATGGTGATCCATTGTCAGAAATTACTTTCAATACATGCCCTACATGAAATAAAAAATGTTTTACAAATGCATTCGAAACAGTTTTAGCAGTAGCTTTGCGTAACGGAGTGAAGGTAACAAATTTCGAAGTGAGTTCAACAGCGACAAAGATGTAGCAAAAACCTCTATTAGTTCTGAGAATCGGACCAAATATGTCTACAGCGGCCATGTGTCTTAATTTAACGGGTACAATGGGATGTAACGGAGGAATATGTGAAGTCGTGTCTGATTTAGCTTTCTGGCAGATTTTACATGACGCTAAAACTCGTCGAATACGTTTCTCCCTGTTGCCAAAATAAGAGTTCTGTCTCAGTATAAGAAAACATTTTCTGTCTCCATGATGTGCGTAACTTAAATGAGTATACCAAATTAATTTGTCAACAATCTCGTCAGGAATACATAATAACCGGATGTTGCTGTCAGGGTGAGAGCGGCGAAACAGAATGTTATTGCGTACAGTGTAATGGTTTCTGATGTTAACATTATTCCTATCTTGCCAAAGGTGTTTAATTTCTTTCCGCACGTTGTCTTTGCTTTGCTCCTGTGCTATGTCTCGTAATGATGACGAAATGAAATTTTCAAATGCAACTTGTTCAATGTACATGACGCTAAAATTTGCTTGGCAGAAGTTGGTTGCGATGTCTTGCTGATTGTTGCTGAGAGAACGGGATAGTGCGTCTGCTACAACATTTTGTGTACCAGGAATGTGAACAATTGTAAAATTAAATTCCTGTAAATAAAGTTTCCATCTGCTTAACCTGTCATGTGTAAATTTTGAGGAAAGTAAAAACTGTATAGCCCTATGATCTGTGTAAATGGTAGTATGTCTTCCATAAAGAAAGTGCCTAAATCTCGTAAATGCCCATACAGCACATAATGTTTCAAGTTCTGTAACAGAATAATTGCATTCAGCAGGCGACAGAATGCGACTCGCAAAGGCGATGTTTTTAATTACTGTAGAACCGTCTTCTTCAATTTCCTGAAAAATGTGTACGCCTAAAGCGGTGTTAGAACTGTCGGTGGCAATGGAAAAATTTCTAGTAAGATCTGGATGTGATAAAAGTGGTGCATTCAACAAAGCTTGTTTCAGATTGACAAATTCAGACTGTGCTTGGCTATCCCAGGACCAAATAGCGTTTTTACCCGTCAACTGGCATAATCTAGGGGTGTCTAAAGCAGCGTAATGAATAAATTTACGGAAAAAGTTAATTAATCCCAGAAAGCTGCGTAGTTGTTTCTTCGTCGTTGGAACAGTAATGTCACGTAAAGCTTGAAGTTTTTCCGGGTCAGGCGCGATACCTTCTGCTGAAATTACATGTTGTTGTTGTTGTTGTTGTTGTGGTCTTCTGTTCCGACACTGACAATGTTGAGTGTTTATGGAAAAAGTTCAAGGCAATCGTAAAATGCGTTTTAGACAGATACGTGCCGAGTAAAACTGTGAGGGACGGGAAAAACCTACCGTGGTACAACAACAAAGTTAGGAAACTACTGCGAAAGCAAAGAGAGCTCCACTCCAAGTTTAAACGCAGCCAAAACCTCTCAGACAAACAGAAGCTAAACGATGTCAAAGTTAGCGTAAGGAGGGCTATGCGTGAAGCGTTCATTGAATTCGAAAGTAAAATTCTATGTACCGACTTGACAGAAAATCCTAGGAAGTTCTGGACTTATGTTAAATCAGTAAGTGGCTCGAAACAGCATATCAAGACACTACGGGATGATGATGGCATTGAAACAGAGGATGATACGCGTAAAGCTGAAATACTAAACACCTTTTTCCAAAGCTGTTTCACAGAGGAAGACCGCACTGCAGTTCCTTCTCTAAATCCTCGCACAAACGAAAAAATGGCTGACATCGAAATAAGTGTCCAAGGAATAGAAAAGCAACTGGAATCACTCAATAGAGGAAAGTCCCCTGGACCTGATGGGATACCAATTCGATTCTACACAGAGTACGCGAAAGAACTTGCCCCCCTTCTAACAGCCGTGTACCGCAAGTCTCTAGAGGAACAGAGGGTTTCAAATGATTGGAAAAGAGCACAGGTAGTCCCAGTCTTCAAGAAGGGTCGTCGAGCAGATGCGCAAAACTATAGACCTATATCTCTGACGTCAATCTCTTGTAGAATTTTAGAACATGTTTTTTGCTCGCGTATCATGTCATTTCTGGAAACCCAGAATCTACTATGTAGGAATCAACATGGATTCCGGAAACAGCGATCGTGTGAGACCCAACTCGCTTTATTTGTTCATGAGACCCAGAAAATATTAGATACAGGCTCCCAGGTAGATGCTATTTTTCTTGACTTCCGGAAGGCGTTCGATACAGTTCCGCACTGTCGCCTGATAAACAAAGTGAGAGCCTACGGAATATCAGACCAGCTGTGTGGCTGGATTGAAGAGTTTTTAGCAAACAGAACACAGCATGTTGTTATCAATGGAGAGACGTCTACAGACGTTAAAGTAACCTCTGGCGTGCCACAGGGGAGTGTTATGGGACCATTGCTTTTCACAATATATATAAATGACCTAGTAGATAGCGTCGGAAGTTCCATGCGGCTTTTCGCGGATGATGCTGTAGTATACAGAGAAGTTGCAGCATTAGAAAATTGTAGCGAAATGCAGGAAGATCTGCAGCGGATAGGCACTTGGTGCAGGGAGTGGCAACTGACCCTTAACATAGACAAATGTAATGTATTGCGAATACATAGAAAGAAGGATCCTTTATTGTATGATTATATGATAGCGGAACAAACACTGGTAGCAGTTACTTCTGTAAAATATCTGGGAGTATGCGTGCGGAACGATTTGAAGTGGAATGATCATATAAAATTAATTGTTGGTAAGGCGGGTACCAGGTTGAGATTCATTGGGAGAGTGCTTAGAAAATGTAGTCCATCAACAAAGGAGGTGGCTTACAAAACACTCGTTCGACCTATACTTGAGTATTGCTCATCAGTGTGGGATCCGTACCAGATCGGTCTGACGGAGGAGATAGAGAAGATCCAAAGAAGAGCGGCGCATTTCGTCACAGGGTTATTTGGTAACCGTGATAGCGTTACGGAGATGTTTAATAAACTCAAGTGGCAGCCTCTGCAAGAGAGGCGCTCTGCATCGCGGTGTAGCTTGCTCGCCAGGTTTCGAGAGGGTGCGTTTCTGGATGAGGTATCGAATATATTGCTTCCCCCTACTTATACCTCCCGAGGAGATCACGAATGTAAAATTAGAGAGATTAGAGCGCGCACGGAGGCTTTCAGACAATCGTTCTTCCCGCGAGCCATACGCGACTGGAACAGGAAAGGGAGGTAATGACAGTGGCACGTAAAGTGCCCTCCGCCACACACCGTTGGGTGGCTTGCGGAGTATCAATGTAGATGTAGATGTAGACTGGTTTGATGCAGCTCTCCATGCTACTCTATCCTGTGCAAGCTTCTTCATCTCCCAGTACCTACTGCAACCTACATCCTTCAGAATCTGCTTAGTGTATTCATCTCTTGGTCTCCCTCTACGATTTTTACCCTCCACGCTGCCCTCCAATGCTAAATTTGTGATCCCTTGATGCCTCAAAACATGTCCTACCAACCGATCCCTTCTTCTAGTCAAGTTGTGCCACAAACTTCTCTTCTCCCCAATCCTATTCAATACCTCCTCATTAGTTATGTGATCTACCCACCTTATCTTCAGCATTCTTCTGTAGCACCACATTTCGAAAGCTTCTATTCTCTTCTTGTCCATACTAGTTATCGTCCATGTTTCACTTCCATACATGGCTACACTCCATACAAATACTTTCAGAAACGACTTCCTGACACTTAAATCTATACTCGATGTTAACAAATTTCTCATCTTCAGAAACGATTTCCTTGCCATTGCCAGTCTACATTTTATATACTCTCTACTTCGACCATCATCAGTTATTTTACTCCCTAAATAGCAAAACTCCTTTACTACTTTAAGTGTCTCATTTCCTAATCTAATTCCCTCAGCATCACCCGATTTAATTTGACTACATTCCATTATCCTCGTTTTGCTTTTGTTGGTGTTCATCTTATATCCTCCTTTCAAGACACTGTCCATTCCGTTCAACTGCTCTTCCAAGTCCTTTGCTGTCTCTGACAGAATTACAATGTCATCGGCGAACCTCAAAGTTTTTATTTCTTCTCCATGGATTTTAATACCTACTCTAAATTTTTCTTTTGTTTCCTTTACTGCTTGCTCAATATACAGATTGAATAACATCGGGGAGAGGCTACGAACCTGTCTTACTCCCTTCCCAACCATTGCTTCCCTTTCATGTCCCTCGACTCTTATAACTGCCATCTGGTTTCTGTACAAATTGTAAATAGCCTTTCGCTCCCTGTATTTTACCCCTGCCACCTTTAGAATGTGAAAGAGAGTATTCCAGTCAACAATGTCAAAATCTTTCTCTAAGTCTACAAATGCTAGAAACGTAGGTTTGCCTTTTCTTAATCTTTCTTCTAAGATAAGTCGTAAGGTTATTATTGCCTCACGTGTTCCAACATTTCTACGGAATCCAAACTGATCTTCCCCGAGGTCCGCTTCTACCAGTTTTTCCATTCGTCTGTAAAGAATTCGCATTAGTATTTTGCAGCTGTGATTTATTAAACTGATAGTTCGGTAATTTTCACATCTGTCAACACCTGCTTTCTTTGGGATTGGAATTATTATATTCTTCTTGAAGTCTGAGGGTATTTCACCTGTCTCATACATCTTGCTCACCAGATGGTAGAGTTTTGTCAGGACTGGCTCTCCCAAGGCCGTCAGTAGTTCTAATGGAATGTTGTCTACCCCCGGGGCCTTGTTTCGACTCAGGTCTTTCAGTGCTCTGTCAAACTCTTCACGCAGTATCGTATCTCCCATTTCATCTTCATCTACATCCTCTTCCATTTCCATAATATTGTCCTGAAGTACATCGCCCTTTTATAGACCCTCTATATACTCCTTCCACCTTTCAGCTTTCCCTTCTTTGCTTAGAACTGGGTTTCCATCTGAGCTCTTGATATTCATACAAGTGGTTCTCTTTTCTCCAAAGGTCTCTTTAATTTTCCTGTAGGCAGTATCTATCTTACCCCTAGTGAGATAAGCCTCTACATCCTTACATTTGTCCTCTAGCCATCCCTGCTTAGCCATTTTGCACTTCCTGTCGATCTCATTTTTGAGTCGTTTGTATTCCTTTTTGCTTGCTTCCTTTACTGCATTTTTATATTTTCTCCTTTCATCAATTAAATTCAATATTTCTTCTGTTACCCAAGGATTTCTATTAGCCCTCGTCTTTTTACCTACTTGAGCGTCTGCTGCATTCACTACTTCATCCCTCAGAGCTACCCATTCTTCTTCTACTGTATTTCTTTTCCCCATTCCTGTCAATTGTTCTCTTATGCTCTCCCTGAAACTCTCTACAACCTCTCGTTCTTTCAGTTTATCCAGGTCCCATCTCCTTAAATTCCCACCTTTTTGCAGTTTCTTCAGTTTCAATCTTCAGTTCATAACCAATAGATTGTGGTCAGAATCCATATCTGCCCCTGTAAATGTCTTACAATTTAAAACCTGGTTCCTAAATCTCTGTCTTACCATTATATAATCTATCTGATACCTTTTAGTATCTCCAGGATTCTTCCAGGTATACAACCTTCTTTTATGATTCTTGAACCAAGTGTTAGCTATGATTATGTTATGCTCTGTGCAAAATTCTACAAGGCGGCTTCCTCTTTCATTTCTTCCCCCCAATCCATATTCACCTACTAGGTTTCCTTTTCTCCCTTTTCCTACTGACGAATTCCAGTCACCCATGACTATTAAATTTTCGTCTCCCTTCACTACCTGAATAATTTCTTTTATCTCGTTACATTTCATCAATTTCTTCATCATCTGCAGAGCTAGTTGGCATATAAACTTGTACTACTGTGGTAGGCATGGGCTTTGTGTCTATCTTGGCCACAATAATGCGTTCACTATGCTGTTTGTAGTAGCTAACCCGCACTCCTATTTTTTTATTCATTATTAAACCTACTCCTGCATTACCTCTATTTGATTTTGTATTTATAACCCTGTAATCACCTGACCAAAAGTCTTGTTCCTCCTGCCACCGAACTTCACTAATTCCCACTATATCTAACTTTAACCTATCCATTTCCCTTTTTAAATTTTCTAACCTACCTGCCCGATTAAGGGATCTGACATTCCACGCTCCGATCCTTAGAACGCCAGTTTTCATTCTCCTGATAACGACGTCCTCATGAGTAGTCCCCGCCCGGAGATCCGAATGGGGGACTATTTTACCTCCGGAATATTTTACCCAAGAGGACGCCATCATCATTTAATCATACAGTAAAGCTGCATGTCCTCGGGAAAAATTACGGCTGTAGTTTCCCCTTGCTTTCAGCCGTTCGCAGTACCAGCACAGCAAGGCCGTTTTGGTTAATGTTACAAGGCCAGATCAGTCAAGCATCCAGACTGTTGCCCCTGCAACTACTGAAAAGGCTGCTGCCCCTCTTCAGGAACCACATGTTTGTCTGGCCTCTCAACAGATACCCCTCCGTTGTGGTTGCACCTACGGTACGGCCATCTGTATCGCTGAGGCACGCTGAAATTACATGTCCAAGAGATTTTATGGAAATTTTACCAAAGTGCGATTTGCTAAGATTAACTGTGAGTCCTTGTGCACGAAAGGTTTGTAACAGTTTTTTCAGAATCAGATTGTGTTCAGACCAGTTAGCTTATGCGATAACGATGTCGTCTACATACGTTGTGATTCTGTCTTTCATGCAAGAGTGTGTATCGGATGTCGTCAAAACTAATACCATTTTCGTGAACAAGATTCTGTGTGTCAAAAGTATGGCTTACGTTGCTGGGAGATGCAACCTGTACTGTATCTAGTCAAATTCTTTCTGACGTGCTGTTATTTGCGGGAGGATGCTGTGGCATTTCAACTATTTGAACTGTTCTGTTACTTCCTGACGTATTATGATACCGACTGTCTGGTTCATTCATGATAATCTGTTGTTGCGGATTATTCTGCTGCTGGTAAGGCTCTGAGCACTACGGGACTTAACATCTGTGGTCATCAGTCCCCTAGAACTTAGAACTACTTAAACCTAACCAACCTAAGGACATCACACACATCCATGCCCGAGGCAGGATTCGAACCTGCGACCGTAGCAGTCGCGCGGTTCTGGACTGAGCGCTTAGAACCGCTAGACCACCGCGGCCGGCTGCTGCTGGTAAGACCTACTGTTATTAAATGTACGCTGAAAATTGTGCTCACTACTTTTACGTCTCTCATGATAATCGTTGCTATACGGCGCGTTGCGATAGGAGTTGAAATGATGTGTTTTCTGTACGTACTGGTTTCCTTGTTGCGATGCGTTACTATTTGGTGGAGCCGACGCTATACGTGTAGGCGGCGAAACATTAAAGCTTGGTTGACCTTGCACATTACATTGTTGGTTAGGTATGCTAACCGGCTGGTTTTGTTGCTGTTGTGGGGAAAAACCTCTATTGTTGCCAAAATGCGTCTGCGATAACTGAAAATTTTGTACATACTGATGATTAAAATTTTGTTTGTTATTAAAATTATGCTGGTAGTTCTTGAGTGTCTAATGAAAATTGTCACTTTCGGTAAAACTTGTCATATCAGGTTTTCTTTACACATCCTTAATCCTAGACAGATCGATAGTTGATGAGCTGTTTTGATAGATATAAAGGATAGTAAAAGAGAAGGCAGCAGTGCAGAAAACTAAAGATGAAATAGCACTACTACGGCTCGGGGCCCTGTGCACGCTACGGCACATATTCATCGAAGTGAAATGAATCCACTGAGGTCACTTACGCGCCGCAAATAAATTTTAGTTTCTGCATTACAGGCAATGCCGATGAAAATTCAAAAGCAAATCGTTGTATCCAGGCCAATTCTAGTTTCTGCATTACAGGCCAAGCTGATGAAAATGCAAAAGCAAATTGTCGTATCCAGCCCAAAGGATGTATTTGTGTTCTGTCACTTTTAAATACCTTCAATTTTTTCACGGATAAAAATTGCTTATAATCAACGTTATCGTCTCTGAATGTGTGAACAGGCTCAGGATTGCATGAGAATCTATTTATCTGTGTCTGTTCGGATTCTAAGTCACGTAGTCTCTGTAGATGACCTAAGTTACACTGGCTGCGTGAGTATGACAAATGTTCGGAATGTGGCATATGCTGTGACGTGTTAGAGACTGAAACATTTTTCATTTCTGTCACTTTAAAACGTTCGTCAAAATTGGCTGTTCTGTTGTTCAAATTTCTTATCGACTTCCGCATCCAGAGTGCGTGAAACTTCTGCTGACATTAATTTAAACTCGTCGTGTAACTGTGTTACGTTTTCAGAACATTGTTTAGCTACTGCGCTAATTTCATCTCTAAGTAATTTCGTTGTGGCTGCATGTGTATTACTTAATTCTTGTGCAACAGATCTAATTTCTTCACTACTGTTCCTAGCACAAGCTTAATTTCCTCAGGTAATTGTTCTTTGGTATCATGTCGTTGCACGGCAACAGCTGTAATCTGTTCACTAAGTTGTTTGTCCTGTTCATTAAGGTTGTCGTGTTTTTCATTCGACTGTTTGAAACTTTCATTAAGTTGTTTGTTCGATTCATTAAGTTGTTTATAATTGTTGTCTAGTTTTTCATTAAATTGTTTGAAATTGTTGTTTAGTTTTTCATTCCACTGTTTGAGATTTTCATTACGTTGTTTGTACGATTCATTAAGTTGTTTGTACGATTCATTAAGTTGTAGCAATAATGCCATAACTTGATCCCAGCCAAAATTAGCGGCTCTATTCTCTGTACTGTGTGATGGTATATCTGCATGTGTCACATTTTGTGTAACCATTTGGTCATTGTCTGACTCTTGAGAAGGTTCGCCAATTGGATATCCACTGTTGTTCGCTACACCGGTATCAAATAAATCTGACATATTTTGAGTACATTGTTCACCTTCGTTAGAAACAATTATCTGTTCGCTACGTAAATTTTGCAAATTAGGTGTGTCAAACTGGGCAGCGTTCATTGTAACGGAACGTGCCGCGTTATCATTTGTCGCATTTACTGTGGACATAACTGAATGTGTTTGTTCATGATCTGGAATAAAATCATTACTAGTGATCGGCACGCACTGATTATCTGTAATTAGAGGATTATCACTATTACACTTACTGTCGCTAGTATGATCGGTCAAATTATTCGAGTCGGCTATTTCACTCATTGCACATCGCGATGTACTGTTAACAGTTGCCGGCCGCGGTGGTCTCGCGGTTCTGGCGCTGCAGTCCGGAACCGCGCGACTGCTACGGTCGCAGGTTCGAATCCTGCCTCGGGCATGGGTGAGTGTGATGTCCTTAGGTTAGTTAGGTTTAAGTAGTTCTAAGTTCTAGGGGACTTATGACCTAAGATGTTGAGTCCCATAGTGCTCAGAGCCATTTTTTGTTAACAGTTTTTCGCGGCATTTTTCACAAATCAAAATTAAGCACAAAATGAAACAAAGACGAAGCAAAAATGGAACAAACACAATTGCAACAAAGAGCAATAAATTGCCGATGATCTGTGAAAGAATGAGTGACAAGTTAGTAAATGCGTTGCGCCAGATGCAAACTACATTTAAGTAAATAAGAGCAGACATATAATTGACTACTTCTCAGAAATTCACAAATAAATACGATCCTGGCCGGTTGTCGCCAAGTCTAACCTCCCCACAAAAAATCTTTTCACATTTAATGTAACCTCAAAACAGAAAAATTCCTAAACCTGTCAACAGTAAAGAATATAATTATATCGTTCATTCACATTCAGCGTAACCTCCCTCAGATAAATTCCGTAATCTTGCAATAATACAATGTGACTAATCTCTCAATAATAAATGTGACTCAGTTACAACCTTTGAATAATTGACTGTTAATTCAAACTGGTGAATTTTGGACGTCAGCAGTGCTGTGTCATGGCCCTGAAAGATCATACTGAATACATTGAAAATTCTTACCTCAATGAAGTCGCCGGATAACGCATATATATATATCTGCTCTTACAATAAATTTTTGTGGCACAGCCCAGTGAAATGCTGGCCGATAGATTTGTCATGTATGAAAGGAACAACTGGTTTTTCTTGGCAATAATCGGGATGACCAAGGATTGGAGAAATTAGTAAATTCTTTAAATTGAAATGAATGATTGTCAAAAGTTACTTTTTATGAGAAAGATTATTATTAGGAGATTTTTTTAAAACATTTACATGGGACTTGAGATAACAATACTACATATGCGCGAGGCTGCTTTTTACCTTATATAATAATGCTCAGGCTCCGGCATCGCTGCACCACGACCTGCCCAGCCAACACCATACACCAGAGCAGACCAGACCAGACTACTCGCTAGCAACAACTTACTGCTACTGCTACACAGTTCCTACTGCAGTCAACACTGCTCTCTGGTCTGAGATTCTCTTATACCTTATATATCGCAGGCAGCGCATGAGCAGTACATCGAAATTACATCTGCTCGGACCTCTTACAAGACACGTGCAACTGTTGAGCAACTGATCACGCGGATGAATCAAGGGGCTACCAACAGTGTCTTCTCGACGACTGTTCAGGGAACGTTGCGGCGTAAGGGTCTCGGCGCCTTACACCTTTGCTGTTGATCGGTGACAAATGCTGCAATTTGCACGTAACGACCGCAACTGGTGGCGACAGCAGACCTTTGCAGACGAATCACATTTTATGATCCATCGGCCAGATGGTCGATGGATCGTCGGAAGATTCTGTGCCGGAGAAGGGAGCTTCTATGCCGGAGAAGGGAGCTTTATGGTCTGGGGAATGGGTTCTTGGCGTTTCCTGGGTGATCTCATCATTCTGGAAGGCACAATGAATGAACACAAGTGTGCATCTGTCCTTGGGGACCATGTCCACCCCTGCACTCCGTTTTACCTCAGCACGATGGAATCTACGAGCAGAACAAACCAACGTATCACACAGCTTACAGTTCAGAAAGCACTAGGATGAGTTTACCGAACTTCCCTGGCTACCAGACTCCCCAGATTTAAACCCAATCGAGAATCTGTGGGATGACCTCTATCGGACTGTACGCGCCGTGGATCCTCAAGCGAGAAACTTAGCGCAGCTGGTGACAGCACTGGAGTCAGAAAGGCTCCACATACCCGACAGTACCTTCCAGAACCTCTTCCTGGATGTCTTGCAGCGGTCCGCTCTAAGAAACACAGTTATTCAGGGTTCTGACAGGTAGTCAAATTATGTCTTAAACAGTAACGGCCCTACACCACTCTCTTGAGGTACTCCCGAAAGTATCTTTACATCTCTCGATGCTGTTCTGTTAAAATTCTGAGTTCTTATTACTCAGAAACAGAAAAGACGCTAAAATCCGGTACTGTACAAGGGTTCCTCTTGTACAGTTGAGCTGAAATTTACCGAATGAGAACAAAGAAGTTTTGATGCTAACGCCAAGATGCCGAGAATGTCAAGCGACGATCTCTGAGGAATCACGGATCCCAAACCGACAGCATTCACCGAAGCATACACACATTATGAGCGCGTAGTGGGGGAAGTTCCCGGTAATATTCCCACTCGGCGACGTGCAGTGCCGTAAGGCGCTTCGCGAGGTAAGCCGCTGAGCGCGTCGCAAGTTGCGCGCCCGACGCACGTGTTCGCGGAAGAGAAGCCTGCGCGCTAAGCCGCGCTCACGCGCGCCGCGGCGTGACGCGCCGTGACGTGACGTGACGCGAGGCGGGGAGCGCCGCCGCGGCAGTCGCGGCTGTGACCGGCCGTCGCGCCGCATCGATCCCGGGCCCTTGTTTGGGCCCGCTGAGGCGCGAGCCGCAGCCGACCGTACCGCCGTTATCGCCCTCGGTGTGCGGTCGGCAGTGACAGGCGTGCGCATCCCAGCGACTTTGCAACTGGTCCGAGCCGTCTGGAATATTCAGTCACCAGTAAATCCCCAAACATGATCCTTTAACGAATTGACCTCCCTCGTATAAAACGTCAGAGCTCCAAAATTGTGTGTGGTGCAATGATATATTTATATAGGTACATTCTGTGATACGCGTGTATATTGTCTGCAAAACTGACTAATTGTCTTAAACTTTCAGCATAAGATTATACACCGCCCAGTCACATTAATGTGACAATAGCCTATGTTCGTCATCAGCGTGTAATAGCCAGTCATCGATGGCAGTTGGCAGCAGTAGCAGTGGGGGACATATAAAGAGTGTCGTGGGAACGCGGACAGCAGTGCAATCATTGTCGAATTGCTCAAACTGAGCGATTTGTGTGACGTCCAAAAAGGGTATGATTACTGGCTTTCGGGCCAAGGCTCAAAGCATTTCCGAAACGGTTTATTTTGTTGACCCTTGGCATAGCGCTGTAGTTGTACTATACCGTGCGTAGGAAAACGGTGCTATCCAAAACCAGCACTGAGACAACTGTGGCGCACCACAGGCTACAGCCGACAGGGGTAAACGGTACTGCAGCGGTGAGTATGGGTGAATGAATAGACGTACAGCTGCTGAGCAACTGACAACCCAGATGAACCAACAGGCTATCAAACGTGCCCCCTGAACTACCCTTCAGCGAACATTGCTGCGAATGGACGTCTGCAGCAGGCACCTGGTCCAAGCACCCTTACTGACTGCTGTTCAGCGGCGACGAAGGCCGGAATTTGTACACTAATATCGGAAATGGACGACCACTGACTGGCAACAGGTGGCGTTTTCAGATGACGTACTTTTTATGTGTGTGCCGTGTGAAACGTCTAAAAGCAAACAACCAAGAGCAGTTTTCGATAGGGTCCACGCCCAAGGAACGAGTGGATAGTCACTAGCGACGAGGGTTGTATGTACCATCAGGCAGACGTCCGTTGGCATTTACGGTGTGGGGAATGTTTTCGTGGCATTCCATGGGTTATCTCGTCGTTCTGGAAGGCACAATGGATCAGCACAAGTATGCATCTGTCCTTGGGGACTGGTCCACCTCTACAAGCAGTTTGTTTCTCCTCGACAGAATGGTATCTATCACCAGGACAATGCAACATGTCACACAGCTCCCAATGTACAATGGTGATTCGAAGAGCACCACGATGAGTTTACCATACTCCCTTGGCGACCAAATATCCCGGAAATAAACCCAGTCGATAATCTGTGGAACCACCTTGATCGGGCTGTTCCTGTCATTGATCCTCAGCTGACTAATCTAGCACATCTGGCCAAGGCACTGGAATTGACATAGCTCCACATCACTGTCAGTACCTACCAGAGCCCCAATGCCTCTCATCAAACAATGGTTCAGATGGCTCTGAGCACTATGGGACTTAACATCTGAGGTAATCAGTCCGCTAGACTTAGAACTACTTAAACCTAACTAACCTAAGGACATCACACACATCTATGCCCGAGGCAGGATTCGAACCTGCGACCGTAGCAGTCGCGCGACCTATGTGTCAGCTGATCTTGCAGCTGCTAGTAGGCCATCCAGAATTACAGGGGTGTCGAAGGGGTTATCTCTGTTCAGGTACATTTTTTAAAGTGTTCAACAAAGGCAGGTGGATGGCATCGAGGATTTTGCTGATCTGGGGGCTTAGAAGATCCTTTACTGCTTTATCCACGCATGTATCAATGTTGCACCTCTCTGTAGAAATATGATGATGATGATGAGGTCCCATACTCCGAGGAGCGTAGGGGATGATGTGGGAGACCCACACTGGCAACTAGGCAAGGTCCTAGCGGGGGTGGTTTGCCATTGCCTTCCTCCAACCGTAATGGGAATGATTGATGATGATGGAGACGACACAACACCCAGTCATCTCGAGACAGCAAAAATCCCTGACCCCGCCGGGAATCGAACCTGGGACCCCGTGCGCGGGAAGTGAGAACGCTACCGTAAGACCACGAGCTGCGGACTGTAGAAGGAGGAGGAGATTAGTGTTTAACGTCCCGTCGACAACGAGGTCATTAGAGACGGAGCACAAACTCGGATTGGGGAAGGATGGGGAAGGATATCGACCGTGCCCTTTCAAAGGAACCATCCTGGCATTTGCCTGAAGCGATTTAAGGAAATCACGGAAAATCTAAATCCGGATGGCCGGACGCGGGCTTGAACCTTAGACCTTCCGAATGCGAGTCCAGTGTGCTAACCACTGCGCCACTGCGCTCGGTGCACCCCTCTGTAATTATGCCACACGAGGGTGCAAAAGAGGAGAGCTGAAAAAGGATAAGTACCGTTTGCTGCTTCGGATCACGTTCAAATTTCGTTGAATGATTTTGAAATGTCCCTAGTTGTTCCACCCTGTATACCAGAGTAAAAATTGTAGTCACGCTACTCTCCAAAGGCGTTTGGTCACGTTCATTACGGCTGCAGGCCCAATATGTCCTTAGAGAAGGGTCGAACCGAACCATCCCCATCTGGAGGGTGTCATAAGTGTCAGATATTGGAGATAACGTCGTCCTTTATGCCAGACCCCCCCAAGGACTTTTCTTGTCGATTCTGGGCGGCAATGTGTCTCGACCACGTAAGACAAACGCGTTATTTCAGCGCTGCTAGTCACCGTTACATCCCTCATCACAAAAGCGTCAAAAGAAGGGGTGCAATGTGGGTAAGAGGGGGTGCGGTGTCGTGTCCACCATGTAACACGTCTACGGTGCCGTTGGGCAGAATTGTGGTGAAATTTGGTACCAATGTAACATCGTTAACCCACCTTACACCTCACAAGAACTTCTGATCTTTGGCCTTTTTTCTGATATATCGACACCATGCTGTTTGCAGTGACGCCCAGCCCAAGGGTGACATCTCAGGGAGCCACGCTTTTTGCACCAGTACAGGGGAAGGAAGGGTGTAGGTACCCTTGAGCCAAATTTCAAACTTAATGTGTCCCAGTGGGACACAATTGAAGGGTTTCTAAAAATTGATCCTTTAATTGTACTGCGCTGTGCAGATTGTGGCTGTGGTGGTCTACAGGATAGAGCGTCCGCAGCTCGTGGTGTAGTGGCTAGCGTTGCTTTCTCTGGATCACAGGGTCCCAGGTTCGATTCCCGGCTGGGTTGGGAATGTTCTCTGCCTGGGGAATGGGTGTTTGTGATTTCCTCAACATTTCATCATCATCATCATCATTCGTGAGAGCGACTGGATCGGACTGTGTAAAAAATGTGACTGTGAAAAAATTGGGACTTTGTGCGGCCGCTGATCGCGCAATTGAGCGCCCACCAAATCAAACATCGTCATCATAGTGGATAGAGCACTAGTCTCTAGTGCTGGAGATCCTGGGTAGGGGTAGAGATTTTTCCTCGTTCTAGTTCCTGCAGGAATTCCTGAGATCAACTCATCCTGCTTTCAAATGAGTACCAGGGGTCTGCCCCAGGAGTAAAAGACAACCAGGTCGATGGTCTCACCACCCTCTCCCTCCAAGTGCCCTTGCAAAGGAACACGGCACTTCATCTGCAGTCAGGCCAATAGTCCAGTCAGGGACTGCGCATCATAGATTTTATTATGATAACAGATTCCATGGGAAAACACAAGAAGTCTTATCTGTAATAACAACTTTACTTTGTTGCTGTAACGTTGTCATTGACCTGTGACGACAAGTAGAACCGCTACAGAGTTTGGAGTATTCTGCTCAAAATTCTGCAATAGCAATTTTAATAAAATTTGGAAGTTTTTTCTCTTGCTATTAGTATAATTATAGAAACAAAAAATATTTTTATAAGAATACAGTACATTTATATTTAAAAAAACGTATTTGTTTGACTTGAAATTCCCGCTAAAGCACTCGAATTCGGATCGGCGGATCGTATGACGTCACGAGTCAGTATAACATCATTTCAAACACTGTGGACCTTAAGACATGTTGCACGTTTCTCGAAATATCTCGTTAACGAACAAATTTATTTGAAAATAGTCTTCCCCAGCTAATTCACGGGTGTTGACGTGGAGGGGGAAAACGAAATGAGTTCAGTGAGTCCTGGTTTGGATGAAATATGGTTCTAAAGAAATCGTTTTCCCACGAAACTGAACACACTTCAAACTGTCATAACTCTGTTAATCATTCTTTTTAAGCTATTTTGCTAACTAAGTGCGTGTGAACTGAGAGGAGAACACGGCCCTAATTCATATCGACTGTCCAGTGAAAAATTCATCCGAATAACGTGAAATGCATTCACATTAGCGAATGCGAGGAGCCATTAGCTGTGTATGGGAATGACGTCAGAGAAAATTTGTGCTGGGCCGGGAGCTGAATCCGGATTTTCCATCTTACGCGAGCGGTCGCCGTAACAGCTTTGCCTATGCGTGAACGACTACCTGTCACACGGAAACTTCCATATCTCGTCGCTCCTGCGTCCCAGCCTCTCCTCATACACACACGATGTACACTGAAGCGCCAAAGCAACTGGTATAGGCAAGCGTATCCAAATACAGAGGCATGTAAACTGGCAGCATACGACGCTGCGGTCGGCAACGCCTGTACAAGACAGCACGTGTCTGGCGCAGTTCTTAATCGGTTACTGCTGCTACAATGGTAGGTTATAAAGATTTAAGTGAGTCTGAACGTGGTGTTATAGTCATCGCACGAGCGATGGGAGTCTCTGGGCATCTCTGTGGTATCAATGGAGTGGAGATTTCGCGTATGACGATTTCACGAGTGTACCGTGAATACCAGGAATCCCGTAAAATATCAGTACTCCGACATCCCTGCGGCCGGAAAAAGATTCTGCAATAACAATACGAATGACGACTGAAGAGAATCATTCCCCGTGACAGAAGTGCAACGCTTCCGCAAATTCCTGCAGATTTCAATGCTGAGCCATCAACGAGTGTGAGCGTGCGAACCATTCGGCTTTGGGAGCCGAAGACCAACTCGTGTACCCTTGATGACTGCACGACACAAAGCTTTACGCCTCGCTGGGCCCGTCAAGATCGACATTGCACCGTTGATGGCTGGAAACATGTTGCCTGGTCGGACGAGTCTCGTTTCAAATTGTATTGAGCGGATGGACGTGTACGGTTATGGAGACAACTTAATGAATTTATGGACCCTGCATGTTACCAGGGGATTGTTCAAGTTGTTGGAGGCTCTGTAATGGTATGGGTGGTGTGAAGTTGGAGTGATATGGGTCCCCTGATACTTCTAGATACGTTTCTGACAGGTGACACGTACGTAAGCATCCTGTCTGATCACCTGCATCCGTTCATGTCCATCGTGCATTCCGACGGACTTGGGCAATTCCAGGAGGACTATGCGACACCCCGCACATCCATAATTGCTACAGAGTGGCTCAAGGGACACTGCTCTGAGTTTAAACACTTCCATTGACCACCAAAGTTCGCCGACATTAACATTTTTGAGCACTTCTGGGTTGCCTTGCAATGTGCAGTTCAAAACAAATCCCCACTCCCCCGTATTCTTGCGGATTTACCGACTACCCTGCAAGATTCATGATGTCAGTTACCTCCAGTGCTATTTCATCATACGTTAGTCGAGTCCATGCCACGTCGTGTTGTGGCGCTTCTGCATGCTCGTGTGTGTGTGAAATTTTATGGGACTTAACTGTTAAGGTCATCAGTCCCTAAGCTTATACACTACTTAACCTAAATTATCCTAAGGACAAACACACACACCCATGCTCGAGGAAGGACTCGAACCTCCGTCGGGACCAGCCGCACAGTCCATGACTGCAGCGCCAAGACCGGTCGGCTAATCCCGTGCGGCTCTGCATGCTCGCAGGGGCCCTACACAACACAGGTGTACTAGACTAGTATCTTTAGCTCTTCAGTGTAATTTCCGTACGGGTGAGGGTATTTTAACTGCGTGTCATTGCCTGATACCGGCGGATAAATACGATATTCATCCAAACCAGGTCCACACAAAATAATTTCATCTACTTCTCTTACAATTAGAAGGGGACCACTCAGTAGAGCATTGAAACACTTTCTTATTTTACCTTTTTGTCGCGCGGGCGCCTAGGCTACGCCTCGTTACCCATGAGAATCGTCCATGGTACACCTCGCAACAAACATACCGTATTTCCAGACAAAAATTTTTCATTACGATTGCAGTAATAATGTTTTAGGAAAAATTCGTTAAAAGGGAATAGCCACTACATCGCTTCCATTTTCCGCATCAGGAATTACTGTCTGTCTAGTTCAAAGTTCAAATAATTAATCACCGGCTGCTTTAATAAGTTTCATTGTCACGATGAAACATGATGGTCAGTGCACAATTTTAACTTGTTACGACAATAAAAGTGTCTGTTTACAAATTTGGTCTTGACGAATTCTCCGAGGGCGTGCTAAAAAGTAATGCCACCGAATTTTTTACAAGAAAACTTTTAAAGCTTTTAAAATAAAACAAACTTCTCTAATATTCGACGTCTATACTCTTCATGTCTATGTATTTCTCAGCATATTCACCTTGGCGACCATTCGTATTTCTCTCAACGAGAGACCAGTTTGTTGATACCGTCACTGCAGACTTTGTAGAAGGAGCCACGGCTTCATAACTACCAAAGCGAAGTCCTCGAAGTGTTCTTTAAATTTTGGAAACATGAAAATTGGATGTGGGGAAGTCGGAAGTGGATGATCGATGAGAGTGAACCCAAGGCACCGGATTATTGTAGATGTCGCAGCACTGGCGTTGTCAAGTTGGACGAGAGGGTGCTCCATGAGTGGTTTGAATCTCGATTACGGCACGCTGTTTCTCACGCACCGTCACAGTTACGTCACACATCGCCATGCTACACGCTACAATTCGGAGCCCTCTGGCGCCATATGGTTGCAACTCGCGTCTGCGAAGCGGGAAAGTCGACCGAATAATAGGCATGACATGTCATACCTCTACCGATATTGGGAATAGAATAAAAAATTCGGAAGTATTACCTTTAAGGGCACCCTCTTTAATATTTTAACAATTTTTACAGAGAAGTTACAAACAACTTTCAGTTTACTTTCTCTCACACTATGAACTTCTGTTTAGCTAGAACTCTTCAATGATAACTCGCACGAGTGGCTTGTCGAAAGCAACTACGCCCGTTTCTTCGCTACGTCCCTTCCTGATTGAGAAAGAACAAACTATTTCCTACAAAGCTGTAAAATAAATTACACAGATTGGCACGTTCAAAATGGATAGTGACAACCGCTATTTTTATCTACAGATGTGTTTATATATCATGCAGTTTTTCATCAGTGGAGCAGGCATTCCCAGATGAAATATATCACTGACACCGCTGCTACGATGTATCACTCGATCAATGTGTTCAGAGTTGGAAAAGATACCTTTCCTTGTCGCAAATTCTTAGAGATTTATCAGCTTGCGTCAGGCCAAATCTATTTATGCTCGTTATGTTCTGTAGATCCCTTCCCCGCATAAGCAGCAGCTTTCATTGGCAACTGGTTAATCAGAAAAACGTAACTGTTTCTTCTTTTTCTGAATGTTGCATCACTCGGTATCTTTTGCCATCATTTTTATGCCATCTCACTGAGTTTTCTCCTCCAACAAAAACTACCTCATATTGAAAGGTCTCTGTTGAATTCCTTTCATGTTTGATTTCTTAAACCTGTTGTCATTTATGGAATAAATTCCTCTTCTAAATTTACTGTGGCGTTTCTGACTATCTGGGAGGAGACTGAGTAGTGGAACGTGTTACTTTTACACATAAACAAGAACGATCTGTCACACTACTACACTTTAAAACACAGTTTATATGTAATTCATGACACACAGTCTCATACGGAACCTACATCCGCTTTCTTTTATATACTGTATATGATAAGATACTGTCATCCCCCTTCCCTTCTGTGTGAGAGTATGAATGAGCAAATGTATTTGTAGTTGCATGCTTGAGGGTAGCAGACAAGCCTGTCTGCTAGAGAACGGTAGGACCAACGTCGGAACAGGTAGCTACGCTTCCTAAAAGCAAAGAGGTTTCTATCCTTAGTATGGTTCTGTCCGTCCGTTGTCATGTTGGTATAGGAAGCTGCCCCTCTGGCCACTTCCGTTTGTCTTTGTGAGCCACCCTGAGGAAGCACGCTCGGCAGTAGGCAGTTGCTGTGGGACCGTGGCGAGCGTCTGAAGTGGTAAGATCTCCGGCTAAGCGCGTGTCTGCTAAGTCAATAGGACAATGGATTTCTTAAGTTCAGCCTAACTGAAAACTTAATACCTTGATTTCAGATTTAGCTCTAAAATAGCTAATGCTATCTTAAATTGCAGCGGAGTGTAATTCTCGTGTGAAGTTCAGATTATTTTGCGGTAGTTGCTTTGTCATTACTTTGTGAGTAAAGTGGAACCACGTGTTGATCAGTAACTCTAACTAAATCTTAAATGTGAATGCTTGTGTGATTATAACGTCTCATCTTGACAATATTTTACAATATAGCAACTTTTCTTTATGCTTTTCTTTATGTTCAACCCACGTGGAGTGTACTTTGCGAGACCAGTACCACGTGCTTATATAACTGTTTGACCCATCAGGTTAATAGTAAGACGTTAGTAACCAGTTCAAGGTTTTTCTTTTGTCAATTGCTTTTCGATCGAATTTATTTTAATTATCAAAATTACTGTGGAGTTATACGCTTTCTGTAAACCAAGTTGACCACGTGGACCATGTGGTGTAATCATCAAAGTAGCCTTCAGCTATTCTTTTTGGGAAGATTTCACAAAGAGTTAATATGAATTTAGTATACCAGTGTGTGGTAATTACATGACGGACAGGATTGTGTTACGAACGTAATTTCTTTGGGTGAAAACTGAATCTGTTGGTTGTGGTTAATTTCTTCTTGCTTATGTTTCAACGTTCTTTCGGTGTTGTTTTGTGAATGCAGTGTTGTAGGCAGTCTCCCAATCTTGGCTCCATATTTGATGTGTTCCGTAAGATTAAAATCTCACATTTTTACAATCCTTAAACAAGGCACCAGCTCAGTTATAACTCATGTATAATATGCTGAAATTTCAATGAACAATCTTAAAATAAATTTCCAAATATAAACTGATTTCTTTCTTTTTATTTAAATTCTCCTTTTTATATATAGATATATTACCGGTTGTTGTATGACTGTAAAAGATTATAATCAATGTTAGTCTGATTGGTAATGTGGTAAACCTAGACTAGTTATCTGGTGAAACAGTTGCGCAGTAATGCACGGTTAACTTCTCCCGAGACAGCTCACAGCTTTTAACCCGGTTTTATTGTCACTCAGTACCGCTTTCATCATAGCAAAATTAAAGAAGCAACGTTACAATATTCCCAGCAGCAATATCATCGCTCATTTTCCCTTCGAATACTCATACAGAACACTACGAATCGAAGTTCAACGTTCAAAATTACAGCACTAGAAAGGGAATGGTCCAAGTCGACATGTCGAAACGTACACTGAAATTTTTCATGTAGGTAGAATATAGCGAAAGAAATTCACTATCAAAATTTTAGCTAATAAGGTGCACTGCATTTTTTAACGTTAAAATTAATCGTTTTCGTAACATGAATAACCGCTTATAACTGAGGTTTGTACAGTCCTTCCTACCTAGCATTCGAATCAGTGAATAACCAGACGTAGCGGTGACAAGAGGAAGTAACGCCAACGTTGTCCAAAGAGCACACACGTGAATTTTAATCACTTAAACTATACCAGAAATGTCTCACATCATCAGTTTTTTTTAATAACTTGCTGTTCACATAGACACTGCTGTAGATGTAATTGTTACGCAATCGATTAGTAGAGGAAAGAAAATCTATGCTGTGGTATGATGCTGCATTACAGACGACTTCCACACCGCAGGAATTTCATTTGTTTACACCAAATATAACACCTCCTGTAGCATAGTTAGGGCTACTAGCATAAATCTTGACTAATGTATATTTTGCTATCACTGAAACAGTTCCTTTCTTACTCCCTGTAGTCGTCTCAAAAATGCCAATTGTCTATTGGGTGACGAAAACAAACATTTCCCTTACACTAGACTTACCTGATAAAAGAAAAATTAATTCATATAGGCACTTCACAGTAATTAGTAGTTTCACTACGACAGAACTGGAATTGAGTAAGAAATGTTCGCAGCATATTGCGCTGCGTAAGAGGCATCCTTGATCAAATTCGTAAAATGTGGTGATGCAAACAATGCAGAAATGACTGAAAATTAACAATGCTGTTGTGCTGATAAATCTGAAATCTACATCTACATCTATACCTACGTGATTACTCTGCTATTCACAATAAAGTGCCTGGCAGAGGGTTCAATGAACCACCTTCAAGCTGTCTCTCTACCGTTCCACTCTCGAACGGCACGCCGGAAAAACGAGCACTTAAATTTTTCAGTGCGAGCCCTGATTTCTCTTATTTTATCGTGATGATCACTTCTCCCTATGTATGTGGGTGCCAACAGAATGTTTCCGCAATCGGAGGAGAAAACAGGTGATTGAAACTTCATGAGAAGATCCCGTCGCAACGAAAAACGCCTTTGTTTTAATGATTGCCACTCCAGTTCACGTATCATGTCTGCGACACTATCTCCCCTATTTCGCGATAGTACAAAACGAGCTGCCCTTCTTTGTACTTTGTCGATATCATCCGTCAGTCCCACCTGATGCGGATCCCACACCGCACAGCAATACTCCAGAATAGGGCGGACAAGCGCGGTGTAAGCAGTCTGTTTAGTAGACCTGTTGCACTTCTAAGTGTTCTACCAATGAATCGCTGTCTTTGGTTTGCTCTAACCACAATATTATCTACGTGATCGTTCCAATTTAGGCTATTTGTAATTGTAATCCCTAAGTATTTAGTTGAATTTACAACCTTCAGATTTGAATGACTTATCGCGTAATCGAAATTTAGCTGATTTCTTTTAGTACTCATGTGAATAACTTCACACTTTTCCTGATTCAGGATCAACTGCCACTTTTCGCACCATACAGATATCTAAAGCATTTTGCAAGTCGTTTTGATCATCTGATGACTTTACAAGACGGTAAATGAC
Organism: Schistocerca serialis cubense; assembly: GCF_023864345.2. Taxonomy (NCBI): domain Eukaryota; kingdom Metazoa; phylum Arthropoda; class Insecta; order Orthoptera; family Acrididae; genus Schistocerca; species Schistocerca serialis. The sequence continues at coordinate 495,352,965 of NC_064641.1, read as the reverse complement.
AGCATCATCTGTAAACAATCTAAGATGGCTACTCAGATTGTCTCCTATGTCACTGGTATAGATCAGGAACAATAGAGGGCCTATAACACTTCCTTGGGGAACGCCGGATATTACTTTTGTTTTACTCGATGACTTTCCGTCAATGACAAAGATTTATCGGAAATTATATTGTACGACAATTATCTGAAAAATTCTTTACGCTGTTGAAACATTTTTTATTGAAAGGGGGAATCACACTATTAGTTCTGGGTGGAATCTGCAATATATTTAGTCTTTACAACGTCTTCCTAAAGACAGAAAACCAAGAGCCCAATGGTGGCAATGAATTATTCTTTGCAAACGTAAGAAGACGTTTCGGATGTATCACTGAAAATTATTCTCTCCTGTTTTTCCAGATTTTTCTAAATCGGGTGTTGCCGTAGTGGGACTAGCAGTTCAAGTCAGATCAGCGAAATTAAGCGCTGTCGGGCTTGGCCAGCACTTGGATAGGTGACCGTCCGGAGCGTTGCTGCCGAACGGAGCGTTGTTGGCATGTGGGTTGCACTCAGTCCTTGTGAGACTAACGCAGGAGCTAATTGATTGAGAAATAGTGGCGGCGGTCACGAAAATTGACAACAGCCGGGAGAGCGGTACTCTGACCCGTCCCATCCGCATCCAATGACGCCTACGGGCTGAGGATGACCCGGCGGTCGCTTGGTACCATTGGGCCTTCCGAGGCCTATTCGGACGGAGTTTTTATAAAGTTGCGCAAACAGTAACCCGGCGACCTGTAGCACCTCTGCAGAAAGACCACAATGCTAATGCAGGCATAAGTGTTGCGGAGCACAAAGTTTATCGTACGTTGTTGAATATAGGGCTTCTCAGCAGACCACCCCTACCTGTTCACATGTTGGCCCAACGACATCATCATTTACTACTGCAGTGGCTACGGGGTCGTCGACATTGGACCGTGGATCAATGGAAACGTGTCACACAGTCGGATTCTTGCTAAACGAGGTTGATGGTAGTCTCCACAAAAGCCGTCATCCACGCGAACCGGCGGTTCGAAAGTGCGCCGCGCCGAGGAACCGGGCTCATGGCAGCAGGATTACGCTATAGGAGATTGTCTGCTGCGCTCGCGTGGGGCCTGTGGTAGCAACGGAAGACACATTGACAGCTGCGGACCACCTGCGTCGCTTCATGCTTGATCTCTTCCCTTGTCTTTGAGCAGGATAGCTGTCGGTGTATTTAAGCCAGAACAATACCACAATGTTCTGAGGAACGTGATAGTGAATTCACGTTGATATCTTGACCACCAAATTCGTCTGATGTGAATACAATGGAACTTGTCTGGGTGGCTATCAGGCGCCAACGCTCACAAATCACCAGGCCTTTGTTTATGGAAATTACATGACTTATGTCTAGAAATCTTGTGCCACATACCACCACAACCTACCAACAAACTGTCAGACCATGACACTTAGAACCGGTGATGTATCGCATCCCAGTGATAGTCGAAAAAGCTGTTAGGCAGGTGGTCATAATGTTTTGGCTCGTCAGTGTAAGTAGTCGTGTACATTGAATGTGATTTTAACGACATTTATTCAAGTCTAACTCACGCATGTACAATTATTAGTTCAAGTAATGCTTGTTCATTCCCGAGTTTGATTGGAATATGAGTCGTTATAATTACATTCAGTTAGCGTAACTCCTTATAACGCCCCGATGATAGCCGTAATGTCAGTTGAAACCTAGGTCTGCAATGCGACAAAAAAGACAGATATTACGACCGATGCTGACTTTCTTTCTGTCCTGGACAATAATCATCGTTCGAACCATAATTTACGGAATTGTCCGAGTTATTTCCTGTTTCTTCTAATGTTTCCAAAATTTCTAACGAAATGTCGACATCTTTGGAATGAATGCCCAAGAACGTAACTAATAAATAACACAAATGAAAGTCTTCAGGAGAAGTAAGTTATTTCAGTTGCATATCACATTCTGCATATTTTATCTTTGCAAGGCTGAAAACATTAACTGGATTCCACGTTCCTATGAAACTCTGGAACCTGCAGAAAGACAGATGCTAGTAGCAAAAATATGCGAAGGAATCTCAAAGAAACTTCATTCAGTCTTATCTCCATTGTTAACATTTAGCGAGATTGCAAAAGCAACTGCTAATTATTATAGATACTAGCTGAAGTACCTTGCTTCTCTCAGCGAGTTGATATGAAATATTTTTTATTTATCTGTTTATTTATTTTTGGTGGCTGGCTTAAGTTCGCAATCTTTTATTATAAGACTGTGTCGCAATTCTTGATTCTTCAACCTGTTCACTTCGTTGTTCTTCGGTTTCTCTGCTTCTCACGGTGCTCCTTCCCGTTCGTTAGGAACTTAAACGTGTTTCGCGCACTTTCTCTGTTTCGCTTTTTCGCTGTTTTATTTATTTTCGCCGATTTACTTCATAACCGGCAAGGTCTCCTCCTCTTTTACGTTTGGGCATTGGCTAAATATAAATCAAATCAACTTTTTCTTAACAAATAAATTAAGTACACTTTTCACACTATATTTCGATTTATATTCGGTCACTGTATCACTTTCATCACTCACACTTCACAGTTTGTTTTTATTCACTCACTGCACTGCTTTTTCGGCTACTCCCTTTGTCACTGATAAAAAAGTGACGTCCGATCCCACGACGGGTCTTGCTTTACACACCTCTACCAATGGCTTGGCCTACCACTGGCGAATTCCAGAACATGCCAAAAAGGCTACACAGCGTTCCAGAAGATTCTGTAATATTCGAGAGTGTTTTGGAATGTTCCGTAATGAACTGTGATGTTATGGAATGTTCCCGAACATTCTGAAATCTTCCCGAATGTTCCAGACTATTCCCGAACATTCTGGAATGTTTTGGAATGCTCTCAAATACTCTCAGATATTTTGGAACATTCTCGAATACTCTCGAATGTTCAGCAATGTTCTAGAAATTTCTAGAGGAGGAACTTCCCATCCCATATATCTCCAAAAGCACGCACTTCAGGTAAGAACGAGAACCTTCTCCATGGATAGGGGATAGAGGGCTACCACACCATATTACTCCCTTGATCGTACCGGGACTCGTTTCTGAGTTTTAGAGGCACGCACATTGCACAGTAACTTTTATAATACATATTGATTAAATGAGTTGCATTGAAACCTTCCCGTCGAATAAATAAGAGAAATAATGATTGAACTTGATGCGTTTACACGATAACCTTCCCGTCTAGAATAAAGTAATTTAACTTACTTTCCATCTAACGAAAAAAAAAAGAGAATTAAACTTTTTGTGCCTTGCAGCTTTCCCATCTGGACTTGCTTTTGACAACGTCTGTGATCCGATAGTCTTTACGTACACAATGTTGTACGCCTTGTGCCTTTATTGGTAGCAATATTAATGTGACTGATCAAAAGAAGATTATTTCGACGTGAACACGTAAGCTTACACCGTGGCCCCTAGTACTGGTTGTCTATGCAGTGAACCTGAAAACATACATATACACTTTCCTTACCTTCTATTTTACTGGGTCGCCTCTGGATAACGTCATCTGACTGCATGTCTGAATATACTCATTCTGATCTATTGTTGATAATTATTTGGTTTGGCATTCACTTACTAGGACTGCAAATATGTGAGCTAAAATTGTACTTATTATTCATTTGCTTTTTTGATTGAAGTTACTGGTGCAAAATTCAATCTCATTATTAAATTTAAAAAAATGAGAAAACTTAACAAAAGTTAAACCTTGGTGTTCCTGGAGTCAATGAAAAATAATACGATATTGACTGAGATAAACTGATCCATTCTGAAAATGATTAAATACAAATTTTTAACTCATTATAATGATTCCATTTATAAAACTTTAGTTCGGCGATCGTTTACATAAAACAGATTAAAAATGTAATAACGAACTTACAACATGCCATTAACGCTTAAATACCTTTGATGCCTTCATGACGTCGATTTTTAATAACTCATAAATAATCACCAAGTATGTAATTATAGTATTCTTCAAGTAATATATAGCTGGTGGTGAACAGGCACACCGCTCTGTCTCTACACACAACTTCACTGCACATAGGTTGACTCAAGAGTGTTCTATCGACAATTCTGTACGCTTCTCGCCGTGCTCCCAATGTGACAATGCGCAGGCTCTCCCGCCAACAAAGAGCTAGGTGTGGATACTTCACTGTCACCATAGATATGCAAAGAAGTTAAATAACTTTTACAAAACATTTTTCTTACACACTATAATTGTTATTTACATATTTCTTAACTTATAAATATTTTTATCAGTTTATTACTTTGATTTATTTATGTTTTGGCCTGGTTGACTTTCTATTGACATATTTCAAAATATTCCGGAGGATAGTAATTGTGAGGCCGCACGAAGTGGCCGCGTGGTTTGAGGCGCCATATCATGGACTGAGAGGCCCCTCTCGCCGGAGGTTCGAGTCCTCCCTTGGGAATGGGTGTGTGTGTGTGTTGTTCTGAGCATAAGTTAGTTTACGTTAATTTAAGTAGTTTTAGTATTCTTCGTATCACGTGTGTTAATATGTGAATTACCACGTTGAATCCTAAACTATCTTCAGCCGGAGAATCTGTCGTGTATTGTAATCGCGAAATGGACTTAGTTTTCGCGAGTCTTTGATGACTAATTGATTTGGGGATTTTACTATTTTTCTTGTAACGGTCTCAATGTAACACTGCTGCTGAATATCGTAGGACCACTTCCCGTTTATTTGAGATGTGCTTCCTTGAATAAACATTATTCATCCTAATTCTCTGTCGTCTTCTTCAATTACAGACGTTCGAGTAGAATCATTTTTATCAAACTATTCGTTTATCTTTTATTTTATATTTCTGTGAATTTTATTAATTCGCCATTAGAGCACATGCACAGACTATTTGACTACAGGATCACAGCTACAGATTATTATTTGCATCAAGTAAGCTGCGTGGCATGAAAGCGGACGGCCGGACGCTGTGGCCGAGCGGTTCTAGGCGCTTCAGTCTGGAACCGCGCGACCGCTCCTGTCGCAGGTTCTAAACCTGCATCGGGCATCGTTATGTGTGATGTCCTTAGGTTAGTTAGGTTTAAGTAGCTCTAAGTTCTAGAGGCTGATGACCTCAGATAGTACTTAAAGTACGAGTAACCGCAGGTAAAGACGCCACTGATTTGCTCGTATGGACTGCTGTTTGGAAGAGCAACTACACCAGGAGACAGTTAGGTACCGTCGCAATAGAATTCTTCCTCTACTCGTCGAGTTTCTCGAGCGTGGAACCACAATCAGTGCGCATAGCTATGGGACGCTTGGCAGAAACTGTGGCGCGCCATAAACTCTTAACGCCCAGGAATGTTGTCCGACAGTATCGTCCTGCTGCACGAAAACTCTCGCCCCCACACCGCCAATCGGACAAAGGCTATGCTTTAGCGATTTGGTTGGAAAACACTATAACATCCTCCGTAGAGCTCGGATCTTCCACCGTGTGATTTTCACTTCTTTGGCGACATGAAGAAATACGTCGACGTCTGGTTCAGTCGGGAGACAGTGCTAGAGTGGGTGCGGTTGAGGATCCGTAAGCGGTCGACAGTTTTCTACGGAACAGGAATTGATCGTCTTGTCTCCCACTGGGATAAATGTCTTAATCCATGTAGTGATTAGTTTTGAATGGAACCATTCAATGGTCCCGTTGTGGCAGGTGTTCGGTTTTCATTTGACTGCCTCTCATGCAACAAACCTCGCACACACATCCATCGAGTACGTTGACATGTTGCTGATGCCAATGAAGCAGACATCGTTTATTCCGTGAGATATTCTGGCCAAAGCGCTCCATCAGCCACTATATTCTTACCTGATAAACACCAACTTCGAGAAAGAAGTAGCTTGAGAAGGACCAGCGGTAATAGATAAAGACCAGCAAGAATTGAGGATGTGGAAGTGTTTGTTAAGCTGGAAAATACTATGATCCTCGAATCAGCTTACGAGAAGTTGCTACATTGTTATTAGCCTTTCGTATATCTGTCGAGTAGAATATTTCAACCGTGCCATTTTCACTGTCGATAGCCATATCGTCAGCGAATATTATCATTGGTATCAGCGAAGTTTAGGCCGGCCCTGTGGGCGAGCGGTTCTAGGCGCTACAGTCTGGAACCACGCTGCTGCTACGGTCGCAGGTACGAATCCTGCCTCGGGCATGGATGTGTGTGATGTCCTTAGGTTAGTTAGGTTTACGTAGTTCTAAGTCTAGGGGACTGATGACCTCAGATGTTAAGTCCCATAGTGCTTAGACCATTTGAACCATTTTTGAGCGAAGTTTGGCGGAAGCATGGTCACACGTTCCAGGTCGCTTTACACAAAGAGCGTTTAGCCGGTAAGCGAGTACTCATTATCGTGCATTTCCAGCTGCTCTTGTTTCTGGTTTTGAGTGAGATGGACTTGGCCCTCGTTTTCGGCGGTGGGCAGGTGACTGATGTTGAATTCGCTGTTGCAGGCTGGCGGTTTGGTGAGACGGTTCATGTTGTTGGTTTTTTTTGTGTAGGCATTGGATCTTTGGAAAGTGATTTCGTTAGGTGTACGCAAGACATTTATATTACGTGGTCAGATTTTCATTATTTATTTAGCGTATGGCTCATAACATCACAGTAACAATTACAGAAACAACACGATTTTAAAAAAATCACATATGTATAAACAGAGCAATAAATAACAGTTTGTCTATAAGGACACCGCCAATTGTAAATTTACACTCACAGAAGAGCAATCACAAGCAGACGTCCGGCTTAGATAATAAATAGTCGATTGTCTCTTGGGTCGCCATTAGGAAATCCTGTGGGTCACCCTCGTATGCCCTTAGTGGGCAGTCCTGCACGATGTGTTTGACCGTCTGTCTCTCAGCGCCACAGTCGCAAGCGGCCGAAGGTAGTTTACCTCATCTGTGTAAGGAGTCGGCGCATCTCCCACAGTTGGTTCTGATGCGATTAAGAGTTGACCAAACTTTGCGAGGGCAATCAAATCCTTTTGGTTTACTAAAGATGCATGGCATACTGTGGCAGTTTACTGCTGTTCTGCTCTCCCATTCCTCTTTCCATCGGTCATTTATTTTAAAGGTGGTTTGGTGCAGAGCCTGTGCGGTCTTTAGTGGAGGATGCCTAGACCGGAGTCGGTTTCCTTGGATGTCGTGAGTATCTTCATGGATTTTTAATTGAGGGTTGGTCATGATTTTTTGAAATTCTCTAACCAGAGCGTGTTCACGGCGCAGGTTAGGAGGGGCCATGTTACTGAGAACGGGCAGCCACACTGTAGGAGTTGGCCTGATTGTGCCTGATATAATACGCATTGTTGCATTAAGGTGGCTATCTACCATGTGTGTGTGTTTGTTGTTGAGCCACAATGGGGCACAGTATTCTGCCACTGGATACACCAAGCCAAGTGCGGATGTTCTTAAGGTAGATGCTGTGGAGCCCCAAGTGGTGCCACAGAGCTTCTGCAATATGTTGTTGCGTGTTTTAAGTTTCGCTGCAATTTTCGTCAGGTGTTCTTTGAATGTTAGTGTCCTATTTAGGGTAACCCCTAGATTGATTTAGGTAGTGAACTTGCCATGTTTGCCGCGAGCGTAAAGCACGCTCGACATGTCGTTTTTAGGTCACATCCTAGGAGTGACCCTTGGTACAGAATTTAAATTCAGTCATTCAGAACAAAGAGCAGTTCAGTCACTCTTCCATTCCATTTAATTTCATATAGACTTATTGTTGTGCTGCTAGTAGGGACGTTATATGTGTTTGTACGCAAGTGTATCTATCCAATGCTTCACATCCAGTCACGAACAAAGTTTTCTAGCTCATCTTGACGAACTATGCGTGTTCAAAATACCTATATTTACTTGCTCGGGTTGGAAGCTGCCTTTGACGTTCTTGCCGTGTTTGTGGTTTAAATCTGGATTATTTAAACTCCGCTTCATGCAAAACACAACTTATTTCTTTGTAACAGCTGAATACCAGGTAGCCTGTTTGCGTTCTACTGATTTTTATTTCCAACTAGTTTGCGGCTTATTGGGCCATCTTCAAGAGACAACTGCCTATCGTCCGCAAGGGACACAAGTTCTTAGGTAACCAACTTTTATAAGGAAAGATACAATCGACTTGCACAGAATGTTTGGAAACCGAACTTGTTTTTTTTTTAACGTTTTAAATCACACTTTATGCAATGGACAATATTAAACGCAAATAATTAATCTACACAACAGTACAGTATTACATGTAACATGGTTATGATGCTGAAGTTTGTGTACTCGGGGAAGTGTTTGAAAAACTGTCAAACAGAGCACTCTTCATTTTTGTTGTGCACGAGACATGTTTGTAACATTTTAAATTACATTTGATACAATGAACAATATTAAACAAAACAAATATTAAAATACTTCTTTTGTTTTACTGAGACATGTTTCGACACCTGTGTGATCTTATGTGCGTCAGATTTGTTACTGCGAAATGTAACACAGATTTCACGGTCCTTTATCTATTTTAGGCACAAAAACTATGGCATGTACATTTTGTTTAGTTTGTTTTGATTGCTCACCTGAAATTTGCATTGCTAGTGAAAACTGATTTTCAGAGGTCGGCTTTTTTGTGCACTTTCTTTATCGTTTTGACGTCAAAGTATTAATAAGTAATGTGTTTATTTTTGAAAAACTTCGTATGCAATGGTTGTATAAGTCACTCTACATAAAATATCCTTCCAGGTGTGCAAATGGCGGTGTTCTTTCTACTGCTGTTGTATACACTATTTTCACACCTTTTATAAACATATGATTTCACTCTTACTTTTTTTCCTTCACATGTATTTTTCACAAAACGAGATATGACTAAACATTTACGTGCTCATGCTCGTTGAGACGTGTTCGCCGCGCGGGATTAGCCGAGCGGTGTCAGGCGCTGTAGTCATAGACTGTGCGGCTGGTCCCGGCGGAGGTTCGAGTCCTTCCTCGGGCATGGGTGTGTGTGTTTGTCCTTAGGATAGTTCAGGTTAAGTAATGTGTAAGCTTAGGGACTGATGACTTTAGCAGTTAAGTCCCATAAGATTTCACACACATTTGAACATTTTTTTGAGACGTGTTTTCTGAAATTTTGTTTTGTGAAAAATCCATAAATTTTTCAAAAATAAATATATTTCTTCATGACTGCTTTACAGACGACATGCTATCAATACTACAAAACGGCTCAAAAAAGCCAACCTATAAAAATAAAGTTTCACTAGCAATGTAAGTTTCAGGTGAGCAACCAAAACAAACAAAAGAAAATATACATTTTATATTTTTACACCTAAAATAGATAAAAACTTTATATTACATGACACAAATAGCTACTTTTACGTTGTGAGATTATTACAAGTGTGTTCTGCTTAACTGATTTTCGATTACTTCCTTACAGTTTGATTGCGTTTATTAATGAATTACATGGTTCATTATTGTGAATAGTGTAGAACATTGTTCCTTCATATCAGCGCAAGTTACGTTTACTTTTCACAAGTAAAACCATATCTAAAACCAGCAGACTGCTTACAGCCTCCCTCCTCTGTACTCCCGTAGGAGCATTGCCTGCCAAAGCTGAGGTTCCGGTTTCGAGTCCTGGCCCAGCAACAGCTGTAATCAGCCAGGAAGTTTCAAAACCGTAATAATAATATATGAGGAGAGGCGGAACGGAGCTCGCTACAGAAATCTGGTGAAAGCTCGTACCAGCCTGCAGACGAGAGGTGTGGCCACCTGGAGGGATCCCCCGGCAGGGCAGGAATGTGACCGCCCCACGCGGGCCCCCTGGCCGGGCTGCTGCCGCCTCGTGGCCCGCCGGGCCGGGCCCGGGTGTCGAACCTGCGGCCCCCTCCACTGCGGCTCTTTTCGGACACTGCCGCTGCAGCGCTGGTCCGCTAATGGGGCTGTTGGCCTCACGACGCGCGCCGCGGACACACACACACACACACACACACACACACAGGTCCTCCGCAAGGTTGCCACACCCACGCCCACACCCAGGTGCGGACCCCTGTTTAAACGGGATCACCTTGCGCGCCGCTTCTTGTTGGCCTCTTTTTCCGCTGTTACCGTAGTGACCGTAGGACCGATCGCACAGGCTTCTATGGACCGGTCGTTGACCTCTTTTGCAACCTTGATGGAGTACAGCCACAAACACGCTAAAATATATCTCTTCGGCGCTTACTATGCGACATTGTTCTAGAGCAACAGCTTCTGGCAAAAGGACTTCCGCCTAACGTGTTCCGCAAGGTGTTCCTTCCAGATCAACACCCGCATAAAATTCCGTATTAACCTTTCCCTACATATTTTCGACTGGCGAATGTGGTGCTCTTTTCTTTTGCAAATCCCGACAAATCCGACTGTAAATTCGCTCAATCGGATTACTGCCGTGCTACCAATTACCACACCCAAGGAGCTACCCACGATGTGTACGAACTTTTATTATGTACTAAATTATACGAAATAGTAGTGCCTGTCTTATTAAGGAGTATGATGCAAATCCAACTGTAAATTCGCTCAATCTGATTATTGTTGTGCTCCCAATTTCCATACCCAAGGACCTACCCACGACGTTCACGTACGTTTATTATGTACTAAATTATACGAAACAGTAGTGACAGTGTTCCTTAGACGTATGATGCATGCATGTCCGAGGGAACAGGCACTACAGCAACTAGGGCCGTCAAGAAATACAGGAAATATTCGCAACTGCGTATATGAACTACCGTCAGCTTTATATTGGAATGACGACAGTAAAAATTTGTGCCGGACTGGTATTCGAAGCCAGGTTACCGCTTTACACAAGCGGTAGCGTTAACTGCTTCGACTATGCGTGCACGAATCACGTCAGATACAAAATGGGACAGGCGTGCATGTTGGAATAGGCACTACAGCGACTACAGCCGTCAAGAAATACAGAAAATTTATTCGCAGTTGCGAATATGAACCACCATCGGCTCTATCATGGAATCACATTGCATCGTATTTCTTAATAACAAAGGCACTGCTATTTCGTATGTATTCGCCAATACCAGCCCATTGACTCTCAATAAATATACGTCCTTCCAGGACGTAAATATACGTAACGCGAGAGTACAGGTTGTGATACATGGACAACGATATATGGAAGTTTGGTTCTGGCCGTTATTTCTGTATGGATAGCCGAAGCCTTAAGGCGACCGCACGTGAGAAGCGGGAAATCCGGATTCGAGCTACGATCCAGCACAAATCTTCATTGTCGTTATTCCAATAACCAGCCGGATGCTGCTTCATATTCTTAGGTGCAAATACATTTCCTGTACTAAGTTATAGTCGTCTCCACTCCAAACATAACGTTGTATCCGCATAGTCTTCGCCGTGAACATGTCCAGCTTTCTTACAGACGGCTTTTATCTCCTCTTCGCGGAAGATATTTAACTAAAGTCAAATATCATACGCAGGAGCTTCAAAAAATAAGCTTTACTTATCGTCCTATGCCAAAAACCGCTGTGCAACGAGAGGGATACATTCTCAGAAAGGAGTTCATGTTTCGGGATTACAGCAAACAGTTCTGTTGCGGCGCGGATGATATGTGTACCACAGTGGAAGAGTGAAATAGCGAAGCCACTGGTAACATTACATGTATGTAATTCTATGGGCGTGACGAATGTTTGATGGAAAAGTTTCAGTGCGGATGCACAGTCAACGTCCAAACTCCTACGGGAAACGGAAATCTATGATTAGTGGGTTAATGAGCGGATGTCACTGCGGTGCAGCGAGCAGGAAGTTGACAGTTTTGATCTGACGGAAAGCGTGTTCGGATGACCGAAACGGTTCAGTCTGCTTTCCGCAGCGCTGCGGCGAGGACGTCTTGTTTACGTCCCGTCCGCGCGGTCGCGAGTGTCCGTAGTTGTTTACTACTGCGTTGTCGCTAGTTTAGAGTCCATCACTACCGACGCAACATGGCACATTCATACAGACGAACCACCATCAAGATCAGTTTTCAACCCGATCATGCACGACCGCGAGCTTTTGAAGTGGAACGTTTTCTACGTGACGACGTTAAAATTGACCCGCGAGACATAATTGGTATCCATCTCTCTATCACGAGCAGCGTTGTCTACGTCAAGCTAGTAAGTGACGAGGTGTGCAACAGAATCGTGAGCGCTCATGCGAACGATCTAAAAATTCAAACATTCTGATGGTCATAATGGGGCGGTCTCTATCGATCACGCGGGGCTTGGCCTCCGTACGATACGCGTCTTCGAACTCCCTTTCGAAGTACCACCGGACGTAGTCACCGCGGCTTTCCAGTCCTACGGTAGAGTGATCAGCCATATGGCCGAAAAATGGACCACCTTTACAACGTACCCCGTTCTTAACGGGGTACGACAGATTAAAATTGAACTGACCAAATATGTTCCGTCATATCTTGTCATCGGCGGATGTAGGGCGATCATTATGTATGACGGTCAGCCACGAACTTGCTCTGGTTGTGGCCAAGTAGGGCACGTCCGGTCGGATTGTCTCCGACGACGGCTTACTCAAATCCCGACAGGTGAATCTATGACTCCTTCTACGGTGACGACCCTTCCTCTCAATTACGCCGAAGTTACACGGGCAGCAACCTTTTCCGATGCTGACAACATTAGTCCGATAACCGTCCCCGATGGCGAGACCATAATGGCTTCTGCAGTACAGGATCCGGCCTCTACAACGGCGCCCCCACCTGAAGATAATCACCGACCGACCTTGCAAGAAGGCGTGGATGCCAGGATGGACATTGACCCACGGGTTGTGCCGACAGCGGCTTTTCTTCCAGACACCGGAGCAGCTGAAGAAATCCACCCACATTCAGATACTGAAACACACGTCCGTAAACAGCGTTCCCCGCGAAAACACAAGAGACGGCGGCATGCTCCATCGGACGAGTGTTTGCAGCGATCGTCTGACATGGACTGTGGAAATTCCGGCGACGGTACCGGCGGTACAGAGGCCGCTGTAACTTCAAACTCAACAGATCGCCGTGGTGACGGCTTCAGCCCCTCAGACCCCACAGAACAGCAGTATCACAAGCAGACAGCCGCTGCCGATTCCCAGCCAGCAGAGCCGATGGAGTCAGCGCCGAGTGCCGCAGCAGCCACTAACAACCACCAACAGCCGATGGTATTTCGTGGCGACTGGGCGGACGACTGTGAGGAACACTCCTTGCCCATTGTGTCGGACGACACGGGGGGAAATTTATCCCACCAGTGTTGATCCTTTCCCGCCATTAGTTACAGTGACGCGACAGCCTTACAAGGGTATTGATGGCCAACATGGATGCTGTGGATAGACCTCAAACTTATCGCGTTGCAACTATAAACATCAACACTATACGGACGCGCGCTAAGTTATCCTTGCTTGAGGATATGTTAAACTCTGCTTCCATCGACATAGCCCTTCTCCAGGAAGTGTACGTCGACGACTTCCCAGGCATGTACGGTTACGATGCTTGCGTCTCTCCAGCTTCCCCAACAGGCAGCAGTGTCGCTGTACTTTTTCGGGAAGGGATAGTGGCGGACGATATCCTGTTTCTGCCTGGGGCAAGAGGAATGGCACTCACAGTACTGGGTGTCCGCCTTATCAATATCTACGCATCTTCCGGGACGGAAAAACGTCGCGAACGTTCACGATTCTTTGCGGAAGACATCGCCCCGCTCTTCCAAGGCCGCCACGACCATCTGGTGTTTGGAGGTGACTACAGTTGCGTACTAGCGCCCAGAGACCAACTCCCACGACATAATCCGTGCCCGGAACTCGAGACGCTAATTCGAGACCTGCAGATGGTGGATACTTGGGGACATCTTCACGGCCACCGACCGGGATTCACGCACTTCACGAGTCATTCTTCCAGTCGCATCGACCGGATTTATGGCTCACGCTCTCTCGCCGCTGGAACACAGGATGCGGAACTGTGGCCTGCAGCATTCTCGGACCACTCAGCTTACATTTGTGCCGTCACCCTGCGGCGGCAACAAGTGTGGAGAAGCCGCAGCCCGTGGAAATTAAACGTCGCTCACCTATCGTATCCGGATTGCCGCCAAGCCGTTGAGGATACGTGGCATTCGTGTGAAAATCGCCTCCGTGCATACCCCACAACGATTCGCTGGTGGTTGGACTGCGCCAAACCGGCACTGAGGCGAACGTTGATAACCTACGGTCGCGACCACGCTACTTGGCGAAGAGATACACTCGACTTTTACTACCGGGTCCTGCGCGACTGCGATGCTATGGCGCCGTCTCCGGAACGACAAACGGAGGTCCACCGTGCTAAGGCTCAGATCCTCGCTCATATGCGACGCCACCTAGAGGGGGTAGTCATCCGCTCGAGGACGCAGGATCGGATACCTAGCGAACGCCCGTCAATCTTCCACGTCCTTCGTGAACGTAAACGACGCCAACGAGCGCTGATACGCTTCATCGACACGGAGGACGGTCATCGCCTCACCACGCAACAAGACATAAACACTGCGTTCTACAATCATTATTCCCAACTCTATTCCACTCAGACCCCTGATCCGACAGCACTGGAGGACGTCTCTCAGACAATTTACGGCACCGTCATCCCGGCAATGGAAGCGGCCTTGATGGAAAAAAATTACAGAAGAAGGATCGACGCCATTAGAAAAGGAGCTGTCAACAATTCTCCGGGTCCTGATGGCCTCCCCTTGGAATTTTACCGTACTTTTCAATATTTATTAGCCTCCCGATGGACGGACATCTGTCGCGAACTACTATCCCCGGACGTGCCGCTCCCTGCGGCCCTTGTGGAAGGGATGATTATTCCTATTCACAAACCGTCCGGTGGCTCACGACTGCAGGACTACCGCCCGTTGACGCTATTGAACTGCGACTTTAAGATCTTTTCTCGACTGTTGGCGGCGCGGATACGCCAGACCCTACGAAATGTTATCTCGCCCGATCAAACGTCATTAGGAGGCGACAATAATATTCAAACAGCACTCAGTGAATATTGTGACTTGGTCTCACTGGCGAGGGCATGTCGTCTGAAGGGTGCACTGCCGGCAATCGATTTTAGTCAAGCTTTCGACCGAGTGGACCACAACTATTTGGAAGCGGTCCTCCAACATATGCGGTACCCACGGCCATTCGTCACTGTCGTCATGCGACTACTCCGTGGCGCGACGTCCGATGTGATCGTCAACGGCCGATCTTCGCAGCCCCTCACCATTTCTCGATCAATACGCCAAGGCTGCCCTCTGTCCACTTTACTTTACGCTGTGGCCATGGAACCTCTCCTCTGCGGCCTGCGCCAACGACTAACGGGTATGACGTTACGAGGCCACACTTTCCGATGTAAAGCGTACGCTGACGACCTGGTGATTGTCATCCGCAACGGTGACGACACCACTAGCGCACTAAATTGGATAGCGAAATATGGCATGGCCACTGGTAGTCGTATCAACGTCGCGAAATCGGTGGCGATGAACATCGGGGTCGGATTGTCTGAGAACAGTGTCACCCCCTTACAGCTCAGAGATAGTTTGAAACGTCTCGGCATTGATTTTACAGACGATATACGACGGACCGCTGCTCACAGCTTCCGACGGCTTTTACGAAATGTTCGGACTGGAATTGCCAACAACCGCCAACGAGCCCTGGACATCGTCCAACGGACCCAGTATGTTAACACACATTTAGCGTCACGCATTCCGCACATCGCCCAGATATTACCTATACCGGTGATGTTAGCTCGCCGTATACTTGCGGCTTTTGGGTCCTTCGTGAGTTCTGGAATGCTTTTCAAGATCAAATATGAAACTCTCACCCTTCCCCCGGATCGGGGAGGGCTTGTCCTTTATCACGTTTATGACAGAGCGGTCGCCCTATTTGTGAGCACATTAGTCAAACTATGACACCGCCGTCCGGACAGTCTGACCAGTTTGTTAACAGAAGAACTAGCACCGCCCTCCCTGTTGCCGCCTGTGCCGATACACCACGTCCCCTCCTCGCTCTCCTACATCGGTGTCTTTTACCTCGAACTCAGTTACGTTCGACTTGCCTTACCAGCGACTCAACTGGCGACGCAAAGACGGTTTATAGGGTCCTGCAACGTGGACGACCCGATAACGTCGTGGAGAGGAAGCACCCGAACGTCAACTGGCGAGTAGTGTGGAGGACAATTCACCACGTAACACTGCACACTGACGTCACGGCGATGTGGTACATCACTGTCAACGGTAAGCAGGTGACCAGATCAAGGCTACATGCGATCCACATGGTAGACTCACCCACGTGCACGAGCTGTGGCGTTCAAGACAACGACGAACACCGTCTTAGCTGTGGCGAGTCTACGGCAGTGTGGCACTTAGTGAGGCAAATGTCAGCATACTTCCTTCGGGTAACGCCGAATCATATCGACCCCAAGACTATCTTATTCCCGGATAAAAAGTATTAACCACGCACTAAAACTAATGCAATGACGTGGCTTCGTGGACATGCAGTGCATTATTTGTTTCAAGACGGCACTAAGGACACTTTAGACTTCTGGAACTATTTGCAGGAACGACATTGCAAGATCCTCCGTAACCCAAAGTATCGACAATATTTTTCCAATTTTTTGTGGAGTGCGTTCCACGACCCTCCACGTAGCTGGAACATCACGGGTAAGAGAAGCTAAAATTACAATACGATGATAGAACAGTACACGGTACAACGTGGGATCTACTTTCATCATTACCAGAAGTCATACCTGGACGATACAGCAGATGGAGAGTTTCGTTGTGAACCCTCACACTCTGTAGCAGTATTTGCCCCGTTTCCTCTTTTTGTCCCCGGTGCGAAAAGGTCTTCGCAGTTTTAGTTTTCCCATCCGGTGCAAGATGTAGCACTGGTTAATGGTGGTATGGATTCCACTCTTCAGTTTTGTTTTATGATTTCCTTCGCCCCGCACTTTGGCTCTCTTTCTTTATGCCTTTTTCTACAACTATTAGCATGGTTTTAGTTATGTGCGTCCCCAACTCGACGCAACGAGTGCACTTACTAGTTTTCAGTTCCTTACTGTAAATAAATAAATAAATAAATAAATAAAAATAAAAAAATGAAAACAAAAATTTAGAAACAAAATTTAAAAAAAAGGTTAAGGCAGCCGTTCCAGAGAATCAGAGTATCAGAATTCTAGTCCCGGTCCAGCGTAAATTTTCAGCTCTCGCCACTGAACTGCCGCAATGCCCTATGTACCTGGAATTCATTATTACCTCCCTATCTCTTTCTCATCCTTTTTTCCTTCCATTCCTTTCACACCAGTTACTCGTGTATAGGCAATATATTCCAAAGTTGAAATACCGGCGACATTACTGTTCTTGTAAGAAAAACGTCTAAATTGCACACAAATTCTCCGCGAATTTTTAACGTTAAAGGGAGAAAATGCAATGTTGCTTCCAGCTATAGTATAATGCTGCCAACAGTTCGCGGAAGGCTGCACAGACGTGAGAGATGCTCATTGGAAAATCCAGATCTTGCACCATATGGTTTCTGTCTTTTGGGAAAACTGAAAGAACAAAGATTTTCCAACGATGAGGACGTTCATACGGCAGTTCTCGAATGGCTCCGTCGCCAAGGAATGGATTTCTGTCGTCGATTAATTGAACGACTAGTAGAACGTTCCCACCGTTGTTTACAGATCCTTGGTGACTGTTTAAAAATTGTGTCATGTATCTGCGCCACTCTGTAGTGTAGTGAAGTATTCAAGTTACTTGAACCATCATTATAATCTGTATACCTCTGAAACTAAGTGGATGAGTGTCTGACTACAAATCCAAAGGTCTGGGATTCGATTCCTGGTCAGCCCTAGTCTGTTTTCTGTCGCTTATTTCTGCTTTGACCTCTGGTAATGATTTGTGGAAGTGAAGAAGACTCAGTTGCGTCGTGGTAGAGGTCCACGTTAACTGTAGATCCCCTTATAGCTGGCGCTGTAAGCTAGTTCAAAGACTGGAGGTAAGCAGGCGCGTCCCACCTCCAACAGGATCATACGTTGCAAAGCGCTGTAGTGTCCAAACCAACCCTATAGTTGAGGGCAGTTGTACCTTACTTTTACCAGTCACCTAGAAACAGTAACAAAAGAGCATCGATGTCTTCAGCGGCAAGTATTCACTAAGTCATTATCATACACGGCAACAGAAAAGGAATAAAATCTAAATGAGTTTAAGAACTTAAATAAACAGTATACAGGGTGTCCCAGGAGGAATGGTCGACATTTAGGGATATCACAGAAACGATCATTCGAAGCAATAAAACCTAGTAAATAAGTACCTTAAAATGCATACCTTAAGACCCGTCAACACTCGTTCAGCGGGAGAGATGTGTTTCACAGTAGACGAAGATGAACGAGTGCTCGCAGCTCGTAAGGCATGCACTTTAGAGCCCAAGTTTACTGCATATTTTTTTCTTGTTTTGGTTCATATGCTACCCCTAAAAATATGGAAAGCGAAGAGCTTGCAGTAGAAAAGATTTTTTTCAAAGTATCAAAGAAGAAGAAGTGCTCACAGCTCTTAATGTATGCGTTTTAGAGACCATGTTTACTAGATTTCTTTGCTTCGAATGATCGTTCCTGTTATATCCTTGAATGCTGGCCATTCCTTCTGGGATATCATGCATAAAGCACTACTTAATACAAGGACCTTATGTAATCAGCACTCACCAAGCATATCCGTATTATAACATATATTGAAAAGATTCAAAATAGTTACTGTGGAAAATTTTTGCACGTTCACCTGCATGTCCATTTAACACGAAGTCTGTGACTAAAGCTGCTTAGACGAAATAGTTTGGTCGTAATGAAAGCAGATGTTAAAGGTTTAAAACACGGTCGCGGTGATAACTAGGGCAGCAAAGAAGCGACCTGACGCAATGTGTACTTCATCAGCTTTAGACTATAGCTAAAGTTTCGGTTAAAGAGCCAAACCTCCTCACTGTATCCTTTGGAATGTCTCATTTTGCTGAGTGCTGCGTTGTGCATCACCAAATGCCGCAGATATGCAGATATTAGCTCACCGGACAAAAAATTAGTCACCCCAATGCGCACGCACTTGCGAAACGTTAATCCTTCACAGACGGCGCAGCTATCGAGTCACGCGCGCACTGTATAACGTGAGCGTAAGGAAATAGCGATCAGTGAGGCTTTATATGTTTCAAGCGGACATTGTACGTAAATAGGGATAAATTATAGGACACGACAGAGTGGCAAAAAGAAGCCATCGTGTTTAGCCGTACCCAAGATCATACAGTGTGTGAAGTTGCTGCATTTGTTCGTGTTTCTCGGCGGGCTGATCAACGTGCCTACAAGCACTCGTGTAACACACGTAGACATGAAAAACGAAGGTAGTCGGTTGAAGATCCTGCCTGGGAAGGATCTGACACGCATTTCAAGACTTGTGAATCAAAATCTAGTCCAAATCCGATAGAAATTGCTGTAGGCAGTGAATGAAGGCCCATCCGCACCTGGTAGCAAAGCGAATACGGTGACGGGAACTGCACGCAGTAAACATTGGGAGCCGGTCACCTCTTAAGAGGCCATTGCTCACGTAGGCACATGAAGCTGCCCGTCTTCAGAGCTAGACATCGTAGAACGTGAACAACAGCTGAGTGACAGGACGTAATATTGCACCTCGACTGGCCTGCAAAATCACCTGAAATGAACTCCACAGAAAATCTGTGGTACATGTTGTAACAGCTGGTAAAACGCCGACATTTCGTGAAACTGCGCGATCAAATCCTCAGCGAGTGGCTTCGCCTGGATGCGACGAACCTGCACAGCCTTGTGGACCCACCAAATGCAGGCGGTTACCATTCCAGGGGCGGACTTATACGGTTTTAAATGATGATTTTAATGATTTCTCTAGGAGTGACTAATTTTTTTCCAATGAGCTTATTTATTATTTCATTTAACCTGACAATACTAGAGCCACTAGTCCCTCTCTTGTATCCAAGCAAACACTGAATATATTTTACGTCACATATATTACTGTAAGCAAGTTAACTGCTTTTAAAAATTAAAAATTACAATAACACAGTTAAAAAACACACACACTCTTTATACTCGTTCGTGACAAGTACAGCAATAAATAGAAATTACGGGAAAGTAGGTTTTAATAATGAGCCATAGTAGTAATGGGAATGAGAGAAAGAGGTGGAAGAAAGGTAGACAGAGGAACGTGATAACATACAGTTAGTGAACAGAGGAAGAAAGAAGGTGGCGTGACTCATAGAGTCTGTGAATGATTTGTTTTATGGATGGCCACAGCTAGGGAACTAGGTAAGGGGGACTTTATGTTTCGATTATGATGAAATGACAAGTATTCAATCTCTGATGCGAAGTATTGGGGAGCTTGAGTACTGAGGAGCCGGTGAAGTACACATAGCGTGCAGTAGCCACGTAACTTGTCTGGCTGCAACCACCTTAATTTCGCTGTGAAGCACTGACTTGGTCATAAAGACGAACGTTGTAAATGTAACTAACACAAGCATTCACGATTAGTTCTAACCGTCTAGTGTTTTCACACTGTTCGTGTGATGTTGAATTACATCGTAATAGTGGACGTTCGGTAGAATGATTCATTGCATGAGTTTACGTTTCACATCCTGTGGAAATATGTTCCGAAACTTTTATAGGGCATAGGGGCAAAAGGGAATCTTCCTGCACATGGCGACAGTATTTTCTGCCCACTGAAATGCTCATCCTAAGTTACACCCAATTTCTTCACTGTTTTCTGATGTGGTATTGCAACACCCTCTAGCAGAATAGGAGACAATTGTTCGTGGAAATCTGAACTTATTAATTTTTGCTGGGCTACTAAGATTACTTGTGACTTTTTCGAATTTAGTTTCAGTCCCAAATATTGTGTCCATATTACCACTGAATAAAGATTATCATTTATCCGGATGATTGTGGAACTGATGCCTTCAAGTCTGGCACTTAGGTAAAGCTGGAGGTTGTCGCGATAGAGATGATATGAGTATATACAGAAGGACTGAAGCGACAACGTACCACTGATACACACGAAAAACAAAAGCGGGCCTGGGATTGACCACTGTGGCACTCCTGAGAAAAAACGCTTGCACGACTACTTTTCATTCCCACAGGCAATAAACAACAATGTTTTTCGAATAACTATCAAACCTCTTCATTGCACTAACTGAAATAATTGGTTGTCACATTTTTCTGGGTTATTATATCGCAGTTGACAGTATCAAAAACTTTGCTGGAATCTAGCATTGATATTATTGTGGCCTCACGGTTGCCTTTGTCATACTTCACATCATTAGTCACGTTAATTACCACAGTATTTGTGCAGTGCGGTTTACCAAGGCCGGACTGATATTCATTATAGAACTTGAATTCGAGTAAGTGTCCAGTAATTTGGTCGTGAACAACACACTCCAGGACCTTGCACACAGCAAGTAACATCCTGACTAGTCGCTAATCACCATGGTTTTCGATCTTAGGGATAGGTCGAACTACGCTTGTTTCCCATCGAGTGGAATGTGTTTCATGTACGAGAGGAAAATTAAATAAGTCTGTTTAGATAGATACTTACGTATCAGCAACATTCTTGATCATTATTATACTGATATCGTCGTTGCTTAACGCTACAGAAGAGATTCTCATAGTTGTTTTTCTAGTCGTATTAATTGTTTCGTGTTTTAGGCGAAAAGTTTAGTAGTTATTAATGTCGTCTGCGGATTCGTGCGGACGATAGTTCTTTGCAGCATGGGGGTTGATTGATGCTGAGAAAAGTTGATTCAGTTCGTAAGCTGAGTCCTAAAAAACAGTTTCTGATTTTGCTTTTCCGACATCCGACCTAAGGAGGCTCTTCCACAGAGTCACTGGTGTCGTACCGCTGCACACAAAAGAGAGAGCGTGTCTGATTAGCACTGTGAACACATTTCTTTGCCCTGTAGCGCAGCTTCCTGCGTTCTTCGTAAGGTTCAAGTTTCAGATTTATTTGTCTCGAAAAGTCTGTGAGCAGCATCACTACTGTTGCTCATTTGATGTTAATCAGTTTTCAGCATAGCAGCGGGAGGTTTCCATACACGGACTGTACGTCTAGGAACGTGTTTGTCGCAAAGAGCAGTGAACTTTTAAGTAAGTTCAAGGAATTTCCCATCAACTGTGGACTCCCTGATAATTGATGCCACAGGGATATTGAGCAAACAGTAAAGGGCTCTGCAATCAATCAAATAGAACTTAACACATTTACTGTTAAAGACCGCCTATCCGCCGAGCAATGATACGTATATCACAGAATTCGGTGCGGTGAAGAACTATTCTGGAGTGGTGATTGCTCACTGCTGCTGGGGGTCGTGCAGATGAATTGCGTTGTGTGGCTGAAAATTCTCACTACTCAGAGGAAGTGAAACAGTGTCCGCAGACTTGTAGGGTCGAAGCTACTTCAGTACAATGCCGGAAACGAATCAAGAATTCTGCTTGCTCATAAGCCAGGATCAGAGACTTGTCTCAAGTATGTGGTCGTCAAGAAGCACTTCGTAATGCCTCATCCGCCACAAAAAAAATAAAAAAAAAAAAAAAAACACCACAAAATCAGCACTTTCGGATTTAATAGTGATACTGTTCACTGATGCCTGTCCATTAAGGTCTGGAAAAGGTGTCCAATAAGTCCTAACGACACATGTCAGAGAGTCCCCAAAATCGTTATCCAGTCCAATGTGTCCAACCGACACCCGCCAGATAGTCCCGTGGCAGCGAAGAGCCCAGTTTACAGCAAATCTCGCATCGTTAGCGTGAACTCTCCTTGTGGCCAATCACTGCCCCCGTTACAAACGGAATACCTCCCACTCTCCACGTCGTGAAGCTGTCAGCTAAACGCCTGCAGCTTACACCCAGTAGGGCAGAAACTTCTCGAACAAACTGTGACCCCTTGTAAGTAGGCTGTTTAGGTTTTTTTATTCGCAACGCCATCTATGTATAAAATCACTGGCTGTGCTGTGTGCAGTCTGTGTCTAGTTTGCATTGTTGTCCGCCATTGTAGTGTTAGGCAGCTGGATGTGAACAGCGCGTAGCGTTGTGCAGTTGGAGGTGAGCCGCCAGCAGTGGTGGATGTGGGGAGAGAGATGGCGGAGTTTTGTAATTTGTCATGAACTGATATATATATTATGACTATTAAGGTAAATACAGTATTTGTTCTCTATTAATATCTTTCATTTGCTAACTATCCCTATCAGTAGTTATTGCCTTCCATAGTTTGAATCTTTTATTTAGCTGGCAGTAGTGGCGCCCGCTGTATTGCAGTAGTTCGAGTAACCAAGATTTTTGTGAGGTAAGCGATTTGTGAAACGCATAGGTTAATGTTAGTCAGGGCCATTCTTTTGTAGGGTTATTGAAAGTCAGATTGCGTTGCGCTAAAAATATTGTGTGTCAGGTTAAGCACAGTCATGTATAATTGTTCAAAGGGGACGTTTCATATGTCGACCCTTAGCCGAGGATACCTCACTGGAATCTTCTGATTTTTTTCTTGTAGTTTGTGTAATTAGTGTAGCTTTTGTTTATTGCTAGCGAGTAATTATAGAGAGAATTTCCTTTGTAGTTGTAGTTTTTCATTGTTGTACAGTAAAGCAGTTGTGGCATGCATGTAGATTTGCAGCAAGTATTTCGCAGCTGCGCTTGCAATTAACTAGATATTATTTTCAGTGCTATGTTAATGTGTTCTCTTATTTTTGCTCTTCAAATTGTGCTTTTCTGTGTTATCGTGTGAAGTATTGTGACAATAATGGCGTGTGAAAAACGTAACACTAGGCTCCAAAGTAAACTGAGAAACAATAGTGACGACGAGCATAGCTTGCCAGCACCACTGTGTAATGAATTAACAGACGTTCAAAGTAGTAATTTGGTAACTGTGCATAGGGAAATGGAGCGGGCTGCAAACAATGGCGTAGACAGTGAAACAGGTAGTGAACAGGGAAGCATTATCGATCGATCGCTCGGCAACAGCTCGCCTCAGGAATCCGAAATGACAGGACACAATTTTGCAAATACTGTTGAATCAGGTTTTGCGTCCTCACCGTTTTCTCAAATGAGTCAAGACACATTTTCCGCTTGTCAAAATGTAAATGTTGCCGGTGCAAATGCAGTGCCGAAAAGCATAGAGGAACCGATTCCAGACACTAACACATTATTATTGCAATTAATGCAGCAAATGAAACAAAATCAGAGACAAACACAGCAACAGTTAGACACAATGGAACAAAATCTTCAAAAGTTAGACACGATGGAACAAAATCAGAGACAAACACAGCAACAGCTTCAAAAGTTAGACTCATTGGAACTCTTCAACAAACACGTGAAGATTTAACTACTGAGTTACATAACATTGAATCGAAATGTCAAAAAGTCTGTAATGACGTAAAAACTCAAATTTGTGAGCATTTTCAACCTATTTTTTCGCGTCATAAAAATGCATTACAGAATCACGAAGCAGCCATAAATGAACTGCAAACTATTGTTCATGAAAATCATGAGACCTTGCAAGCTAAATTTGACTCAGTTGCATCTACCGATTCGGTTACGCAACTTGCAAAAACTCAAGAAAACTTAACGGACACAGTAGATACGATTTCAACACGAATGGACACTCTGAAACTTGGTTCAGAAAAACACACGGAGGAAATAAGTACACTATCGGAGAAAGTAGCCGAACTTTCGGATCAATTCACTAATTTATCTACGAAGGTAGATGATAATCTGAATGACACAAAACCGGTTGTCTTTAATGAGACAGAAGAGTGCGAACAAATTAGGAAACTGAAACAAAATCTGAATCAAATTAACATGCAACACCAAAGAGAAATCCGTGAAGTACAAGATCAGCTGACACAGGTAATACAAGAATTACGTATTTCAGAGGACACTCGCGCCCCAATACGGGATGAGGGACACAGAAATATGGAACAGCCACAAAATAATAACACTGGACACTTCGGAAATTATGAAAGAAATTGGCAAGGCGCATTGGATTTTGAGATGGAACCGCCGAAGCGAAGTAACAATGAGCGATGTGCGACTCGCCGACATGATGATTTTGACTATAAGCTGTTCATTACTACACGTAAATTTAAAACATTTAAGAATTCTGGCAACGACATTCATCCACAAGCATGGCTCCATCAATTCTCTCATTGTTTTCCTCCCAACTGGTCGTTAGAACACAGATTAGAATTTATGTGTGGCTATTTAGAGAATGAACCAGCTGTAAGAATGCGATCGGTCATTCACGATTGTCACAGTGAAGGAGAATTTTACCATCCCTTCCTCTCAGCATATTGGTCTCAAGCTACACAAGACCGAGTAAAACATAGCATCATGATGATGAAACACTTTGAACAATCTGAATTTTCCAGTCTTGTGAAATATTTTGAAGACATGTTGCATAAGAATCAGTATCTTTCAAACCCATACAGCCCCTCAGAACTCATCTGCATTTGCTTAATCAAATTACCTGAACATTTACGGCATATTATTTTGGCAGGACGTTGCAAAGACGACATTGAAACTTTTCAGGGGCTCTTACAAGAACTGGAAATTGACACTGACATTCGCAGAACGCGAAAACAGGAGCACAACAATTACAGGTCACATCCGTCACAATTCCGCGATGACAGAAATAATAACTGGACACGACAAGGCTATTCTCACGACACATATCGTGACCAAAACAGACACCACCCGTATGACAACCGTTGGCAGAGTAGTAATAATTACAGGGAAAGATCACCTCTCCGCAGTAGTGACTATCACAGAGACAATCAGAGAAACAGACAATTTGGGAACCAAAATAATTATTATCAAGGGAGACAGAATAACTTTAGACGCAACGGTCCAGCGCGCAGTTACGATTCAGGGAGAAATTCTCCACCACTTAACCGACAAGAAAGAAACTACAGGAACTACCGACATGACGACAGACGATATGATCATAACGACAGACCTGAATTTTATCAGAACTGGTGGGATTCAAACAGTGCAGGGCACTTTCGACAACGTGAATTTGTAGAAGCTAGGTCTCCTAATCCCAATAACGATGCGCGCCAACAAAGGAACAGACAATGACTCGCACCGCAGGCAGCCACCTGTGCCGGCTGGCTCAGAGAAAAATAACACAGACGCTAGCCTTGAGAAAAATTTTAGCATTCTTTACCGATGTATACCACATGATAATTGCGTTGAAGTTGAAACTCTGCATACTAGGAAGAGTAAAGGTCTACACCACATTTCACATGTAAAACCATTTATTGAGAGATAATCTGCTTTTTAACTTTGTCTTTGCCATATAACTTTTCACTTTACATTGCTAGTATGCTTTGTCAGACTTAGAATCTGTTAACATACAACAATGTTTGAAGTTAAATATCCAGTCTAGAACCTAGGGAACATTTTTAAACAGAAATTACGAATGCATTGTTGTAGTGAACAGACGTCACAGTGTTATTGTGTGTGTACATTCTTGCTTGTTAGTTGCACTATTACGTAACGACTATAAGGCTCACATACTTAGAACATTTACCAGTACTGCTAATGAGATTTTAATGCAACATTTTAGTTTACTTGAAAATACATTCTGAATTTAAAGTGCTTTCTGAGAGATACCAGATGACACAGAGGTTAGTTTATGTGACAGCTACACGATTTTATCACGACGCTACTAATGAGTGACAATTTACAATGTTGCTTTTGTGGTGTATCTGTTTTATATCTGCACAGTTTTTCTGTATTATTCTGGAAAGTAAAACATGTTTTAGTAGTAACTTTTGTGGTATAGCTACAATGAGACAGCCTTTTCCGTAGTACAACAATACGTTACAACACAGTAATTTCTTCATCACAACAATAAGCGTAATAACTAAGATATCTATACGCAAAGCATTTCACTTTTGTTTATCATGAGGTAAGTACATTGACTTCTGCAGAACTTAGCTTTCGGAGGACGACAACTACGACACTTCCACAGAGATTATCTTACAACAAGACGCACAGTTTAGCGCTACAGTACACGTATTTGAGTGATTAATTTTATACTTAAAACATTTATTTTTAAAGGTTTTTGAATTACAAAGAAAGTTTTCCATGATACATTTTATTCCATTGCAATAATCTGTAACACCTGAGGGTATAATTACATTAATCCTCAGGGGGGTACACGCTTACTTTGTGTACCATGTGTTTGGCAAGCACAAGGAGCCCTAGCTAATATGGTATTTGCTTATACAACTTTACACATCGGTACCATATTTCTCTAACATAGAATTACACAGCTATCTGATCATTTAACTGAGAGATAAACTTTTCTACTACATCAGTTACAGATGTTTACTCAATTACAGAGTTGGATTACTTCACACTTACGAAATTGTATTTCGTCTGTACTTTGTGAACTGTTCATATTTATTCGGAACCATTGTGATACTATGAGAGCTTTGAGATATTTGGTATGGGATCATGATTTTTAAATTACGTTTGAGGCAGATGACACTTTTGACATGAGCAGAGAATTTTTTTAGGTTTTGAAATTATTGGAGGAAGCTACGACGATTTTGAGAGTTGACTGAGATGTTATGATATTATTACGACGACGATGTGTATTATGCTGTTGAGGTATGTTTATGATCAATAAGATGATGATACCATATATAAGGAGTTTGATTATGCTACGTATTTCTTATGATGAAATACTGAAGAAGTGTCGACGAATAAGGTCAGGAATAATGAGTAGTGATTAGGGACTCTGTTTTGTGGAAAAGGTTGTTGGAAACCAAGAACCGTACTTTAAGAGTTATGAAATGTGTGTAAATGCGTGAATGTATCACAATCCCGGCGAAAATTTTTTGGACACTGTTATATTGATAAGACTTTGTTTCTACACATTTGCAACGCAAATTCTCGACCGGTGAAATTTTTTTATATAGCGGAAACTGCTGTCGTAAATATTTCGGTAAGAAAGCTAAGTGACCTTGATGTAATGCGTTGTGGCGCCCAGCTGGGCCAGCCGCCCGGAGAAAAACCCATTAGGTGGAGAAAAAAAAGAGGCCATTAACCTCGCTTCTGACATTCCTTTGTAGAAAGCATCGGAAAAACGACACGGTCGAACTTGATAACATATGATTACACTGTGGAGCTCTTAATTTATGATTTACTGAAATGCCTAATGAAATGACGAGAAATATTTTAATGTCTATACACCTGATTATGACTACTGTCTCTCTAGTTGAGAGATTTTTCTACTAACTTATGAAATGCCTAATGACTACTGAATGGTGTTCTTATGCTTTACTTTGTACATAGTTGCTTATTTCATTTGATATCTAGTTTCTAGCTGCACTGCAGCATTGGTTATTATAAAATTTTATAGATATACTAATATAAATATTTTCTGTCTACAGAATGAGTAAATAATAATTTTTTTAAAAAAATGAGGGAGCACAAAAAGACATTTACCTTCACAGGAACTGCATTCATAATTTTCTTTTCAAGTACTTGGTAATTTCTTTTGTAGAATAAATTGTGATGCATCACTCTAGTATTAAGATGTGACATAGGTATTAGACATGGCCATTTTTAGTGTACTATTTTTTCTGCTTGAGCTTTGTCATGTTTACGTATAAGTTATTTCATTTTCTGTTGTTGGTTGCCAGGCATAGTGCTACTGAATTTCAATTTGTGTTACTCTGCTAAGCAAGATTTATTTTTCTTGTTTGCTGCGCATTGCCTCATATTAGTTGTAATGTTGAATTGCTTGGTAATTTAGATTTACTGTAGCTTGCTTTGCAAATTTCCATTTTTTTTTCATTGCTGTTTGTGTTAATTGTTTTGTGCTGCTGCATTGCCTCGTCCCTTAGTGTAGCATCTGAGCTCAGTAGATTTAAGTTAGCTTAAGAGGGGGTAGACTATATAAGAAACTGACTATGGACAATAAGGAAAGAATGCATTGAGAAGTTATATGAAAAAGATATGGGCCAAAATGAGTATTGTACACTGAGAAATAATTATTTTGAAAGAAATATGAATAGAATACAGAAAGCAGGTATAGATAGGACTTTTAGGGAATAATGATGAATGAAGGGAGATCTCCAAGAAGTAAAGAAAGTTTTGTTTGCAAAATACTGCAGTACAACAAACCCTGTCTTTTCCTTTTGCATTATTCCACTATATGTTTGTGTACCCTTGTGTATTTGTCTTTTTCCTGTCTTTATGTGTTTAGCTAATAAGATTTATGTTGTAGAATTTTTCAAATACTATGTTATTTTCTTTGTAAAGATGTTTATACATTATTTATTCTGTTCTGTCTTAATGTTCATGTGTGAAGTTGGTGTTTCGAAAGTTATTCTGATCTTATATGTATGTATTTATGTCACAATTCCTGTAACACTGATGTATATGTTTATTTCTATTCTTTTGTAAAGCCTGTGTTACTACAAATGTTATCTGTATTGTTATGTTCTTTAATGATGTATTTTGTACCTTTGAAATGGTATTCTTATGTTATAAAATTGTAATTGTCACCAGTTCATCATATTATTAACTTGTAAGTTACATTTCACTGCACACGTTTCTGTTGGTCATAGTATATGGACAATATGTGAGAAGTAGGGACTGATAGTGTTTGCACGTGTGTTAATGATTCAACAAGGGACTGGATAACAGCATTGCTGGTTCTAAGGACAATTCCAGAAACTTTGTGAGTGCACAAGTGGTGGTTTATGGACTTGCTCTATTCTCCGCAAGACTCTTCAATGGTGATTGTGCACCTGCACAGTCGCAACAGATGGCTGCTGGCCATTTCTACAAGGACTACAGTGGGTCTACACCTTTGCTGACTCACCAGTACCATTATTTCTACAAGGACTGCAGTGGGTCTGCGCCTCTGGGGGCCCACCAGTACCGTAATCTCTACCAGAACTACAGTGGGTCTGCTCTGTGATGACCTAACTACCAATATTCTTCAAAACGTCGACTGACTCTGCTGTGGGTTTGCTCTTTTTGTGGACCAATACCTGTCTGCATGTTAAGAGTCAGCACTGTCTTTCCATTGGAAGGACAACACTACTTCTTCAAGACTGCATGGAAATCCACTACTTCCAAGTGCATTTTATTTTACTGCTCAGACTTTGAGAAAAACACTGGAATTTTACTGTGATGAACAATCTGGACTGTCTTTATGGACTGTGAGAAAATTTTAGCTTTTGACCAACATTGTATCAATAAGTGTTTGCATTTGATATCTTTGTTATTGTAATTATGAAAAATTTTATCAAATCATTATTGGCCACTGCCCAAAACAATTTGTAAAATTTTTTGTGGGGAGCATGGGGGCTATGTAAGTAGGCTGTTTAGGTTTTTTTATTCGTAACGCCACCTCTGTATAAAAATCACAGGCTGTGCTGTGTGCAGTCTGTGTCTAGTTTGCATTGTTGTCCACCATTGTAGTGTTAGGCAGCTGGATGTGAACAGCGCGTAGCGTTGTGCAGTTGGAGGTGAGCCGCCAGCAGTGGTGGATGTGGGGAGAGAGATGGCGGAGTTTTGTAATTTGTCATGAACTGATATATATATTATGACTATTAAGGTAAATACAGTGTTTGTTCTCTATTAATATCTTTCATTTGCTAACTATCCGTATCAGTAGTTATTGCCTTCCATAGTTTGAATCTTTTATTTAGCTGGCAGTAGTGGCGCCTGCTGTATTGCAGTAGTTCGAGTAACCAAGATTTTTGTGAGGTAAGCGATTTGTGAAACGCATAGGTTAATGTTAGTCAGGGCCATTCTTTTGTAGGGTTATTGAAAGTCAGATTGCGTTGCGCTAAAAATATTGTGTGTCAGGTTAAGCACAGTCATGTATAATTGTTCAAAGGGGACGTTTCACCCTCCTCCGTCTACAATTTAGCCAACCAGATACGTTTTGTAAGTAGGCTGTTTAGGTTTTTATGTTGGTAACGCCATGTAGCGATGAAAATCACTGACTGTGCTGTGTGCAGCCTGTGGCTGGTTTGCATTGTTGGAATTTGCTATTGCAGTGTTGGGCAGTTGGCTGTTAGCACGTAGCGTTGCGCAGTTGGAGGTGAGCCGCCAGCAGTGGTGGATGTGGGGAGAGAGATGGCAGAATTTTTTCTTTTACTGCTGAGACTTTGGAAAAAAAAACACTGCAATTTTACTGTGTGAATGAACAGGACTGTCTTGATGGACTGTAAAAAATTTTTAGCTTTTGACCAACATTGTATCAATAAGTGTGTGCATTTGATTTCTTTGTTATTGCAATTATGAAATTTTTTTTTCAAATCTGTATTGGCCACTACCCAAAACAATTTGTAAAATTTTTTTGTGGGGAGCATGGGGGCTATGTAAGTACGCTGTTTAGGGTTTTATGTTGGTAACGCCATGTAGCGATGAAAATCACTGACTGCTGTGTGCAGCCTGTGGCTGGTTTGCATTGTTGGAATTTGCTATTGTAGTGTTGGGCAGTTGGCTGTTAACGGTGTGTAGCGTTGCGCAGTTGGAGGTGAGCCGCCAGCAGTGGTGGATGTGAGGAGAGAAATGCAGAATTTTAAGAGCGGACGATCTGGACGTGTGTGCACTAGAAAGAGTAAATTTGTAATACTGGATATCATGAACTGATATGTATATTATGACTTTTGAACACTATTAAGGTAAATACGTTGTTTATTCGTTATCAAAATCTTTCATTTGCTATGCCTATCAGTAGTTAGAATCTTTTATTCAGCTGGCAGTATTGGCGCACGCAGTATTGCAGTAGTTTGATTAACGAAGATTTTTGTGAGGTAAATCATTCATGAAAGGTATAGGTTATTGTTAGTCAGGGCCATTCTTTTGTAGGGATTTTCGAAAGTCAGATTGCGTTGCGCTAAAAATATTGTGTGTCAGTTTAAGCACAGTTATTTATAATTTTTCTAAGGGGACGCTTCAGTTTCCATGCATTTTTGCGGGAAAATACCTTGGCTTCTGGCGTGAGAGCTTCTGCAACCATTAGCCCGTGTCTTCCGCAGGCATTCCACGTGCATTCCTTGTGCTAAAAAAAAGTCAGGTAGCGGCGCTTTTAAGATGCTGTCTCTACGATCTTATGCTTGCCCCAGTCTCCTCAGCGACCACAGATCCATCGCGAGAAGCCTCTTCCCAACGGCCTCACCACAGGGCGGCCGTCTTAGGCAGCAAACGCCCAGCGTTCTCTTTTCAGAGCCATAAACTGTCCTCCTAACGGCCCTCTTTCCATCCCGATCACGGGGACCGAAAATGCCCACGCTCGCCCTGCTTTCAGAGCCAGCGCGAAATTACACTCAAAGCATGCGTCTCTACACAAACGTTAGTATGAGGCTACCCAGTATCAACCAGTAAATGATTCATAATTCGATAACCGCACCTAAAAATGCGATCCCATACTAAGTAAATGAAACATGAATTGTCAAATTTACTCAATTGTAGTGGCAAAGTCTTGCGTCCTTACAGACACATTGGTCTCGTCATGTTAATACTCACCACATTTTAATTGGGTGTGTTTTCTA